>NC_135321.1:75491184-75828184 GCF_048772815.1 Callospermophilus lateralis
TGGTGTCTCCTGTGCGATGGCCGCACACTGAACACAGGCTGGTCAGGAGACAGCCTGGCATCCTGCGCACCAACTCAGAGCCACACATTTCATACAACTGCTGGTGACCGAACCTTGTCCTTTAAAAGCTTCCAGGAGCCAGGTGTGGTGCAGGCCTGGAATCCCTGCAGCTCAGGAGGCGGAGGCAGGAGGATCACGGGTTCAAAGCCAGCCTCAGCAAAAGTGAGGCACTCAGCAACTCAGTGAGACCCTGTCTCTAAATAAAATGCAAAATGGGCCTGGGGATGTGGCTCAGTGGTCAAGTGCCCCTGAGTTCAATCCCAGGCACCCCCCAAAATTAAAAAAAAAAAAAACCTTCCAGAATATCCTGAGCTCCTCTGTGTCAACTTAGACCGTCCTGCTTTCGTTAGGAGAGCTGAGCGGATGGCTTCTTTCGTAGGTGGACATTCCAAGGGGCATTGGCTATGACTCCCCAAATTTAAGTCAAGGGAAACATTTGAGAAGACAAAACAGCTTTACCTTTGTTCTCCTGCCCCTGACTTCGTATTCCTCTATTTAATTATCACTGTTGTTGTTGGGAGATGGCTTAGAAGTGTCTTGGAGCCTGGAGGTGGGAAGGGGGTGGACTCCCTGTCTGGGAGCCGCAGTCTCTCCCTGAGCGCAGATGGAGCTGGCCGCTGGTGACAACAGCAGCCGAGGACGTAGCGGAGGCCTTGCCTTTGATGTGCGGAGATTAAACATCACGTCAGGCTAGAGCCACAGGCTTGACTGAAATGTGAGAATGGGGAAGCCTGATACCTTCGGGCCAAAGCTCTATAAAGATAAAAATCAGGTTATTAATGACGGTTTCCAGTTTAAAAACAAAAGTGAGGTCTTAAGATGTGTCGGCTCCGCGCCGTGGGCAGACACCCGCTGCAGACACGTGTGGACCTCATGGTGCAGAGGGGAAGGCTCGGCCCCGAGCTCCACGTTCTCGTCACTCCCACGAGGGGCTCTGCAGCTCTCCGCTCTTGGGGACCCCCGGTCTTCCTGGGATCTCTGCAGGGTGACCTTTTTGGCTGGCGACAGGAACCTGGATGTCGGGCTCCTAGCTGGTTTCGGTCCCGACCTGGAGGCTGCTGGTGGGTGATGGTGGGCGGGTGGAGCTGTCTGTCTGTCTGTCATTTGGTGAGACAGGAGCCGCTCCCCGTCTTGCGCTTAAGTGGCAGGTTAGGAGAAAGCTGCAGACCCCCGAGAGTTTATCTCAGTGGTGGAATGGGGGGCTCCGGCGGGAACACCCCCAGAGGGTTCCTGAGGCCCACCCTGAACCTGGGAGGTCCCACCCAAAGTGCATTCCTGAGAAGGCTTGGTCCTCTCTTCAACCAGAGAGAGCCGGTTGGAGGAGTATTACCCAGGCAGGAAGACCTCGCTGAAGGGGCTCCCGTGGGGGCGAGGAGAGATTTTTTTGACTGAGTTCAGCTTCAGACAGTGGTGTGACTTGGGACAACGGCTCTGGTATTGGGCCCCAGTTTCCTCAGCTGTAACTGGGGAGGCTGGACTCATTAACAACCGCAGCACTCTGCACTCTATTACCGCTGGCGGCAGCCATTCACACCTGGGTGCAAAGCAGCCACCAGATCACTTTCTCAGGGTGGGACCCAGTGCAGGTGCCGGAGATGATGGATGGGATGACCCGGAAGTTTCCAAACATGACGCCCTATCTGGGCTGGGGGGGTCTCGGGGAATCCTGGCAGGCGGCAGGGGGCACTGAGGGCTGGGCTGGAAGTTCTGGTCAAGGACAGAAGAGGGGCTGGGAGACGAAGTACAGGTGCTGGGCGTGGGGAACGTCCTCCTTGGAGCCTTGATGTCTTCGATAAGGAAGCAGAGGTCCCCAGAGGTGGCCGTCATCTGCATCAGGACTGGACCCGGGCCTCTGACTACAAGCCACACGTGACGTGTTCTTGGATTACGGCAGCTGCAAATCCAGGGTGGAACCTTGTCCCTCTGGGCCATATGGAAAGGCAGCCTGGCCAGAGGAGGGGTTCACCCAGAGGGGACCCACGGACCCTTGAAGGGTCTTTTGAGAGGTCAGGCCCAGGCAACGGCCACTTCAAATCCACCTGGCGGGGCTCCCCTGCTCTGTCCCTGGTCGTCAGCGGAAGAGACCAAGGGCTCCATTGCCCCCGAAAGTCACCAGAGGCCCCGAGCTCCGGGTGGCAAGAAGCCAGCCTGGCCGGTGGGGATGTGGGATGCCGTGGTGCCCTGGTGGCCGCCCTCACCGATGGTCCCGTGGTGGATGGAATGTGTGAGCTCTCTGGAAAGCACAGAGCAGAGCGGTGGAAACTCAGCTCCATGCCTCCTGCGCGTCCTGCGCCTGGGTGGGCTGCTGGCTGTGCCCGGAGCGGCAGGGCATGGTCCCCAGCTGCGTCTTGAACACGTGCCAAGGTCCTCCGCAGAGACAGGCACGGAGCAGGCCCCGGGGGAAGCCACCTCCAGCCCCACGCCACAGGAGGACACGGCAGGGGACGTGGGAAGGTGAGCAGGGACTGGAGTGCCACTTGCTAGGCGGTGGTGACTCATCGGGAGGAGAGAGGCGCCCGGCACTTGGAGAGCAGGAAATGTGGGCGGTGTGCTTCCTCTGGTTGGAATCAGACCTGGTGAGGGTTTAGTTTGCTTCTCTGTTAACAAAACTGTGACCTACGTAAGGAAAGGAGGTCTGAGTGGCCGGGCCCCTCAAGGTCGGCCTCAGTGGGTCTGGATGAAGTCCTGGGCGCAGGGACTTTGCAGAGCTCCCCGGGGACACCCTGGAGGGAGCCAAGCTTGAGAATCTCAGGCCTGATATTATGAGTCACAGAGAAACAAAGAGGGACGGTGTCTGCTGTGGCCTACTGTGTTGCTACCCCTCCGCCCTCCCGCCAGGTCCCACCGCAGGAGGATTTCCTCCCAGCCCGGACTCCGGGCCCTGGAGAAGCACGGCATTCTCTAAGGTCCAGGGGAGCACCTAGACCAGCACTCAGCCCGGCTCAGGAAGCCTGGTTTTGGGCAGCCACGGGAGCACCTATTTCTTCTTAGGAAAACGGTCTACCTGAGCGTCACCTTGGAGTCTGAATCCAACTGCGCAGACCCAGTCTGTGTTGCGGCTTCCCTTGTGAGACCCTGAGTAGGAGGGAGGACCTTTATCTGTGCAGAAGTGTGTTAGGATTGTTCCGCAGCTCTTTCATGTCTGTTTAGACAGAAAACACGCACTGTGCGACTGCACACGCACACACCACGCCCCAAGGATCCATCCCTCCTAGGGCCTGGAGACACTGCACTAGATACCAATCTGGAAAGAGTCCCCCTGTGTACTGACTGATGGTTCTGTGAGGAGTGGGGGTCTCAGCCCTGGACGCCCCCAGCCACTCAGAGCCGGGCACTCACCGGTCAGACTGGAGGGAGCTGGTGCTGGCTCCACTGGTCTCTGGGGGTTCGTATCAAATCTCCAGCTACAGGTTTTCACGAGTCAAAAGGGAGCCACAGGGTCATCACAGAGTGTTCTGTGGACCTGGCCATGCCACAGTGGACTCTGAGCAGGATTGCCCTCTGGAGTGACCTCGTCCATGTGGGGGCTGGGACTCACCCTCCACGACATTCACCTACTGACATCCGACCTCGGCTGTGACTCACACTCTGTGATCCTCCCACCTTCCCCTGATGTGTCACTACCCACCAGGTCACAATTTTGACCTTCCGGGAAATTGTACCTGTGGATTTCCTCATCTTAAAAGTTGGAATTCCAGAAGGCAGGCACAGCGGGGGACATTTTGCATTCCAGCACAGTCCGAAACTGTGTCTGGGACTGCACAAAAACTATGCAGCTCCACCCTCAGCCACCTATAGAACATTCTGACACAAGAAGTTGTTTCTGGGGACCAGGTCTGCTTCCAGACACCTGGGGACTTGGGAAAGTCTTCCTGTTACCACCGACCGAGTCCTTTCTCTTCTCCACTATGAGCCTCGTGGGTTATTTGCACGACCAATTTTGCAAACTTGCCGATTTCCCGCTGGCTTTCCAACAGTGACAACGTGTTTGCCTCCAACAGCCCGACAGCAACCGATCCCTTAAAACTACCATCACCCTAATTTGGGTTCCCAATTTTCCAACCTTGGCTTTTAATAGTACTTGATATCAGCTGGGGAACCTACGACCCAAGATAGACTCACTGTACAAAAATAAACCCCCGTTTAATTCAAAATAGCAGCGTTTGCTCTGTTCACCACGTATCTGGCCAAATACGGAAGGAGAGCGGCTCTCTGCCAGGGCTGCTCTGGGCCTTGGAACAAAGCGCTCTCTGTGATCATCCCTGGTCGGAACGTGTTCTTCTGGGTGCCACATTTCAACTTTGCGTAGGTCTTTCATCTCTGCAGCCGCCAAAGCCCTTGGCAAATGTCCTCCCCGTATGGTCTGAGGTGACAAGTGCAGTAGGTAGGGGTGGGGTTTTCCGAATGAATGAGAGTCTAGAAAGACCAGGTCCTCCGCCAGGCACATGGGAAGGAGGAAAGGGCAGAGAACCGGAGACGGGGACTTTGCTTCCTGGCTGGCAGCCACCCCCCACCCCACCCCCCACAGCCTGGCTCCTGAGAACCAACGTGAGCCCAGGTGGCATCAGAGATCAACCACGTTCAGGCTTGAGCAGAACCCGGGTGGGCACTGCGTCTTGGCCCTGGGCAAGGCTGGTCTTCCGTTCAAAAGCTCATTAGAGACACCCTCTCCCTTTGAACAGCGCAGAGCTGTTTCATGTGCCGTTTTCAATTTATCCACGATGCTACTCCAAAGGCCTGTGCCTGTGGAGCCGGAGTCTCCCCCCGACCGGCTGCAGTTCTGGGGGACAGCCTCACTCTGAGCTCAGGATCAAGGAGTGGGACAGGAGCGAAGACGGACCCTGCTTGAATGCTCCGTCTGGCTGTGCATCTGAGTGTGTGTGTGGCGTTCATCCTATTCCAGGAGGGATAGGAAGGTCAAGTTCGGCACTTTGATGTGGCATTTAAAAAAAAGTAGAGGAAATCAAACGCAGACTTCTGAAATATTAGCAACCCCAGGGTCTGCGGGGCGTTGCTTTTAAGTTGTGGAAAAGATGATCCGAGAAAACCAGGGACGTGGATATCCTTCTCCTTGGGCTAATTATCATTTCCTTTCTCGTCTTCTTCCTGCTTCCCCACTGGTCCCCAGGGTCTGGCACCTCTCCTGCCCTGAGGCTGGGCTGTCCCTGACAAGTGGCTGCCGGGGGCTGGGGCTGCCGCGGGAGTGGATCTGCGGGAGCAGGGGAAACTGGGCTGAGGTCCCAGTTCCCCTGTCCCTCTCCCCGGGGCTCTGATGAAGCTCTGGGAGCCTGCATAAGCAGGTTGTTTGTCTGTCTGTTTACCTTGGCATCCCAACCCCTGCAGCCCCGTCTTCTCTGTGTGAAAAACGCTCACAACATGCTTCTGCCTGTGTCTGCTTCTTGGAAAGTGTGATACTGTGGCTGCACTGACCTTGTACAAAGACCTCTGTGTTGGCTGCGTGGCGAGGGGACCTTCCTGTGACTGGCAAGCGACTGGGTTTCCCAGGGGTTGCATCATGCTTTGGGGGCACGAGGCAGACATGGGAAGCTCAAAGGGGGTCAGGTCCCTGGGGAAAGGTGCAGAGCAGTGGCTTCTGAGTCAATATTCTTTTCAGCATGTGCCCAGTTTGCAACAGAAAAAAAAGAGTGTGTCCAAACGTGGGTGATCAGTGAACTTGGGGATGTCACTGACCCGCCAGGAAGGTTAAAACCTCCGTGTCAGTCATAAGACTGCTGGGTGTCTGGGATGGTGGCTCAGGGGAAGATGTGAACTGACCAGGCATGGGTTCTCCATTAATTGTTGCCGTAGTCTATTTTTTGTTGCTATAAGAAAGCACTTGAGACTGGGAACTTTATAAAGGAAAGAGGTTTATTTCGGTTCATGGTTGGGGAAGCCCAAGGGTGTGGCTCTGGAATTGGTTTCTGGTGAGGGTCTCCTGTTAGTTGGCAGCACTGGGGGGATTGTGTGAGAGAGTGGGAGGTCACACGGGGAGAGAGAGAGAGAGAGAGAACGAGCAAGAGAGTTTGCTCTTGAGGTTGCTCCTTCCGTCCCTTGAGACCTCATCCATTCTCACCTGGAGAGTCACCTGGTCGCTGAGGAAGGTGGATCCTGCATGACCCCAAGTGTTCCTGAAAGGCTCCCCCAGACCCTTCCAGCTCAACACTGTTGAACTGGGGAAAGAAGCTTCCACGTATGTTTTTGGCGGGGGACGAGCCACACCCAAACCACCGAGGTGGCCGAGCAGACGAGGCCGCCAGGAGTCAGAATCCAGGAGCCAGCTCCACAGCAGCACATGTCCACAGGGAGGGAAGGACACCCTCCTGCCGTGCTCTTTCCAGGAGACGGAGGCCATCCGACCGGGTCAGGGCGGGAAGGATTCTCTTCAATGAGAACCCGACTTCACCAAGACGGCTCATCTCCGGTGCAGAAGGGCTCACGTTTCCCCAGCCCCAGCCCCAACATCTGGGGGCTACCCAAGAGGTCCGCCTGGGGTCGTTGCTCTTTTGGTGCCTCGACACTCGTGGGGTCCCCTGGCTGGACAGCGGCCCATCTTCGTTCCGTGGGCAGCTGTTCTTTTGACCCAGGCCTGCGTGTCTCATCTCTCCACTCCATCGATTTCAGTGTCTGCCGTGGAGGGTGCAGGACCAGCAAGCACGTGGGTGAACAGAGAGGCCAGCCCCTCTCGCTGGGAGACCAGCCTTGAGGAACAGACGTTGTCTGAATCAACAGCCACCGTTTCTGTATCTTCACCCCGGGGTAAACACTTTTGGGATCATCCCTGCGATGCAGACACCCTTCTTCAGTGCATCCAATGGGTGAGGAGACGGAGGCACAGAGACGCTCACGGCTCATCTGAGCTCTGTCCCACTCTGAGTTCCTGGAGGGATTTTTATTCCGATTCAGCGCATCACCAGGCGTCACGGCTGAGGGTTGGAAAGGAGCACATCCCTTCCCTTCTGAATGGTCCTTTGAAACGGGTCCTGGGACTGAGAGCAGGACTCAAACCTCCACCGGGTGAACTCGGAGCTTTGATCGTGCAGTTGATACCTCAAGGTGCCCACCCCGAGGCTCGATTCCGCAGCGACCCAGACAGCACGTGGGGTACGTCACCAGAGCCCCAAGGGCCCTGAGATGACCTGTGGCGTCCCCAGTATTTTTAGAAAGAAGTGAAAGGCAAAGAGGAAGTGGCCCAAGGACTGAACCTGCGACCTTGTCCATGGAGACGAGTGTTCTATTACTGAGCTACACCTTCAGCACAGGGACTTTCATCTCAATGAAGAGCCCAGAGCCTCTGGGGGGTCACTATTGGCTACGAGGACATGTTCATGCTCAGGATAGCCTGATGTAATGACCTACGTTTGTTTGAGTTCATTTCAACAAGAATTGAAATGGAAAGGTGTGTTGGTTTTCTTTGTTTTGTGACTATAGCTAAATACCCAGGGCAGGGTAGCTTTATAAAGAAAAATAGATCTCACAATTTGGATGTTGAGAGTCCACCCAGCATGATGTAGCTCTGGTGAGGGCCCCCTTGGGCTGTATCACCTCATGGCAGATGGCCATGGCAGATGGCCGTGGCAGGAATGTGTGTAAGAGCTAGAGAGCACATTGGGAAACAGGGAAGCACTGGGAACGTGGCTGGGGTTTCAAAAATCTCTTCCAAGAGCATTATCCCCAGTGACCTAAAGACCTCCCACTAGGCCCCGCCTCTTAAAGGTCCCTCCTCCCAATATCAACCTGCTGAGAACCAAACTCCCAACACATGAACCGTGGGGGAAAACCCACATTCAAACAAAAAACAGGGCTGGGGATGTGGCTCAAGTGGTAGCGCGCTCGCCTGGCATGCGTGCAGCCCGGGTTCGATCCTCAGCACCACGTACAAACAAAGATGTTGTGTCCGCCGAAAAATAAAAAAAATAAATATTAAAATTCTCTCTCTCTCTCTCTCTCTCTCTCTCTCTCTCTCTCTCTCTCGTCTCTCTCTTTAAAAAAAATAAATTAAAAAAAAACACAAAAAACAAACAAATTACATAATTGCCAATTAAAAAGACAAGGCATTGGCCAGAGTCGGCAACGTTTCGCAATTGTATTTGGATCAATGTGGGTTTTGAGGGGATGGACAGCTGGGGGCAAGTGCAGGGGCAGTGCAGGTCATTTGCCCCCTTTTCCTGTGAGTCTAGATTACAGCACCCATGCGTTTGGCTCCCAGGACACGAGGACATCCGCAGGCTGGCTCTGCACCCCTGACAGACACTCACAGGGTGGATGTGCCACAGCGGGTGCCCCAGGAGCAGAAGCTGGTTCTGATGCAAAGATTCGGCGGAGCATGGAAAAAGCAGCATCTTCACTGCGGTTCGTGGTGACTCACGTGAGACGCTGGTGCACCTTTTCTACTTCACGCTAGAGACTTATAGGATGAAATGAGTTAGCAGATGGTTGGAGAGGACAGGCAGGTATCAAAATCAGAAGCAGCGCAGAAGAGGCCCTGGGTTCGGTCCTCAGCATCACCTAAAAATAATAAATAAAATATATTGTTTCCAACCACTTCCAAAAAATAAAAAATGTTAAAAACAAACAAACAAACAAACAAACAAACAAAAACCAGAAGCAGCTTCGACATCCACCGTCATGGAAATTAACGAGAAGTTGACACTCCCACTGTCATGGCTGTCCTTCTGTCCTGGCCTGGGTACCAAGGCAGGCAGAGGGACACGGTGGCTGCTTACTGCCATCAGGAGGAAAGCCGACCGAGCTTGCCCACGTCTGGAGTTCTGTTCCGTCAGATCCCCTGGTTGTTTGATTAACACCGTGGACTTCTGTTTCCGTGTCATTTGGAGATGTTTAACCGTGACGTGTGGCAGGACTGCAAGCCACATGGCAGCAGATGAACCCGTACCTCCCAAATGAAGACTCGGAGAAGACGTGTCATGCCAACAGAAGACAAAGCCACGCTTTTATTTCATGTTCTTTCTTGGAGGTGACCATACCTTCAATTACGTCTGGTTTTAGGTAGACATATTAACAAAATGCCAGCATAAAAAGAATGAGGTTGTCCACATGGAAGCCAGCTGCGGTCCATTGAGAATCACTCTCGGGCGCCATGAGCGTGGAAGGTACTGGTGCAGGGAGCCAGGCTGCTGATGCACGTGGAAACACAGCCTTGCACCCTCAGGGTGGAGCTCCGCTGTGCAAGCCGCCCAGGGGCTTACCCCTCCCCTGACCACTCCAGATCTCCAACAAAGAGAGCCAGATGGAGGACCAAGGCGTCCACCTTCCTCAGCAGCAGGGGAAGGGGGCCAAGAAATTCAGCAAGAGGAGAAAAGCAGCTAAGAAGGTCTTGAGAGAGAGTCTAGGACTCAGATGACCAGAGAAAAGGTTCTCAGGGAAAAAGAGTGGGTGTGTGGGGGGTGACAAATGCGTGAGTGTTTGGGGACTCGGCTACTGCCCAGGGAACCCCGAGGTGACTAAAGGAGAAGCTCTGTGAGGAAGTAAAGGAGACCCCAGTGGACACTCTGGACCCCTGAGGCTCGGGTGAGCGTCGCTGGTTGGTCCTACGTCCATGTGCCTACGCATCCTGAGGGCTCAGAGACTGTATTCCAGCCCTTTCCAGATGTCACCCTCTGCGCCTGTTCGTGTGGCTGGTTCTGAATGATGTCCCTTACAATAAAGCTCTGGCCGTAAGTGTGGGGCTTCCTGCATCATGTGGATTATTCTAGTGAGTGAGTGACCTGGAGAGGGTCATGGGGACTCTTGGATTTGCAGTCACGTGGTCAGAGGGCGGGTGGCCTGGGCATCTCTGAGCTTGCAGCTGGTGGTCTGAGTGACAGGAACCTACAACTCTGCATGGCCAATGCCACGGCTGCTCTGTGGGCTGGTGAAACCTGGGCACCTGTTTGTGCCTGGTGTCCAGTCCCGTGTGACGGTGCCTACCAGCATACTGAGAATCAGCAGCGCATGAAGAAGTCAAAGTGGCATCCTGCCGGGTTCGGCCAACGGGAGGGTAGAGGGTTCCACTCACCGTGACCCTCAAGGTCTGAGCACTTCTTGCCCCCAGAGGGTCATGGGAGCTGAGCCAGGTGGGGTCGGGGCCCAACAGCCTCCCTCCTTGCTGTTGAGTCCCAGGATGGCTTTTCTTTTCTTCCTCTTTTTCCTGCAGCCTACACTGGTGTGTCACTTCCTGACAGAGTCACCCTAGAGAGCGCTTCGTAGGTCTTTGTCATTGTTCAAAGTCCTGCAAGGAACGGAGTGTCTCAGCCCAGCTCCACGCCTGGCTTCTTGTTCTGTCCCTTTCCGCTCCCAGCCAGCCCGGAGCGCCAGCTGAGTGTTCAGAGGACGGACGATCAGATACCAGCGTGGTTCTGAAACGGCCTCTCCGGAACGTTCGGGAACATCCTCAGCCCGATGCCCTCCCTGCTCTGCTGTTGACTGTTTTCCCACTATCAAATGTTCCCCCGGCTGTGGCAGCCCAAGTTCAAAGCCGGCCCCTGGCAACAGAGTGTGTCCTTGGAGGGTTTCCGCAGAGCTGATTAATGCCGACGTGTGGCTCTTGCAAGTAGCTGCCCCCTCTGTGGGTTCTTCAAGGCAAATCAGAATCTGCCTGAGAGAAATCATAAATCTTAACTTTGCACCGGGCTGTCAGCCTTGGGCCTCGAGGACTTGCTTCTGCGGAGCCCGGAGAGCCAGAGTGGTGTCCCTGGGAGGCCCTGGCCGAGGGTCTCGTGTAGCCATCCTGGGCAAGGCAGAGGCCTGCAGGGTGCTGAGCAGCCCGGCCCTGACCTCACGGCAAGCAGCCTTGCTCCCCTGTGTGTTACCGGATCCCACAAACTGACAAGCAGTGAAGAATGACTCCCGCGTTAGAAGCCTGGGACCGGGCAGAGAGTCTGTCAGAATGGAATTTTCGGGGTCAGACGCAGCTCACTGAAAAGTGCAATTAGTGGGCAGACAGAAAAGCCGTCA
Source organism: Callospermophilus lateralis (assembly GCF_048772815.1). NCBI lineage: Eukaryota > Metazoa > Chordata > Mammalia > Rodentia > Sciuridae > Callospermophilus > Callospermophilus lateralis. The sequence goes on from NC_135321.1 coordinate 75,502,198, forward strand.
GCTGGGGCCTGGCTTGTTTTGCATCTGCTGAGCGGTGCTCGTTGCTCATGGAACAACACAGAGGCGGACTCGGGGCCACACACCTGATACGCACCCTGCGGGGACCGCCGTGGCCAGACCCTCTGTGGAGATGGGGAGGGAGGTGGGGAGGTCCCAGGGAATCGCCTGGCCCAGATCAAGCTCCTGTCTGGCTGCAGAGGCAGCTGCCCAGGGTGGCCGTCCCGTGGGGTGGCCTCCACCAGCCCTGGTCCCTGAGACACGGCACTGCAATTAGTCACGACAGCTTCCCCCGGATGCGGGGGAGGGGGAATTCCAACTTATTGTCGGCGGTCATTAGTGGAGAAAGTGCTCAGCCATAATTCCAAGGGGGGCCACCTTGAAGCCACTGGCTGTGTTTCTCCCCTCTCTAAACTCCGGATGTGAATTTAAAGCACAGAAGCGATTGCAGGACGGGCCCGAGGCCAAACTCCCTTCGCTGGTGGAATCATAACAAGCAGATTTTCCTGGGGTAGAGTGGACTTGGAAGAGAAATTGAGAACAGGTCGACAGGCATGGTAGCTGCAGTGTTGACCACGTGAGGACAGAGGGTCCTGGTGGCCCGCCCCTGGGATAGGTGACATCCTCCAAGGTACTCACTAAATTTCATTCTCTGCAGAGGTGAGGCAGGGCTGGCTCGCTCACTTTGGACCCCAGCACACATTTGCTGCCATCTCATTCAAGAGGATATGGCAGAGGTGACCGCCTGTGCCTTTCATAACTAGATCCTGAACGTCCTTCCAGGTTCTGCTTGGTCTCACGGCTCTTTTGCTCTTACAACAGTTGTTCTTGAAACCCAGCTGCCATCTTGTGAGGAAGCCCAGGCCACAAGAAGAGGCCACGTGGAGGTGTCTCAGCCCCAATTCAACAATCAGCATAGACCTCCAGACCTGAGGGACAGGCCTTCAGAGTGCCCACAGAGCAAAGCAAGCCCTCTGCTGCTCCCTGGCTTGACCTCCTGGCCCACAGGAACCTCGAGCAACATAAAGGACGATCGTTGTTTGAGCATCCGAGTGTGGGAAATGTGTTGCACCGGAGGGACTCTAACTCAGGCCTCTTATCTAGTGGGTGCCCGCTGACTGTTGAGTCTGTAAACAAGTCTGGATGGCGCCTGGCAAAATGCCAGAGGGAGTGGTTTGTAAAGTAACGCCAGCGAGCCATTAAGTGTGGAGATTCCTGATTGGTTGACTGCTGTATCTAGTTTATGTTAATTAGATAAGCTGTGCAAAATGTATAAATACCCCTCCTGTCCTACAATCAACGGCTCCCACTCCTGCTGTATCAATGTACACAAGTTGCTCGTCACCCCCCGGTTATTTTGCTGCAGCCGGACTGCGGCAGCTGACCACATGCTTGAGGGTGACTTCCTTTTGTATGTTGTTAAAGGACAACGTCCAGAGCCCAGTGCAGGGCAGGGATTCAGAGTTGCTTATTTGGCTCCATGGATAGTTCTCCAAAGTGAGGCAGAGTCAGGTCTGTCTCTGGGGAAATAATAAAAGGAAAGCACACAGTCGGGGTGGGCAATCTCTGAGGAAAGAGCACAGATACACGAGTCTGGTACAGAGAGTGTGATTTCTGTTTTTCTAGATCCTGAGTATTTCTCGGCTTCATGCCGGGACAAAGGGACAGGATTCCTCATTGCAATTTCCAGGTATTTCTTTCTTTTTCCCTCCAGGATCAAAATGGAAACTGCTTCAGCTTTCCAAGGCAGGGTCTTGCTGCCCTCTTGCAGTACACGCCTCAGGCACGTACTGATCTCCTGGAGTGTGGAGAAGCAGTCGAGGCATCCGACGCCTGGGCACCGCTGCCCCACGAGCTCGACATTTTTCTCAGCTGTACCTCTGCGTAGTCACGGAGGCCATGAGTGCTCCTAGAGATGACCACACTTCCTTCCCCATCCAGCCCCGATGGAGTGACACCTAGAACAGGGATAATGGATACAGTACCCCTCGGAAATGGGCTGAGAGTCTGACTTAAAAAACTCAGGTCATTAGGCTGGGACAGCAGGAGTCTGGGTGCCGAGTCCTGCGTGTGGCACCATCCCCGGGAGATCTGGGATTCGGCCACATCTGGCAGCCCTGGACAGTGTGGGGCTCCCTGCTTTCAGGAGCTGGAGACCCAGCTGGACTCTGTGGGGTTCCTCTGTCTTGTTGGGATGTAGCTGAGGGGTCCCAACAGAGGACCTGGAGCCTGGGCTGCCCCACGGGAGTCCCCCAGCTCCTCTCTGGCCCTGGGCCCCCTCTATGGGGTTGCTCTTCAGCAGAGGGCATGACGGTGAAACCCTCCGAGCAGCCGCCCTGTTCATCTTCCAGAGCAGGGACTGGAGTCTGTCGGGGCTGGCGCTTCTTTTCTGAGAGGCGCCTCCAGGAGCTGCACTGTCATGTTGGGGGGTGTCACACGGGTGCCTGGCCCCCGGGAAGTGGCCAGGGCCCTGGAGAGCTCAGCAGGAACCGGCTCAGGTGGCAAGTTGAGCTTGGCTGGGGCTCTGACACACGGGGAAGGACATCTCCAGACTGTACAGGGAGCAGCCACCTGGCCAGGAAGTGGGTCTCACCTGGGAGGGCGACCAGTGGTGGTCACCACGGTTAGCCCCTCTCCAGCGCCATGCATCACAGAGAGCAGTCAAGTCTGGGTGGCTGGAGATAAGACCCCAGAGCGTGCCCTATGGGAGCAAGGCTAGCCCCAGGGACAGCCCGGAATCCCAGGTGCGAGATGTGGGCACACAGTGCAATGTCAGGTGCAGAACCAAGGACGGTGGAGGGAGGTGGGGGAGTAGGAAGGAGGATGGGGTGGGGGTGGGATGGGAGAAGAGCTGGGGTGGTCAGAGGCATCCAGAAGGAGAGGTGGGAGGAGCGAGGGGAGGAGGGATGAGAGTGGGGTGGAAAGGGATGGGGAGGTGGGGGACTGGGAAAGGTGAGGTGGGAGGTGGGGGGCGGATGGAGGGGAAAGGGAGATGACTGGGGTGCAGGAGGTTGAAAGGGGGTTGGGACGTGGCGTGGGGGAGGAGGCTGGGAGTCCGCCAGCCTGAGTCCTAGGCAGGTGGGGAGGCCTGGGCTCCTTCCTGCTCTGTGACATCTTGCTTTTTTGTCTCTAGTGCCGAGGAGAAACACCCACCCCCTGGGAAAGCCGTTGCAAAACCCTCAGGACAGCACAGATGGAAACAGAATGTGCATTCTGGAACGCTCCCCTGCTCAGGGAGGCGGGCTTGCAGGAGGAGCGGAGGCTGAGTCAGCACTGGAGGACTGCAGCCTCCACCGCCTGAGCTGCACCGGTCTCCCATGGAGCCCAACCGGCTTCTCCAGCTCCTCAGCGGGGAGCTCCTCACCTGGCAGGGGGCTGGCTGTGCACAGGTCTGTGGTCCTCAGGGTCTGCACCGCAGGCTGGTCCAGGGTCTGAAGCCAGTTTTGTCTGCCTGTGGTTCTGCCCTCCCATCTGGGTCCACGGGAGACCCCCTCTGCACACAAGGAGCCCCAAGGGAATGCCCTCCCTGCCTCTTTCAGCCTGTCCATCCCCATTGGAGATGGAACTCATGACTCATGGGATCTATCATATTATCAAAGTCTCCTCTGCAGGGTGAACGCCCCTCGCTGGGTGGAGGTTGAAGCCTCTAGCCACCTGGGTGTTGAGCTCAGTTCTCCAGATGGGAGGCAGAGAAGGGTCCCAGGAAATTAGTGTGGGAAAAGGAGTAGGGGGAAGGGCTTTGGGACTCAAGCCTTCTAGCCCCTGGAAGGCTGGGATGCATTTATGTAGGTTGGCAGAGACTTCCCCGGAGCCCAGTCAGGCCATGGATGCTTGGCATTCCATAAAGGCCAGCACATTCCGGAAAGCAGCTGCTGAGGGTGTAGCAGTGGCCACTCTGGCCTCTGGCCAGCACATGATCAGGGATCTGGTGGAGCTGCCCCCTGACCTCCTGGTCCAGCTGAGCCCTGGGGAGCCGGATGCCGGCTTGAGCTGCAGTCATGTTGGGTGGAAACGTGGCTCAGGGCTGCACCTGGTTAGAACAGGCTCCTGGCCTGTCCCTAGTGAACAGGAAGCTGAATTTGTCACAGTGAGCTGTGCCTGGTGACACGGCCCTGGTGGAGGACCTGCAGCTTCCTGGTACTGCACGGAGTCAGGGGCTCTTGGTGAATGAAGCTGCTCCTTTACCAGGGTTTCCAGCACAGAGTATGTCCTGCTTTCTTCTTCAGATGGCCCCTGGTCCACATGGCGCTGCCCAGGGCATGGCATTTGGGGCATCCTGTGACCTCTCACATACTCAGCAGGATGGTGTCAACTTGGCTGAGTTACCAGGTGCCCAGATATTTGGTCAGACATTATTCTGGGTGCACCTGTGGGTGTTTCTGGGTGAGATTAACATTTGGGTCTATAGACTGAAAAAAGCATGCAATCCTCCCAATGTAGGTGGGCCTTGCTTAATCAGTCGCCAGCATTGCTGAAACAGTGTCGGAGGAAGAGGGGATCTGTTCCGCCTGCCCACCTGGGCGGGGACATCAGTCTTTTCTGACCTTGGACTTGAACTGAAATATCGTCTCTTCCCAGGTCTCTGCCCGCTCACCTGCAGACTGGAACCACACCATCAGCTCTCCTGGGTCTCCAGCTTGCACACAAGAGCCAGTTCCTCGTTCTTTAGATACATGTCCTCTGGGTCCTGCTTTTCTAGAGACCCCTGATTCACACACTCAGTAATTCCCATCACTGGGATTCATGGCCCTATCCCTGCTCCTGCAGGAACTCGATATGAAGAAACAAAAGGGTTCCTCCTGCTCATGCTCATGGAAAGGCCTCTCTCCACGGTGGGCATCCGCTTTCCACGGGCGTCTGCTGCAGGTCAGGCAGGCGGGGAGCACCCTGGGAGGGCACCCCTCTGTGCGTAGGGCTTCCGAAGCAGCTCAAACCCCACTCTCTGATGATGCCTTCTGTTAATTCAGAGTTTTGGGGAGAAGCCTAAAATGTTCAGGGGGTTGAAAAATTTGAGCTGTGTTCAGATGGAGGTCCCAAGAGTCCTTTGACACTCGTCCTTGGGGGTCTCCAGCGAGCTCGGCAACGTCGCTTCCTGGAGATGGGAAAGAAGAGCAAGATCGGGTGGACTCACACGTTCATTTTCAAGAGGCGCTCACGCACCGTGGGGGAATGAGCTGAAAGGTCTAGGTAAACCAAGAAAACAACAGAATCTGTCATTTTTACCTGCCAGTTGGGGATGGGGGGCGGGCCAGCACTGCAGCATTGACATACTCTTTCAAAAGAAGCTCCCTTCCCCAGGCCAACTCATGCCCACATTAAATTCCTAAAAAACTTTCACATTTGCCGGTGCATAATGCCACAAGGCTCCAGGTTTCTATGATCTCAGTGTTAAAACCTGACACAGGGCAACAGGTGCATTTACTGGGTGCTTTTGGGGCAGGATGTGAAACTGGGACACTCGGTGGGGTTGGACCAGGGTCAGACCCAAGTGAGCAGAGCACCCCCCGTGTGACTGTGGAACTTCAAAGGGAAGGCTCTAGGTCAGCCCGGAGAAGATGGACACGCCCCGTGGGTTTCCATAGCTCCTGACGCTGCTGTGGCCAGCTGGGGCAGGGCCACCCCTGCAGGATGGAGTCCTCCTGCTCCCAGCCGGGGCCTTAGCTCACTCTGGGTGACCGAGGGCCAGGAGGCCTCCTTTCTCTGAACTAGAAGAAGAAGGAAATATGACTTGGCTTTGGAGATTCCCCCCCAGGCTCTTCCCCTAAACACCCACAGAGGTCCCATTTTGCGTGGCTCACGGTTCCTGGTGTGAGCCCTGTCCCCCTGAATAGCTTATGAGAAATCTGAGAAGAAAAATCCAGTTCCTAGAAAGCCCGGGGCAGTGCTTCACGTCTGAGCGATGAGATCATCCATCCCAGGAAGCCCCCTGGGCAGCCCCTGGAGATCTGGAGCAGGGAGCTTCGCGTTGGCTTATCCAAGTCCACTGCCTTCCATGGTCTGACATGGGAATCAGGAGCCCGAGAGGGAAATGAAGAAAGGAGACGTTAATGGGGCAACATGGGTGGGGAAGGGCCAGCAGCAGAGTCACGGCTCCTGGAAGCTCGTGGCAAAGCCTCGTTCTTGGCCCCGTCCATCTGCCCCATCAGAAGCTCCAGGGTGGGGTCCAGCGGACGGGGCTCACTGCGCCTCCCAGCTGGTTCCGGTGCAGACTCCTAGGAGCTGAGGACACAGCAGCGGGTTCAGGGTGAGAACTGCCACTTACTGGTCTCGCTCCACCAGAATGCTCCCTGCTTGTCTTTGTCCACTGCCCCGTCCTTGAAGAACGTCCCCGACTGTCCACTTGCTACTCTCTGTGCATTCTTTCTCTGAACTCTTGAAGTCTTTCACAGAATTCAGCCCGAGGTGTCTAGTTTTATATTCACTCCACGGTTTCTCTTACAAGATGGTCGGTTTCAAGAGATAATGAGAGCCCCAAGGCTGCAGTGTGAGACCCAGGGCTCGGGGCCCATCCTTTGAGGGTGAGTACGTCAACTGACTTTCTTTGTGTCTCTCGTCTGGATATCTTTCCTGCGGAGGGGGAGTCTCGGTCAAGAGCTGTGGACATTAGGATGGAAGGCAGGGTTGGGGGAGGCACCTGGCCAGTGGCATCTTGTCTTGGAGGTCTCTGACCAGTGCCGTGACCTTGCATTTCTTTATACAGGCAGGAAAAGCCAAGTGCTGATATTTGGGTGCATCTTGGTGCTGGATTCATTGGAAACAGAAAAACCCTCCCAGGGACACATGCCAAAGCTACCCCCACATGGTTGGGGCGGAGGCTCCCTCCCTGCAGGTGGAGACGAATCTGAAGGTCATGCTTGCGCCTTGACCTGCCTGTCCTTGTCATCTGTCCTGAGTTCACCAGGCGTAAGAGGATCGGGTGCGCTCTGGGCTTATCGCTTTGTGAAATGGCTTTGGATCCCTCCTGCACCTCTGCAGACTGCACTTATCAAAGCCCAAGAACCTCTTTGTTAGGTACAAAAAAAACAAATTTTAAAAGAATACCTTGGGCACTTCCGAGGCAGTGGACACCAATTCGGGATGCACAGAGAAACCCTTTCTAGATATTTTTCAATTTAAAAATACACAAGGAATTGTATTTCACAAGCGTTGACTGTGGAGCCTGGTTCACGCTGTGCGTGTTCAGAGGCACGTGTGCGTTGGGGACTGTTTTCAGTTTTGCAAGGGACACGTGGTGCTGGGTGTCCGGACTTAACCTGGCTTTAGCCAATATGAACTCTCCGAGTGAACAGTTTGTGACAATCTGTGATGATCGCAGAGGAGCCAAGTACTGGAGGTTTTATACTCTCAGTGCAAACATACACAATTGATAGCAATGGTGGCCTCAACTCCCGGTGGATGGCTCTCGGCCCCAAGAGGCGGAGAAAATAATGATCCCACCATATCTGTAAAAAGCCAGCCTTGACTATTTCGAAATCAGCAAAATCAGAAAAAAAGACTCTTTGAAATAGAGATTTCTCACCCCCCCGACCTGGGTGCACTCGGGGGCCGGGAGGTCGCAGCAAACATCAGATTATTAACTTGTATGAAGTCATCAGATTAGCCTGACACTGAAAAGACTGATTTTAAGAAAAAAAAAATCTCCAAATGCTTCTTCTTTTTTTTTTTTTTTTTTTTAAGCCTTACTAGATTTTTTATTGGTTCTTTTTGAATTATATGGCAGTAGAGTCCATTTTAATAAAATTAACATAATTCTAAACAGAGAAAAACTGAAAGCATTCCCTCTAAAAACTGGAACAAGATAGGGATGCCCTGTTTTACCACTTCTATTCAACAGTCCTAGAAACTATAGCAATTAGACAGAAAAAGACACTAGAGGGCACAGATAGGAAAGGAAGAGCTCAGACCTTCTCTGTTTGCCAACAACATGATCCTATATTTAGGAGACCCCCCAAAAATTCCACCAGGAAACTTCTAGAAGTCATAAACTGCTGGGAGCCATCAGCCAAGTAGGTATGACAAATTCCTTGCCAGCTTACTCCCATGCTGTCTAGTGGAAGGACTTCTGAAAGGTGACCTTGCTCAAGGACCAGGGCAGGATCCGTGTTTAGGGTGTTCCCCCTTTAGAATAGGGCGGTTTAGCATAATAGGAGATTAGGGTGTTCCCCCTTTAGAATAGGGCAGTTTAGCATAATAGGAGATTAGGGTGTTCCCCCTTTAGAATAGGGCGTATCCTGCTGCTGAGTTCCTCTTGAGTGCTTAGGGTCAGACAGTATATTTTGGGAGACAGAAGCCCATGCGGAGTGGATTTGGGCAGAGAACGTGGATTCCCCCAGAGCGTGTTTGTAGACGGCCGGTGTGAGTTCGGGAATAAAGAATTGCTGTTTGAATCTACAAGCTGTGTGGAGACTCGTGATTTGTGCCCAGCCAGAGACTGCGGCAATAAACGAATTCAGCAATGTAGCAGGATGCAAAATCAACACCCACAAATCAATTGCGTTCTTATACACCAATGACGAATTAGCGCAAAGAGAAATTAGGAAAACTGCCCCATTCACAAGAGCCTCCAACCAATAAATAAACAACAACAAAAAAAACACTAAACAAACCAAAACAGCAACAACAAAAACCCTTGTGAATCACGGGTGAAAGACCTCTACAATGAAAACTACAGAAGAGTAAAGAAAGAAATTGAAGGAATTAGAAGATGGAAATCTCTCCCATGTTCTTGGATAGGCAGAATTAATATTGTCAAAAGGGTCACGTTACCAAGTGTGCTGTACAGATTTCATGCGATTTCTATTGAATTCCAATGGCGTTCTTCATAGAAATAGAAAAGGCAGTCATGAAATTTATTTGGAAAGAAGAAGAGGCTCAGAAGAGACAAACCTATCCTTAGCAAGAAAGATGAAACAGGAGGCAACACAATCTCAGACCTTAAACTACAGTACAGAGCTACAGTCACAAAAACAGCATGGCATGGAGACCCATGGAACAGAGCAGAAGGCACAGAGACACACCCACAGTGGGGACAGTGGAAGTCCATATGGAGCGAATGAAATGAAACCCCATCTGTCACCCTGCATGAAATCCAACTCAAAGTGGATTTTGTGTTGATCACATCTCACCACTGAAGAAATGGAGGCGCAGACAGTTGGAGTTATGTGTCCTTGGCCACCTGCGGGTAACAGAGGGGATTTGGGCCCAGAGTTGGGCTCAGGCTGATACATAAAATATAAACTGTACTTATTAATGTTGCCATGTGATTTTTTATTCAATTGATTCTATTTTTTTAGGTACATGACAGCAGAAGGCATTGCGATTCTTATTACACAGATACAGCACGATTTTTCATATATTTGTCTATAAAGTGTGTTCACGCCAATTCATGTCTTTATACATGTACTTTTTTTTGGCATCATTATGATTCTCGTTACACATATCTGCCACAATATGATGTTTTGATAATGCACCCATTGTGAGAGGTTTCAATCAAGATAAACATATCTATCTCTCCAATTAGGTACCATTTCATTTTGGTAAAAACTTTCAAAATCCTTTCTGCTACTTTTTGGAAATGCACATTATCTGGTTTTCATCTATAATCTCCCGACTGTACAACAGCCCACCAGAACTTCTTGCTCCTAGCTGATTAAATTTACCCCTCCCTCCCACCCTCTGCCCTTACCAGCCTCTGGTAGCCACCATTATACTCTCATGTCCTATGAGAGCAACGTTTTTAGATTCCACACTTGAGTGAGATCATGTGATGATATTCTTCTGTGTCTGGCTTATTCGGTGATCTCCAGTTCTACCCGTGTTGTTGTAAAAGACAGGATTTTGTTCTTTTTTTGTTTAGGGCTGAATAGTGCTCCACTGTGCATATGTAGGACTCAGTTTCTATACTTGGATTTCTCAACTCTTCCACTGCGAAGTCACAGGAAGCAAGTTAGTGTGTTTGGTGCTGGTCCTGTGTGTTTCCTGTCCTCTCTGACTTCTGTATTCGAGTCATGCTGCTTCACAGAATCAGGCAATAATCCTGCACCCACGGAACGGTACCTCCTGACCCCTGGTGCCACTACTTGTGGCCAGTAAGCGCAGGTTCTCTGGGTCTGCCACCCATCAGCCACGGGCACCCCTCTGTCACCTCTCTGTCCCAGGGTTGCTGAAGGATTGCACAGGAATCATGGTCAGGTGTCCGTGGAGACCCCAGGTCAGGGTGAGAGCTCGCTGCTCCGCCAGAGAGGCTGACGGAGACCAGGGGACTCCAGCGAGGAGCCCGGGTCGCAGGAAGTGAGTTCAAATCCTGGTGCTGAGACCCCTCCCCCCCTTTCACCAAGCCCAGGCTGCGGGGCTGGAGTCCTGTCCTCCCCCAAAGGACCTCCTGCGGTTCTGACCTCGGTTCTCAGAACGTGACCTCGTGTGGAAATAAGGATTTTGTGGACAATCAAGTGACAATAGGGACGTCAGGTGGGCTGTCACCCAGTCTAAAGGCGTCCTCATAGAAGGGGACATTTGAGCACAAAGGGACATGGTGTGAGGACACAGAGGACAAGCTATCCACAGGCGGGACAGCGCTCTCTGCCACACCTGACCTGGAATCCTCAGCTGGCGCAGGACAGGCTCCCCAGGTGCCCACCTCATCTGCCATTGGGCGCCTGGGGGTGCTGTCCAGTGACCGGCTGGCCATTCAGGGCTGCCCCTGCCAAGGGCTGGGGCCAAGAGCACTCTCCTCAGACACAGGGCGTCTCCCGGGATCAGACCTGCCCCTCTCTGCCACCGTCTACTTGCCACCGGGTCACAGAGCCTAGATTAAGGGCCGGGGAGATAGAGTGTCCCCTCGCTGGGGCCAGCGCAGAGTGGGAGGGCGCGTCTGCAACTGTCACACACGGCTTTTCAGGTGTCCTCCTTCTCTGTCTCAATTTCAGCTGGAATAACAGCTAGTTTATGCTCTCTGCCTTGCTTTGCACTTTGGAATTAGGGGAGGGGACAGAGTTCCCACCCCTTAGTCATTAAGTAGCAGGGCCCTGGGCCACTGTTTTTAAGTTTTTCTTATTTGAGAAACATCTCAAAGGAAGGTCACAGATAATAGTGGTTGAGAAGTGGGACAAAGGGCAGCTACTCCCTAGAGTTCTCTGACCCCCCCACCCCATGCTCTTCCAGCAAGGGGGGGGGCGTCAGGAAACTCCCAGGCACAAACACTGAGTTATTGCAACTCACAGATTGGGGTTCAGATCCTTAATCTGCTCCTTCTGAGGTTTTTCCCTAGGGTGAGTCCCTGAACCACTCTGACCCTCAGTTTTCTCTTCTGTCAAACAGGGTCATAGAAATATCTAATTTCCTGAGTCATCAGGAAAACACAAGCACAATTGTATGTAGAGCACAGCGTTTATTTGTCCCTAAAGGCTCCCTACCTCCAAAGTCTGTGGGATGAAGTCAAATGGTGTAGAATTCCATAAATGGGAAGACCTAGAGTCCAAAGCCCAAGCTGGACTTTGAGGGCTGAGGGAGGCTGAGATGTGGGAGCAGGCAGTGAAGAGCCAAAGGCCTCACAGACAAGAGCAGCAGGATGCAGAGCAGGATTGGGGCTCAGGGTGCTGTGTTCAGTGGTGGCAGCCACGGGGGGACATGAGGCTCCTGGCGGCTGGGATTGGGAGGCACTGTCTAGAACAGAGACGCGTCACGGAAACACACTGTGCAGGACCCTGAACTGAGCTGGTGGGCACAAGGGCACGCTCTGGGGGAGTGCGGGAGGCCCTTGGGCAACATTTGAAGATACCATCTGGCCAAGTGGCCTTGGTGACGCGGCGGGAGTGCTGGGGGAGGGGACTTGCCAGAGCTTTCAGAGAAAGACAGGAGCATCTTCCCTCCCGGGGAACAGCCGGCCTCTCAAAAAGAGCAACTGTGCACAGTGGCCCAGGCCGGGGGCGATTCCAGGGGCTGGAACCCACCAGTGCCTGGTGTGGAACTGGACTCTGGACAGTCGCTGAAACATTCTGGAACCTTCTGCACAGAGACTTGATCTCTGGAACATTTTTCTTTGCAATTGCTTCATCATCTCCCCCCCAAACACAGAACTTACAGGAACCTGTCTAATGAACACACCTGGTCCAGCCAGCTCTCAGCCCTTATCATCAGCTCTGGAAACCCTGACCTGTCCCCTCCAAGGCCACGGACAATTTCAACAAATGGAGGCTGTCACGAAATTTAGACTGAGAGGGGACCTAAAAAGACGGTTGGTCTCCACTCCTGGTTTTAGTCAGGATCGGACAAATGATAAGGTGCTTATGATTTACAGAGGAATCGATAACAGTTTTTCAGGCCACAGCCACAGCGGAACAACAGTGGGGACCTTTCTTGGTGCCTTTTCGGTCTTTTTTTTTTTGTCTTTGGTGGGGTTTTAAAAGACCTTTTTAGGTTTTTAAGGAGGTGGAAACTGGAATGTCCAGATCTTCACCTAAATCTGATGGGGAGTTGCTTCAGTGCACCAGCAACATGGGCTTGGGGGCAGATCACAGAGGACAAGGGTCACTCTTGTCACCCAACAGTGCCAGCACAACTCCTCCTGTGATGTCGACCTTGACCTTGGGTCCAGGAGAGTCTGCTGGGTTTCTCCACTGTAAAAAGTGACCGTTTCTCAGGCTGGGGACGTGGCTCAGGCGGTGGCGCGCTCGCCTGGCACGTGTGCGGCCCGGGTTCGATTCTCAGCACCACATACAAAGATGTTGTGTCCACCGGTAACTAAAAAATAAGTATTAACATTCTCTCTCTCTCTCTCCCTCACTCTCTCTTAAAAAAAAAAAAAAAAAGTTACCGTTTCTCTTGCTTCTATGTCCATACTGTATGTTATGGGAATTTTTTTTCTTATTGACTTTTGAGATTTTTTTTTTTTGGACTGGGAATTAAACCCAGGGGTTTAATTCACTGAGTTGCTTAGGGCCTCACTAAGTTGCTGAGGCTGGCTTTGAACTCGTGATCCTCCTGCCTCAGCCTCCAGAGCCGCTGGGATGACAGGAGTAACTTTTGAGAGTTCTTTGTCTATGCTAAATAAAAGCCCTCCATCAGATATAAGAATTGCAAATATTTTCTGCCAGACTATTGCTTGTCTTTTCATTCTTTTTAACAGTGTCTTTTCAAGAGCAGTTTTAATTGGGATGAAGTCCAATTTATGAATCTGAGAGTCCAAGGTACACAGGTTTTCTCCTAGAAATTTTGTAGCTTTAGGTTTTAAACACAGGTCTGGTTCATTTGAGCTGTTTTTTTTTTTTTTTGGATATGTCTTGAAGTGCGTATCAAATAGAAGCTCGTTTGTGTGAACGTGAGTGTCTGTGCCTGTGTGTACGCACATAAGTGCATGTTCAGTCACCCCCATCTGTTGAAAAAGCGATCTTTTCTCCAATGAGTGGTGTCACAACTGCCGAGAATCGCCGTGCCCAGGTGTGGGTCGACTGCCCGATTCTGCTCCACCTGCTCTCTGCTCCCGTGCCAACGCACCCTCTCGAGAACCGGAGCCTCACGGCAAGTCTTGAGATCAGGTAGCCTTGGTCTTCCAGCTTGCTCCTCTTGGCACCTGATTGGCTAATGCAGGACACTTTTATTTCCACATTAATCTTAGAATCAACTTGTCGATTTCTACAATATGGTCTGTTGGGATTTGGGCTGGGATGACATTGAGTGCAAGAGAATTATCATTTATTATCAAATCTCCTGTCTCAAGATTTTGGTGTATCTCTATTAAAAAACATATACATATATATATTTAGTTGTGGATGAGCCTTGACTTTTATTTACTTGTTTGTATGCAGTGTGAGAATCGAACCCAGTGCCTCACACCCGCTATTCAAGAGTTCTATCACTGAGCCACAACCCAGCCCCTGTATCTCTACTTATTTATGTCTTCTTTAATTTCTCTCAACAATGTTTTGTCGCTTTCAATGTGTACTTTTTTGGGGGGGTGGTAATTGGCATTGTACCCAGGGGTGCTTTGTCACTGTTATGGTCTGGATAGGAGGTGTCTCCCAAAAGCTCACACGTGAGACAATGCAAGAAGCTTTGGAGGAGAAATGATTGGGTTGTGGCCTTGACCTATTCAGTCAATTGGTCCCCGACGGGATTAGCTGAGTGGTGGCTGGAGGCAGGCGGGGGGTGGCTGGAGGAGGTGGCTCACTGGGGCGTGGCCACGGGGGACACGCTTGTTTCTGGAGAGGGGCGTCTCTTTCTCTGCTCGCCCCTGTGGATGGAGCTGGCTGTCTGTGGACGGGGACCTCTGAAACCGTGAGCCCTCAAATAGACATTTCCTCCTCCACATTGCTCTGGTTGGGTCATTCAGTCACAGCAGCAAAAAAGCTGACTACAACGACCACTGAGCTACATCCCCAGGCCTTTTTATTTCCATTTTTTTGATTTTGAGATGGGGCCTCGCTAAGTTGCTGAGGGTCTCTCAGTTGCTGAGGCGGGTCTCAAACTTCCCACCCTCCTACCTCGGCCTCGCAGGTTGCTGAGATCGCAGGCGCGCAACCCCAAGCCAGGCCTCAGTGTGTTCTTTTACTACGTACGTGAGTCCATCTGATGCGGTCCAGCATGGTCTTAAAGGTAGGGGTTGCACGAAGGGAACTTGGGGAAACACTCACCGCGCTCCTTGGGGGGTGCCACCCTAGGTAGTTAGCTTTGACTGTACAACATGCCTCCTCTCAACCACGTTGGTCCATTTGTTAGACCCCCCCGTCTCCTCCAGCCTGTGCCTGTTACCAGTTTTGTTGAGGCCCAATCGACTGTCCCACCATGTGACATCGTTGTGTGGGTGGCTGAGGACTTGAGAGTTGCTCTGAAATCAGGAAGTGCCTTCATGCTTCAGTCCTCCGTGGGCATTGGTCTCAGGACCCGTCCCCCAAGCCCCAACCCACAGAGGCCCAAGTCTCTTACATAGAATGGCACAGTGTTTGCATAGAACCTGCACCCGTCTCCCATCTACTCTAATCATCTCTGGATTGCTTAGAATAACTGATACGATAGAAATGTATTGCGAATAGTTGTTACGCTGCACGGTTTACGGAATACAGAGGATAAAAAAGTATGCTCAAGCTCAGCACAGACACAATCGAGAGAAATATCAACCTGCAGCTGGTTGGATCTGCAGATATGGAAACCTGGATTTGGAGGGCCAGCTGTATACCCTGAGTGGTTCGTTCAGCAAGTGCCTGCTGGGCTTGCCCGACCACGGATGCGGGTTGGCTGGATTAGAGGTGGTGGTGGGGTTGGGGACCAGGGGAGAGGGAGCCATGAGAGGGAGGTGGGAGGTAGGTACAGTCCGGCCAGCAGTGGTCACCTGAGCACCTCAAGGTGAGAAGTCCATCTGGTGAGGACCGGGGGCGGGGGTGGGGCAGAGCTTCTTAAGGACGCTTCACCTCCCTCCAGGTGTGAGTCAGGCACAGATCCCAGCAGTGGGGTGAGACCCTCCTTAGCCAGGTCCGCATCTGGGTCTTGTTCTGAGTGGACATGTCAGGGGCAGGTGTGCTCTGACTGACACCCTGTTGGTCTCTGGTTTCCAGGACAAGCACCCGAGTGGGAAGGCAGGTGAGGGTGCCCCAGAGGGGCCGGGGAAATGCCTGGTTTGGGCCTCACAGGTGGAGAGTAGGAGTGGAGGGCACCCCCAGAACAGGTGATGATTGGGGGGGGCCTGACATGACACGTTCTCAAGAGTTTGGGGCTCAAGTGACTTTTGCACTCTTAAAATTCATGGCATGGACTCCAGGTTTTTGTTTGTGTGGATTTTGTCCTAAACAGAAAAGTCTGAAAATGTGCGAACACACACACACACACACACACACACACACACGCCATCGCCTGCCAGAGTGACCACACTGTCACACATCCTGTGGCATCTGGGAACATCAGCTGCACCTCTGCAGGCCTGTGTGTGGATCAGAGTGAAGGGGACAATTGGTGCCCTGGGTTCCCAGGCCACCTGTTCCTCAGGAGGTGCCTCTGGCCTGCCCGCACCCCCAACCCCACGAACCAGAGGGCAGGGCCTCTCATCTTCTAGGCTGGATGAGGTGCCTCTGGTGCTGGCCACGCCCACCATCCTGGGCTGGGTCCTGCGGCCACAGTGGGACCAGCTGGTCCTGTCTCTTTGGGGACTGAAGGCCAGGGTGCTTAGTGGGCCATCCTCCTCCCTCCCCAGGTTCTTGAGAAAGCAAAGACGGCAGGTGAAATACGGCCACCTTCTGCCTGGTGAAGGTGACTTTAGGGTCCGTGGCTTTGGGTAGCAGCTGGGGAGCCCCAGAATGAGGCAGCTCTGCTCAGGACTGGAGGCCGGGCCAGGCCGGCTGCCCTGCAGGTGCAAGCTGCTGGGGACCGTGGAACAGCCTCTTCCAGAGCCCAGCATGCCCAGGGCTTCCCTCCCTCTCACCAACGCACAGGCTCTCCCTGGGGGCCAGGGTGGAGGACAAGGGCGGGGAGTAGACCAGGAGCAGGGAGGAGGAGACCCATCCCCAAGTGGTTCATAGCTGGGGTTCCTGGTCTCCTAGGGGTCGCAGAACACGTCTTCAAGGGGCCAGGAATCTTTGCAGTTTTCAAACTCATACGTCCGCGTGCTTGGGTGTTTTGAATTGAAGAGAAGACTATAAAGGTGGGGGGTGAGAAGATGATCCTTCCCAGATCCAAGTCAAGGCCTTCGGGGTCTCCCGGGCGGGGAGGGGGGCTGCCAGCATTTCTCACACCCCCCAGATCCATGGTTCAGAGGCTAAATTCCAGGTGAGCACGGCCAAGAGATTGGGGTTCTCCCCCCACCCACTCCTACTCACAGGGAGAGGGTCCCCCTCAGGTATGGCAGCCTGAGAATCCTTGGGATTGAAAATCTCCTTGTGCACCTCGTTAGTGGGCTAGAAGCCCCAAGCGAGAGGCAAGCCAAGGAGACCAGAAGCTGCCACCCCCCTGGAACTTGCTTATGAGGCAGAGGTGTCAGTCACTGTGAGGCACGTGGGCCACTGACCCCACCCCCAACAGGGGACAGAGGCTCAGAAATCTGGCCTAGAGGAAGAGGTGAGCAATATAAGAGAGGCCCGGAGCTCTCCTTGCAGAAACTGACTTTACTGAGAACCCGGCGCTGAAAGTCCAAACATAAGAGGGCTTTGGAGAAGACGATGGAGGTTTTGGTGATAAGCAATTAAGAGCAGGCTGGCAAGTCTACTGGGGTAAGAGGCTCAATCATAGGCTAGTTTATGAGCAAGAGAAGAAGAACCCTCTTCAGTTCAGGAACCTTAGGGATGGGTCTATAAAAGGGGCCCAAATTTAATTGGAGCAAATTGTAACAGAATATATGCTACCAAAGTGCAGTTGAAAATAGTGATACAATCAGCAGAATCAGCTGATGATCACTCTGGTGATCCCAGAGTGACTGTGCACGTGTCCAAGGTGTCTCACTGGGTGACAGAGCCCTCTGTGGAGTGACATCAGAGGCTTCCCGTTGAAGGGAAAGTGGACTAAAATACTTAAGCCACTGCACAAATAAACAAGCAATCAAAAACAATCATTAGCTTTGGTGTGAGTTGGGGGATAAATATCTGAATTAGGTAACTGTTTTCTAAACTATCAGATTTTGACAAAAATGATGAGACGTGCAGAGAAACAAGAAAATACACCATATACCAATTCAATCAAAAAGAGCACACAACCAACTGTCAGTAAGAGGACCCAGGTGTCAGGCTTAATGGCGATGACATCAAAGCAGTCATGATGAATGTCCCTAAGGGGCTGGAGGAGATGATGCTGAGCAGAGGAAGGTATGCAGAGGAAACGTCCCTGAATAGAGAACACCGATGAGTACAGAGACAGAAGCTATAGGAAAGACCAAATGGGAACCCAGTCACTGGAAACTACGATAAAAAATCCATCAGCAGGGCTTGAACGTCGGTGAGAACTGGCCCCCACACACACCAAGCTTGGAGACGGATCAATAGGTTATACAGTCCAAAGAACAGAGAGAAAAAAGAAGGAATCAAAATGCACAGATGTCGATGCCTGTGATTCTAGCAACTTGGGGGGCGGAGGCAGGAGGACCCCAAGTCCAAGGCCAGCTTCTAGAACTTAGTAAGGCCCTATGCAATTTAGTAAGATCCTGTCTCAAAATAAAAAATAATAACTGTAAAAAAATGGAGATGTGGCTCAGTGGCTAAGTGTCCCTGGATTCAATCCCTGGTACTAAATTAATCAATCAATTAATTAACAGAGCTTTGAAGAAATGTGGAACACCAGTAAAGCCCAGCTTTTCATCGCTTGGATCAAAACACCTGGCAAGAAAAACTTAGAAGTTTACTTTGGTTCACCATTTCAGAGTCATTCATGGTCAGCAGACTTCCTTGCTCTGGGACTGAGGTGAGGAAGGGCATCATGGCGGGAGGGTGTCGTGGAGAAAGGCTTCTTGGCTCACGGTAGTCAGGAAGCAGAGAGACAGAGATAGGAAATAGGGAGTGAAATAGAATAAGGAATAAGGTATGATCCCCAAGGGCACACTCTAGTGATCTGTGTCCTCCACCCATGTCACACCTGCTTACGATCACCATCCAGCAGTCCATCCAAATTACTAATCCATCAAACGGATCAATCCACCCTAACCCATGAGCTTTTGGGGGGACGTTTCTAGATGGAAACCATAGTGGCCCACAAACATACACAATAATGGAATAGCATAAGGGAGAGAGAGGGAGAGGTAGAAAGGGTACTGGAGTAAATGATCACTAAGACCTTCCCAGATTCGATGAAAAACATCAGCCCTCTCTGAATAGGACCGACAGAGGTTTACATCCAGATGCATCATAGTAAAAATGTTGAAAGTCAAAGACGAGAAAATCTTGAAAACAGCAAGAAAAAAAAAGCGGCTTGTCACATACAAGTGACCCTCCCCCATAATCTAACAGCTCACTTGGTGTCTGCAATATCAGGGGCCAGAAAGCAACGAGTGCGAGACCCACAGGGCTAAGAGAAAGGACAATCAGACAGATCCAGCATCCCAGAATCTCATGCCCACAAAACTGTGATTCAAAAACAAAGGTAAGGTGGAGCCACGGTAATCTGAGTGGCTCAGGAGGCTGAGGCAGGAGGATGGCCAGTTTGAAGCCAGCCTCAGCCACTGTGAGTCTCTAGGCAACTCAGTGAGACCCTCTCTCTAAATAAAATAAAATTAAAAAAAGGGCTGGGGATGTAGCTCAGTGGTTGAAAGAAGAAACCCCAGATAGCAATTCAAATCTTCATACAAAAAGCCAAAGAACACTGGTGAAGTTTTTTCTCTTTTACTCTGTTAAATATTGTAAAGCCGTTGTCTGAACTCAAACAAATGTAACGTATTTTTGGACCCACCGCCTCTGGAAACTGAATACAGAGAAGGTGTAGGATCAAGAATTTGTCACCAGATTCACGAACAAAGAGAAGTAAAACGGTACATAGAAAGGTTAATTAAGAAGGAGATTGTAGTTACCTTCATTAATGTATACCTGCCCCCCATTTTAAAAGCCAGCAAAGGATCTGATTACACCCTCCCCCAAGGAAGATGCAAGATTGGTCATAAACACCCGCGACATGTTTCCCATCATTCACCAACAGGGACACACACACCAAACCACCACGAGACGGCACTTCACAGTAACTAGTGTGGCTGCCACTCGAAAGACAAGAGCGGGGAACACGGATCCCTAGACCCTGTTGAGAAGATGGAAAATGGACCAGCTGCTTTGGAAAGCTCCAAAGGTTCTTCCAAAGGTTCAACATAGGGTCAATGCATGACCAATCCATTTCACTTCTAAGCTATTCCCAAAAGAAAGGAAATCGCATCTCTGGACCAACACGTGTGCACACGTCTCCATAGCAGCATCTGAGTAAGAGCCCCAAAGTGGAAATGAACCAAAGGTCCATCAACTGATGGGTGAATAAATAATATATGAAAATCTACATAATGGAATATTATTTAGCAATAAAAATTAATAATGCATTGAAATATTATGGGATAGAGATGGATCTGAAGAACATTTTGCTGCGTGTGAGAAGTCAGTCAATGTAGGCCACATAGCAGCTGGGCTCAGTGGTGTTCTCTAGTCCCAGGTTGAGGCAGGAGGATGACTTGAATGTACAAGTTGGAGGCCAGCCCAGGCAATATAGCGAGGCCCTGCCTCCAAAAAAAGATCATATTAGATAATTTAATTTACTTGGAATATCCAGCATGGGCAAATCTAAAGATGCCGAAAATAGAATAATGGTTCTGTTTTTGAAGGAAGGCGAATTTAGGGAGCATAATGGAGGGGCTACTGCCAATGGATATGTGGTTGCCTTCTGGGTGGATGAAAATATTGTAAAACTGAATATGATCATTTGCACACATCTGTGAATATACTAAAGGCCATTGAATTATACGGAGTATAAGTTACAGCTCAACAAGTGGTCGCATCTATCCTACCAATAAGCGGTACAGGGCTCTTATCATAGGCACACTAACGGGCGACACAGAGAGGTCTTGGTAGCGGGTACTGAGAGTGTGTGACTGTGGTCCCGCGGATCACAGTCATGTCACCAGGCGCAGACTGCCATGTTGACACAGGGAAGAGACCGCCCAGCGGGTGCACTTCTCACAATGTGTCCCCACGGTGGATCAGGTGTCACTGTATACATCTCATCAGTCTCACATTGTCCTCACGACAAATCGCTGAAATCAGGACCGTTTCTCCCCCCTGTTCTCTTATTGTTGGATTTATGTTCATATCTGTTAACTGTTTTTCTCCTCTATCTTTTTTTTTTTTTAGATGTAAAGTGTGCTGTTGGTGGTTTTCAGTGTCTTTCAGCCCTTCGATGATTTCAGGACACCAGTCTTGGGTTTCTATGGAACCAGATGAAGCGTGAGCTCACTCAGAGCATCTGATGGGTCCCCTCTTCCCGGGGGAGGGTGGGGGTGTTTCCCTTTATATGAGGAGCCGCGTTCAGATAGGAGCAGATTGCTGTGCATTGTCTGGAAGGGTGGTTGTTGTGCAATGAGACCTGGGGACGTGGAGAGGCCTCCGGGTGGCGGGGACGTGCATGATCACGCATGCTGCACGCCCACACTCCCCCCGTACCTCAGAGATGGGAAGGCGCCCACATGCCTCTGAGCCGTTTCCAGGCAGATGTCTGGATTTGCTTTAGGTTTGAGTGATCCGATGCCTTGTCCTGAGCTTTGGAAGCAAGGGCACTAGGAAGACTGCGCTCTTACTGCATCTGCGATGGCTGCTGCCCACAGTGGTGGAGATGCCCATCTGCCTCTGAGGGGAGGAAGGAATCCGGGGTGCAGGATTGGAACATGGACAGGTGGCTTGCAGGCCGCCCACTGCACTGGACAAAGAAAGGGTGCGCCATGCTGGCTCTGGGACGTGGTGTCTCTGCTGTCGGAACATTTCCTGATTGCAGGAAATGTTTGTGACGGAGGCAGCTTCTTGGCCTGCTGTTCTGCGTCTTGGCACGGGCTTGCTGCTGGCAGAGCCCGGAGAGAGTGAGCAGCCTTCCCGGCTTGGTTCAGGGGAGCTGCTTTGGAGCCTGTCTCCAAAAGCTCACCCTGGTGTCTGTTTCCCCAGCCCTGCCTCCGCTTCTGGGAGCCACGCAGCACCCTGCCACTAATCTCTTCCAGCTCCAACTAGTGAGAGAGGATTCTATTGTTTGTAGCTGAACCCTGACCGACACAGTGAATTACATCAATGGGATTTCTTCACACAGGACCATTTTTGCATTTCTGGAATGAACTCAGCTTGGTCAGAGTGTATTTTCTGTCCAACACTCTTGCTGAATTATATGGGCTAATACTTCATGGAGATATTAATATTGATTTTTTAAAAATGTAGGGCTGATCTGATTTCTGTTTTGTATTAGTTAAATTTTCATCTCAGTGTTTGGCTGACCTTAAAAAAAGGAATCTGACATTTTCCTTCTTTGTTGTGTTCTAGAAAAGCTGAGGTGTTAAAATCATTTCTCCCTTGGAAATTGTCAAGATATTCCAGGTAAAACTCTCTGAAAAAAGGCTTTTTTTGGGGGGGGTCAGGGTAGCTTTTTAAATAGCTTATTTTCCCCCCATGGTTATTGAATGACTAGGTTTCCTATTTCTTTCGAGGTCAAATGCAGGTTGACCTATATAACATTACATGGTAGAGGAGAATATTGATCTATCCCACAAAAGTCTTAGTTTTTGTTCAGTAATTTAAGTGTGAGTATTTAACGAACTTTTTATGAGCACCGTTTTGCCCGTTTTCTTTTGTAACGCGTACTTGGGTTTTTGCACGGGTCTAATCTGAGCTTTCATTTTAGGCAAATAAATCTATCTCACATTTATGACTTCTCAGATGGATTTGGCTCCCCGGTCCTATTCACAGTTCCTTTAGATGTATTTCTTACCTATTTCCGTGGCTATTCTTCCTTTTGTTCTATAATCTTTATTTTTCATTTTGTTTACTTTTGGGGTTTTAGAGGAACTTTTCTTACTTTGCTTATCCTAACACACTTAATGACGTCTCCGCGTTTAAGTTTGGGATTGGCATGGTTAGCAACGGCCACCAAGGGCTCCATCCACTCTCCCACCTAAAAGGAATGAGCAACGGGTCTGACCTCTGCTTCCTCTTGCCCATCCTCACGTACTCACTTTTACCCCTGTGTGACACAGAGCTGTGCAACGTGGATCAATTTCAAAATGAGTACTTTTAGTTTCTAACATCAGTCATGTTCTTTTGTGATTCTTACACATCACAATTTAGCTGCACGTCTGATTTTCTCAGACAGGAGAGGATGGTTCCACGCAAAATACTGAGGAAACAGGGAATCCATGACATAGCAAAGGATCCGTTAGACAGAAAAAACCATCAGCGGATCCTATTCCAGGAGAACCGGGGAAGAAGAGGGAAGGAGAACCCGTGGTCCGATGTGCATTTCTTAGCTCTGTTTTTTTTTCTGGACCAAATTGCTTCATGCCGAGGGGTTCCCAGAATGGTGGACCCCAAGTCCTGATTTTTGATTTGGATCTCTGGGAAGACACTGTCGTGCACACTGCTGGGAAACATCAGTAAAGGAGAAAGGCCAGCGCGGCATGTTTACGCCTAGAGAGACAGCATTGGCTGCACCCTACCCCTCCGCCATTGTGCCCGCACTCCCAGCCTCGGGAGAGACTTCCAAAGGTTTTCCTAAGTTCTTCTTGGGAAAAGAAAGGGCAGCTCAGAGTTGGACGTCACCAGATTTGCAGCAGCTGCCTTGCCAAGGGTGAGGTGACCTGGTAATACACATATTAAGAGGATATACTGAAATACAATAGAGTTCAATAAAATATTCTGAGAGGATGAGAAAGACCACTCTCACATAAGTCACATTACAGGACATTGTTGTACTTGTTTCTCTTGTTGTCAGTCGTGGCTGTTGATCTCTTACTGAGCCTAGTTTATAACTTAGACTTTATCACCAGTATGTATCTATAGGAAAAAGCCTACCATCTACAGGGGTGGGTGCTCATGGTTCCCAGCATCCCCTGGAGCATATTCCCTGCAGATAAGGCAGGGGATTCTGCACGAGGCATATTTGTCATTATTTTATTGTTATTGATTTCTAATTTCATCGTCTTGTGGGCAGAGAATATAATCTACCTGATACTGAGGACGGAGCTTGTGGGGGAGATTTCTTTAGTGATGAGTGAACTTTAGGGACTATTCCATGCACATTTGAAAAGAAGGTGCCTTTTCCACTTGTTAGGCTCAGGGTTCTGCAACATTTGCTAGACCAATGTATTTCATGGTGTTCAACACTGAATTCTATATTCATATATTTTTTTGTGTGGGGGGGTCTATGTTATGATTTACATAATGTTTTGTTCCCACCAAAACTCATGTTGAAATTAAGTTGCCGATCTGGTGGTGTTGAGAGGAGTCGAGGTCTTTAGCAGGTAACTAGGTCAAGGACTTTGCCTTCAAGAATGGAGACTGTTTTCCTTGGAGACTGGCTTAGTTCTTTAAAGTGGATTAGGGTTCAGAGGGGTGGGTCAGGTCTTGTGGAACTGAGTTATGCAGGTGGAGAGTGGGTTGTTATAATATAAATATCTTTATTTTCATTTTTTTGGGCAACAGCAACCAAAGAGTTGATTGAGCTGGGCACCTCCCCTCTGCCTCTCATACATAAGCTCCTTCTGCACATGCCCATGTTCCCTTGATGCAGCTCAAGGTCCTCATCAGAAACTCAGCAGTTGAAGCTTCTTGATCTTCAATGGAAATGTAAGCCAAAATGAACCTCTTTTCTTCATAAATTTCTCTACATCAGGTATTTTGTGATAGCAACCCCAAACAGACTAAGTCTACTTTATCTTACATGTAGAAAGAAATAGTACAGTCTTTTCCTGTGACTGTACATTTTTTACTTTCTCTTTACAATAACATAATTTTTTTAAGGCTACGCTGTTAGTGATTCACCAAGGCAGGGGGTGTTTATCCTATCCTTGTGAATCCTGGGGAATTGTTCTCTTGATCAA
Organism: Callospermophilus lateralis; assembly: GCF_048772815.1. Taxonomy (NCBI): domain Eukaryota; kingdom Metazoa; phylum Chordata; class Mammalia; order Rodentia; family Sciuridae; genus Callospermophilus; species Callospermophilus lateralis. Next base: position 75,526,697 of record NC_135321.1, read on the forward strand.
ATTGTGACTTTTGGGGAGGTTGTTTTGTTTTTATAGTTCTATTTTTTTTTTATTAACACATCAATTGATCACAGTAATGGGCTTCAATGTGATCTTTTCATACCTTCACAAAGTGGGCATTGATCATATCCAATCGCCTTTCTTCTACCCTCACCTCCTTCCCCGAGCCGGACATCCTTCACGTCCCTAATAATCACTATTCTCAAACAGTGACTTGTTATCACTTTCTCCCTCGACATGTACTGGGTCTGATGGTAAAATCACTCTACCGCTTTGGTTTGGTGAGTGTTTGTATCATGGTGCACATTAGTCAGTTTTGTGACTGTCCAGAGTTCTATTCCTCCTGCACATCTGAGGCACTTCCCACCCTATGGCCCGCAGTGGCAGGGAGCCCTGACTCCCAGGTGCCAACATAAAAACATGACCAGTGTTCCAGCTGCTCTTGCTGGTAGGGCATGGTGTCTCCATTTGGGGCTTTGAATGGGGAGCTGGTGACATTTCTTAACAGACAGTGGAGGACTCATCACGGCAGCAATGGAAACAAAGCCCCTGTCCAGTGGCAGCGTGGTCCAGTTGACCCTGGACGCACCGCCCAGCACCCAGCGCTAGTAGCGACAGCAGGGTGTTCTCTCCAAAGCTGCCCGGGGAGCACATTCTGGTCTGAAGATTGCCCCGACTTCCTTTTACTCTGCTAATTCGCTCTGTCCGAGTTTTCCAGACTTCTCAGGGTTTCTCTGAGCTACCCTCTGTCTAAAATAGGTCGCTGTGATCGCTGGTTGGGGGGTGAGGGGTGGTGGGATTGAGAGGTCACTGGTCTGCACGGAAGCCATCCTGGGCTTCTAATCCTGCAGGGGGAACCGTGACTGCCTCTGACCTGTCACCACGAGGCTCATTCCAGCCCCTCCCCTGGCTCTTACCCCAGGGGTGCAGCGTAAACATATGGCGAGGTCAGAATTGTCAACTCATCTCCAGCAACCAGCACACAGTGCTTATGGGCCCTTCCTCTTGCTTTCGTAGACTCCTCCCATCTCCAGAGTTAGGTAGGACCCCCCCCCCCTTCTTGGCATTTTATACGTTAGTGATACATTTAGAGGTTTGTCACATTCCGCGTTCTGTCTTGACATCCCCGACTTTCCACGTGATTCACTGAGTACGTGCCTACGTTCAGCTTATCTTGTGTGCCTTTCGGTTCTGCAGGTGTTCACAGGCCCATCGTGTCCTTTATCCAGACGTTATGATAGCGCCCGGAACAGTCTCCGCGTGGTACCACATGCTCTAGGCCCACCTCGCCAGCCCTCCTCCCTCCCTCCTGACCCGCTGGCCACTGTCGATATTTTCAATCGTTGCTATAGTTTTGCTTTTTCCAATTGTCATTCACACACTTGGAGTGACACTGTGACTCTTTCAGTGTTCTTTCACTTAGGGATCTGCAGGTTAGTTTTGCTCGGGTCTCTGTTTGCCTTGAGAGCTTATTCCTTTTAATCACTAAATGCTATCCCATCGTATGAATGCACCAGTGTGTTCACCCACACTGTCCGGGAAGGGCACCTTGGCGGTCTTTCATTTTGGTGATTATGAATAAAGCTACTATTAAACACTCGTGTGCAGGTTTTTGTACGGACTAAATGAATTATTAGATGATTATTATTGGATTATGTCATAAGGATCGAATTTCCATGGACTAAAAATTTTCCCTACTCCTAAATTTTTAGGGGGAGTCTCCTTCCCTTTCTGTATTTAGAAAGGGGGGCTTGAAGAGGTTGGTGAGGCTCAGTGTGGTCATCGGGTGAGGTCCTAACGTGATGATAGTACTTTGTGCTTGTAAGAGGAGGAAGGACCAGAGACCTCTCTCCCTCTCTCAGTCTCACACAGCCACGTGAGGACTGGGCCACCTGCAAGTCAGGAAGAGAGGACTTGCCAGAACCAACCGTCCTGACACCTTGACCCTTGATCCCGTGGACTTCCAGACTGTGAGAGAACAGATCTCCATTGCCTGAGCCGTGAGACTCGGGTATTTCATCACGGCAGCCAGCGTGGGCTAAGACATCTGTGTTCAGCTTTGACAGATGTCGGGCTGAGAGTGACCCTGTGATTCTTCACTCCCAACAGCAAAGAGGGAGATTCCTGCTTTTCCACCTCTTTTGACCAGACTGTGGTACTCTGGGGTTTTCTTTTTGGCTGTTAATTACTCTGATAGTTATGCAGTAATAGCTCATAGTTCAACTAGTAACTCAGTATTTTTCATTTTTCATCATTGATTCCTTTGCCATCTGCACGTCTTCTTGGGTGAGATATTGCTTCATGTTTTTTACTCAGTTTTAATTGGATTTTTTTTATTGCTGCATTTCAAGTGCTTTTCTTTTAGATATGAATTCTTTCCCAGCATATGTTTTGCAAATATTTTCTTCCTGTTTATAGTTTATCTGTTATTCTGTTAAAACATCTTTTGCAGAGCCAGATTTTAAAATTTTAATATAGTCTGATAAGTCATTTTTTTTCCCTCTTCATGAATTGTGTTTTGGGTTCATCTTAAAACTCATTTTCAAATGCTATGTTATCTATAATTTCTCCTGTTTTCTTTGAGAGATTTTATAAAATGCTACATTTAGGCCTGTGATCTATGCTGTGTTAATTTTTGTGAAGGGTGTAAGGTCCATGTTTGATACAACTCTCTGTATTAGCTTTCACTTATAAATCCCCAATTGGCCTATATCACTTGTTTAAAAAGGCTAGCTTTTTTTCTACTACCAAGAATTAGTAAATGTGGTGGTATCAAATTAAGAACTTTGGCTTAGCAAAGAAAACACTCGCATGAAGACAAGCCTACAGAACAGGAGAAAATCTTCACCAGCTACATTTCCAAGAGAAGATTAATATGCTGCGGACTCTACCAAGAACTCCAAATATTGATCCCCCAAACCAAGTAACCCAATCAGTAAACAGACAGGTGACCTAAATAGACGTTTCACAAAACAAAATATACAGATGGCCAATGAATATACGAAAAAACTGTTTGACATATTTAGCACTCAGGGAGATGCAAATCAAAAGGACACTGAGATTTCATCTCACTCCAGTTAGGATGGCAGCTCAAGGTTACACATAATAATAAATGCCTGAGAAAATGTGGGGGAAAAAGACACATGGACACTGTTGGGACTGTAAATCAGTACAGTGACTGTAAGTCAGTATTGGGGTTCCTCCAGAGACGAGGAATGAAGCCACCTGATGCAGCATGCTACTCCTCAGTACTTATCTTAAAGAATGAAAGTCGACATATTATAAAGATGTTTGCACACCCATATCTATAGCAGTGCCATCCACAGTAGCCAAGTCGTGGAGACAGCCTAGGTGTCCGACTGCGGATGAACGGACAAAGAAAGTGTGGTATATCCGAACCGTGGAGTCTCCTCCAAGCACAAAGAAGACCAGGATCATGTCATTTGCAGGAAGATGGAACTTGAGAGCATTATGTTAAGTGGAATAAGTCAAACTCAGGAAAAGCCAAGGGTCATATGTTTCCTCTCATATGTGAAAGCTAGAGAGAAAAAAATAAGATAGAAAAGAAAGCCCGTGGGGGGACCTCATGAAACCAGAGGGTTTTATCAGAAGGAGACCACTGGAGTAGAGGTAGGGGACCAACGGTCAGGGAGGGAGACAGGAAGCACTGGGGAATGAAATTGATCCGATTATCTTATGTGCGTGTTCGAATATGTCACAGTGAATCCGACTACTGTGATTGTAACGCGCCAATAAAAAGTTAATTAAGAAAGACTCATCTCTCCACTGAGTCACGTTGAGATCTGAGCCAGGCTGTTTATCTTGGTCCATTTCTTTTCATTCTGTTCTGTGACCTTGGTTTTGTGCTGTCACCCACTTCTATGCCGACTCGATCTGGTCGCTTAGCGTGACACTCCCAGGGGGCGTGAGTCCCTTCTCTTCTCCATCTCCCTCTCCTCCACCTTTACCCTTCCCTTAGTGTTGCCGTGGCTATTCTAGGAACTTTGTCTTTCCACATAGACTTTAGAATCAGAGAACAGCTTGCTGAGGTTTTATTGGGATTTCATTGAATGGAACTGGGAAGAATTGATATTGGAAGAATATTATTGAGTGCTTGCCATTGTTTTTGATCTCCTCCCTCATAGTTGGTCATTTTTTTTTTTTTTTTTTGCACATGGATCCTGTGCATTTTGAAAATTAGTTTTAGGCCTAGATCTTTTACTTCTTGGTGCTATTGTAAATGGTATTATGTTTTGGATTTCAAATTCCGGTTGCCCATTGCTAGTAGGCAGGAAAGTGATTGTGAAGGGTGTAAGGTCCATGTTTGATACAACTTTCTGTATTTGCTTTCACATCCTGCAACTTGGCTGTGCTTAATTTCAATTCTAAGAACTGTTTATTGATTGTTTCAGATTTTCTTCATAGATAATCATGTTATCTGTAAATAGAGACAGTTTTATTTTTTCCTTTCACTTCCTTTTCTTGACCCACCGTGCTAGCCAGGGTTTCCGGGGCAGGTTGGATTGTACTGGGGAGCGTGGACTTCTTTCTCTTTTCCTATCTTAGGGACAAAGTGTCCAGTTTTTGATTAGTTATGATCTTAATTCTAGGTATTTTTAAAACACATTCTTTACCAAGTTCAGGAAGTTTTCCTCTATTCTTATTTTGCTATTTTTTAAAAATGATCCTGAATAGGTACTTTATCAAAAATAACTTTCCTGCATCAGTTGATCATATGACTTTTTTCTTCAGTCTGTGGGTATGGTGGATTACTGCAATGGATTTTTCAAATACTGAACCAGCTGTGCATCCTTTGCAAATCCCAATTGGTTGTGGGGTTATTATTTTTGTTTTATCAATGGTTCAAATGGCAATTCCAATAAAATTCTCAAGGTGGAAAATTTGCTATATATCATCATTCTTTTTAAATTAATAGCGCCCACTCTTGCCTCTTTATCTCTCGTTTTTGCAGATCAAGTCAGCTGCTTTACATAATTCCCACTGGGCCACATCCCCAGCCCTATTTTGTATTTTATTTAGAGACAGAGTCTCACTGAGTTGCTTAGCACCTCACCATTGCTGAGGCTGACTTTGAACTCATGATCCTCCTGCCTCAGCCTCCCGAGCTGCTGGGTTTACAGGTGTGCACCACCGTGCCTGGCTCCTTTTATCATTCACTAGCTGCAATACTTCTATAAAGAAGTATTTGATACCCAGTGGGAGATTTATACAGAAAAGGAAGGATAAATATTTGATCATTTATTTACCATTTATCAAAATCATATTAATTTCTCCAATGAGTTGTTTTTTTTAAAAACTACCATATGTACTCAGGGATTTAAATAGCTTCTCATGTTTTAATCCATTGTCCTGACTGTCTTTACTGTCACCCCTATTGTCCCTTCTGAGGCGCTGATTGCTTCTGCCATGACCCTAGCAGTTTTAGCTTCTTCGCTGCTCTCAGATGTGCGGAGTGGCTCGGGTGCCTCTCGGACCCCTGCTGCACAGACCCGGGGGCTCCCTTCCTCAGGAGCCCTGTTCCCTTCCGTGGGAGGTGGAGGGATGGAAATGGTCATGCTTCACAGACTTTCAACAGGAAGAGGCAACGGGAGGTGGGAGACCCGGCCTGAGCCACCCGGGAGGCCCCCGCACATGTGTCCTGGGTTGCGAAAACGTTCCCACAAAGTGCCTTTGTTTGTCTTTTGCTGGGGGGGCCCTGGGGTTGCTCCCATTCGAGACGAGTTTTTACGTTCGTTTCTTGGCTCACGATGCCCTGACCACATTAATAGTGCAGATTTGGACTCTGACAGCATGTGGCCCAGCTGGAGGCTTGGATTTCTCATGGGAAGGCTTTTCCCCTCCTGTTCAGAGCCCCAGGCAGATGGTGGGATGGATGGTGCATCCCTGGGCTGGCAGCTGGAATCCTCTAGTGCCTTATTTCTCAAGGCGGCGGGGGGGAGGTGCCCGGAGCACCCTTTTATTCTCCCAGGCAGTTGCTGGGGCTCAGTTCTCTGGGCCCACGGCCGCAGCCTGCACCACCCACCCACATCCAGGGCACAGTTTTTGTTCCTGTTTGAACCTTTGGTTCATTTGTGGCTCCTGTATCTCCTTCTTCTCTCCTTTGAGCTTTGCTAGAGGTGGTTTCACTGAAGTTGCAGTAGCATTTCAAAACCTGGCCCCTTCCTCTTATCAAACAGGCCACCCTCTGTGTGGCTCCATCTCTGGTGGGCACCCTGGTTTTCCGTGGTGTTGGGAGTGTGGGCCACTCCTGCCCCGTCCGCTGCCTCCCCCACACGGTGGGACATTTCAACACGCCCGGGCATGGGGGCTTCTCCTGCCCCTGAGGGTTGGATGGGTGCCACCTGTCTGCCTCCGAGCAGCGTGTGATTGTCCGAGGGCCGTGCCACCCCCAGGCCACTCCTCGGTCCCTGGAGGGCCTGCCTCTGCCGTCTTCTCATTCTGTTCCAGATCACTTTTGAAGACTGTCGTTTTGGGGGCCTCCTGTCGATTCCCTCATCCTTCCTTAGCAACGGCTCCCTGGGAAGGAGACCCAGACAGTCTTCAGCAGCCCTGTCAGAGCCAGGTAGCCTCCAGGGGGCTGGGGATAAGGGAAGTGTGATGACAGGCCAGCACAGGTGGGTGAAGCCACGACACTCCCTGTGGGCATGTCCCCAAGACGATGAAGACAAAGGTCTGTTCTTCTCTCTCTGTGTGTGGTTTCTTCTGTGCGTCTCACAGTTAATGAGAGACTGATGATGTCCCTTGGCTTCTAGTTCAGAGTCACTATATGCAAATGTGACACCTTCCTATTTTATTACCACCACCCCCTCCCCCCCCAAAAAAAGATGTCGGAAGGCAGAGGTCATCGAAGGTTTGCTCTGAATGCTGCAAATTATTGTCCCTTGGAGCAAGGCTTGCTTTGCTGGGACCCTGGGACACCCCATTTCAGTTTAATAACACAGGATTTCTCTCAAGCAGGAGTGATGCAGCGTGAAGTCTCGGTGTGACCGCAGAGGATGCTGTTGTCACCGTGGCCACACGCGTGCACGGTTTCCAAGGAGCTGGCTGTGCTGGGTGTGCATAAATGGCACAGAGGCAGGAACCAGGGAGCCGTTTTCTGACCTAGTAACCGTTGCTTAGGAACGAAACCTAGAACTCAGGAAACGGCGGAGACGACACGGGAGGATGGCTAGATCTGGAAACAGAAGACTTAGGGGGGCGTCCAGTCCTGCTCCGGATGTGTGACCTGGTGGATTCGTTTTAACGCCCCATGAGTGGGTCTTGTGCTGGCCACAGCAGGAGGGCTGGGCTGCTCTGTGGATCAGATGGCACTGAGGAAGGGAGAAAGATGTGTGAGCAGCAGGCGGCACTTCAGGAGCACAGACCCCTCTGCGCCATGTCCCCAGATGGTCCTCTGGCCACGGTGATTCCATGTTCCTGGCATGTCCACCCCTTGAGCTCTCTGATCCAGGGGCTCCCTCTGTTCATCTCACTTTCCCCCTGCCTGGTACCTGGCTTGGCACCTGGTAAAATCTCTCTGGACAGAAATTTCTTCTCCCCTTTCTGAGTATACATCCCAGGCCATTTATTCAGAATACTTAAATGTTTTCCCCAGGACCCAAATTCACTGTGTTTTTGCTTCAGATATCAAAGTTGTGGTGAGGAACACCCTACACATGTTGAGTATTCCTTATCCAAAATGTTTAGAACCCGTCATCTCTTGGATATTTTGGGTTCTTGGAATATTTGCATAAATGTAATAAGATGTCTTGGGGGATGGGACCTAAATCCAAACACAGAATTCATTTATGTTTTCTGTACCTTATACAAATAGCCTGAAGATAACGGTATAAGATCTCTGTAGAGCACCTGCATTCTGACTGAAGCCCAGTGTGTTAGTCAGCTTCCTGCCACTGTGACAAAACGCCTGAGACAATCAGCTTAAAGAACAGGAAAGTTTTGTTTTGGCTCACAGTTTCAGAAGTCCCAGTCCGTGATCAGTTGGCCCTGTTGTTTTGGGCCTGTGGTAAGGCAATCCATCTCGGGGGGCGGGGGGGGGAACATGGTGGAGCGACCTGCTCACTTCTTGACAGCAGAGAAGCAGAGAGAGAGAGAGCAGGAGAAAGGGCAGGAGCTCCACAGTCCCCTCAATGACTTCACTCCGTTCCGGTACCTTCCACCTCCCGAGGGTTCCACTCCTCCCAGAGCACCATGGCCTGAGGACCAAGCCTTCAGCCCACAGGCCTTTGGGGGACCCTTATCCGACCATAGCCTCTGTCTCACGAGGTCAGGGTGGAAGTTTCCACCGAGGTTCTCAAAAAACTCTCAGATTTTGGAGCCTTTAAGACTCTTGGGTTTTGAGATTCAGGCTGCTCCACGTTGGCCATTTTCCTGGTGCTGGGGGCAGAGGAGAACGGTCACGAGACCACAGGGAGAGACAGGTCCTGCCTGACCTGAAGCTGGACCGTGAACTCCCCACAGGCAGGCTCTTCCAGGAGCCCCCAGGGCACAGGGCTGTGGTCCCTTCTGGATGGGTACGACGAATCCATTCTGGATCAAGCCGGTATTTCGAGTACAAAAGGAAATGTATCTGGACGCCCTACAGGAGGGACAAAACGGTGACTTTGTGTGACTTGCTGGCCTGAGCGAACCTCTGCGGTCCCTGAGCCTCGGTTCCTCATCTGTAGGTTGGAGACAGGAATCCGTCCTGGAGACAGTCCCTTGCTGAGCTAACTGGAGTGGCGTAGCCACGCCCCGGCCCAGCGTCTGGGCGGTGGCTTGGAGAGAGATGCCCATCCCCTCCCCCACTCTCTGATGCCCACCAGGTTCTCTGGGACCTCATTTCCAGGAGGACAGGAAATCGGAAGCATCTTGCATCTTGTCCTTGGCCACCTGGGTCCTCTCCACGTTCAGCTTCCCTCCCGTGTGCTCAGGATTTGGCCTCAGTGGGGACTGTCATGTATGCGACTTGGGCTGGACTAGACGGTGTCTGACTCCCAAGTCAGACTTTGAAAATGGCCAAAAGATGGGAGCTTCACAGATCACAAATGCAAAACCCTTTATTCCAATAGCCCTTTATTCCAGAAGGTGGTTTGTCTGAAAATGGTGTGTGATTAAGTCAACAGCAAAAAATTAAAAAAAATTTTTAAAATGGGGATGCCACGTAATTGCTTAGATCTCTTTCTCTTTCCTTCTTCTAAATGTGTTTCCCTGGCTTTTAATCAGGACATTCCATCCTCTCTAAGAGCTGGGGCTGTCTGCCCTGTTCCTGTAAGGCCGGACTCTTCCCATCACTGTGCATTTGACTGACGTGCAGGGCTGCTTGGCACTGCCCCGCCTTCTACAGAGATCGATACCTGCGTGGGTTAACTGCCTGCAAATAGGAGGAATCCGTGCCTGATGGTTTCCTGGGAAATGTGTCCCTCCCAGTCTGGGCGTGGAGCTGTGTCTCTTCACAGCTCTGTGTCCTTCACGGGAAATCACCAGGGCTACCAGGAAGATCTGCTTTAGCACTCTTCATCAAGCATGCTGCCAAGGTAAAGCTTCTGGTCTCACATATCGAAGTGTCTAAAAGACTCCTTTCGATTTTTTAAAATGTGTAGGAGGCATTCCAATTCAGTGAACCTGTGTCTTCCCCTTTGTAGGCATCTGGGGCCCAGACTGCTGGTTGTCTACTGCAACATCCATTTTCTCCTTCTGTCTTAGTCGGTTTTCTGTTACTGTGACAAAGTACCTGAGGCTGAGTAATTTGTAGAGAATAAAGGTTCACTGGGCTCACAGTTCTGGAGGCTGGGAAGTCCAACAGCATGGAGCCACTGGGTTGGAAGACTGAGGCAAGGATTAGGTACGGAGGCTTTATCAGGAGGTGGGAGCCCAGGGGACCAAGAGCAGGGACCATGAGGGAGAAGGCACAGGAGGCAAGAAGGTACCTTGCTGTCTCCAACTTCATGGGGGACCCTGCAGGTGCTTGGTGGCACGGGTCACCTCTGAGATAGGAGCAGTGTGTCTGGGGCGGGGGCAGGGACAGCAGCACACCTGCCAGCGTCCTGGGTCAAGACTCTCACTGGTGAAAATCTGGCACGGGAGACTCTCAGTCTGCCCCCTCCTTCCCTTCCTGGTCGCATCACGCCAACCCTGAGAAGGGCGGTTTCCCTTGGTGCAGGGCTTCAGCTGAGCCCAGGTACGGAGAGAAGCATCAGATACCTGGGTACCAGAGCCGCGACCGTCTTGTGTGATGTTAGCCATAGGGCGATGTTGAATCCTGCCGCCTCCCCAGAGACAACTCTGGCAGCCAGTGTGTTACGAAAAGAGATGAGAGGCCAGTGGCTGAGAGTCTCCCGAGCCTATTTAAGCGCAGCAAATCTTGGGAGGATAAAAGCTGGGTTTGGTACATCTTTTTAAAAGAAGTTTGCCCTGGAGTGCAGATGTGATGGCTGGAACTCTGGCTGCCATTTGGAAGCCCAAGAAAGTGGGCAAAATGCTAAGAATGACGGAATGGAATTTAGAGGGAGGCCTGTCATGTCGAAGTCACCAGACTGTTTATCAGAACTCCCGGCCTCTGGGTCGCTTTGAGAAGTGTTGACGTCTTCAAGGGAGAGAGAAACAAAATTCCACGTGGTTGAAGCCCAGGTTACATTTCTTAGTATATAAAGCCCCAAGGAATTGTGACATGCGGTAATTCTTTGTTGCCTTAATACCCTGGTTCACCAGAGTCCATTCAGCTGCCTGACGGCCCCCAGGACAGAGGAGCACCGCCTTCACCGACAGCCTCTCGTCCCCGTTTCCCACTCTGGGGTGTCTGTACCCCCCTCCAATGCCCCTCTCTCCTTCCCCTCCTTTTTCTCACCTGGAAACGACCGACATTTTCTCTGGAGAAAACACAGGCGTCCAGCGGGACGTCACCAAGCTCCCTGCACCCCCAGGAGCCACCCATCTGTACCGGTGGAGCTCACTGTCCTCCCCGGGGCTGAGTTCTCGGCCCCGTTGGATGAGGACAGGCTTTGTTATCAGACTTGAGCCATCTCGGGCCCATAGATGGCCAGAGCGCCTGCCAGTTTCCATACTCCTGTGCTCATTCCAGAACTTTCCCCTTCTCCCTTGCATCGCCCATTTTCCCGTCTCTGCCGAGTGTTTCTTTCAGCGCAGGGACACGCGGCCATGATTTTCCACCACTGGGTATGGTCTTAGGAACCTGAGGTCCACATGCCGAAGGACCCCGCACTCCCGAGTTCGGGGTACGGAATCAACCGAAGTGTCCATCAAGAGATGAATGGATGTAGAAAATGGGTTGCGGGAACACAGTGGAAACTACTAAGCCATAACAGAAGCACAGCTTCCTGTCATTTGGGACAACATGGATGGACCTGGGGGACATGGATACATGAAGTGAACCATAGCATGCCTACTGTGCCGGGTCCAGAGAGGCGAGCGTCATGGGATCTCACACGTGGAAGTGCAAAAGTCGTATTTCACAGAAATCCAGAATAGGGTGGTGCTTATTGGAGACTGGGGACCGCAGGGGTGATGGGGAGAAGGGAAAGGTGGTCAGTGGGTGTCGGTTCACAGTTAGGGTGAATATGATAACAACAGTGCACTGCTTTTCACAAAGTGGTTAGAAGAAAGAATTTTGAATTGACTCACCGTAAAGAGAGGCTGAAAGTTTAACACGATGATTGATGACTCTGACTTGATCGTTCCCAATAGATACCTGAATCAAAGTACAACGTCACCTTATCAATAGGCACAAGTATCATGGATCAGTCAAGATGAATTGAAAAGTCTCCTATTTTGGAAAAGGTCCCTCCCTTTAATCCCTTCTGGTTGCTGTCTCATCTCTCTGCTCCCCTTCAGAGCAAGACTCCTTGACGGCTTCCTGTTTTTATTTCTCCTCCCATTCCTTGGTTCTCTTCCAATCAGGGTGATGTGATTTCCCCGCTTCCAAGGTCAACAGTGGACTTAACATAGCTGAGTGCAGTGGTCCGTCTTCCACCCAGGATCCTGCCACTGAAACTTAACCAGCAATGTATTGCTGCATATCATGGCTTCCTAGGTTGGCTGGGCTCGGCCGGATGGTTCTAGATAGGTTTTTCACGTGGTTTCATTCCAAATGTTGGAGTCACCTGAGTGTTTGGCCTGAACATCCAATATGGCGCCCATCTATGGACGCCATTGGTGCAGCCTGTTGGCTGCAAGCTGGATGGGGACATTGTGGGGCCTGTCCATGTGGCTTGGGCTTCTCAGAGAATGGCAGCTGGGTTCCAGAAGGGAGTATTCCAAAGGTGAGTGTCCTAAGAGACCAGCAGGAGCTAACTGACCATCTAGGACTGCTGCCCAGAGCTGGCTCATTCTACTGTATTCTAGTGGCCAAAGGGGTCTGAGATGCGTGCAGATTCAAGGACAAGGGTGAAGGGAGAAGTAGAGTCCAGTTGTTGTTTGGGAGTGGCACGTTCACGCTGGGGAAGAGCACTGGCGTGATGGGCGTTCCCTCCCTGTGGAGCGTCTCCCTCAGGCCTCCCCAGGGGACACCCTCTTCACTCCCCATCTTACCAGCTGCTTGTCCTCGGTGCTCTTTCCTGGGCGCCTCTGTGCTCTCCAGGATGTGGTCTTTCTGTCTGTCTGTCTGTCTTGACCTCAGCTACTCCCTAGATCAACCAAATTCAGTCCTGTGGCTTTGAGTGGTACATGGCTGTCCAGACCCGGGGCGGGTCAGCTGGGGACAGAGCTGCCATGAGGCTCAGCTATTGCTGACGCATCTTTGGGGAGCTGTTCTGGAGTTCCGAAGAATGAGGCCCCTTCTCCAGAGGAGATCAGAGGGGGCGGCCCCTTAGGGTGGTCTCTCTAAAGAGCAAATGCAATAACCCTGTGGCTGATGTCACTACCGTTGACCCACAAGGGCCCCCGACATTGAACTTGTCCAAGAGATAGTGCTCCTTGGCCCCCTTGAATGGACCATGGTCATGAGACTTGCTTCCGCCAATAGAGCGTGAGAGGAAGTGAAGGTCACTTCGTGATGATGGAGTATTTACAAACACTGGCCTCTCCCTCTCCACGTCCCTGAACCAAGGAAGTCTGAATCCCTGTGGAGATGCCATCAGAAGCCCAATCCCGCATGCAGAGAAATACCAGGCGCTTGGAGTGCGTGCAAATCAAACCCTGCTGTGCTAAGTCGCTGAAATTGGGCTGATTTCATCACAGTCCTAGCCTCCATGTCTGATATGGCGCTTAACTAAGATCGTCACAAAAATGAGGCAAATTCTTTTTTTTTTTTAATCCTAATATAAGCAGATAGAAATCCTCTTACCTGCTCTCCCTCAATACCCCTCATTCCCTAGGGAAAAAGAAAATAGAAGAGTGAAGATTCTAAGTCCCTGAACCTTCTGGATGAGTCTTCTGAAGACGGGCCATCATTCGTACAGTATCCGTCACGGATCCGGCAAGATTCTCCCCTGGGAGGCTGATTGCGGAGATGGAAGGCAGAGCCGCGTCCTGCTCCAGCTGAGTTAGGGACAACACCTCAGCCCAGTTACCTGTACAGTCGGGTACAAACATTTGCTGACGCTCATTGATGGAGTTACAGCCTGAGTATGAAGAGTTCCGAGCTCCTCTCTCGTGGTTGGTGATACGGTGGGCCGCGAGGTGCGATTGCTCACTCACTCAGTCTGGCTGCACCATCTGCTCCATGCAGGTACCAGGTGAGACACCCGGATACAGAGGGGAACAGACACCACTGAAGGCAGTCCATGTCCTGAAGGATCTTAGTGAGTAGGATCAAAAAAAAAAAAAGGAAGATATTTGAGTGAAGGCTAGAAGTTCAGTGAATGAGACCGTCACGTGGGTTTCGGGGGCAAGAGTCTCCCAGGCAGAGCCAACAGCCAAGGCAAGTGGGGAACTCACCAAGAGTTTTGGAGAAACAGTTTCTCGGGGATGTGGACAACGGGGCGGAAGAAGAAGGTAAGGCTGAGAGGTAGGAGGGATCTGTGGGGACGCTGGGTAGCCATCTGACCTGTTGACATTGGGCGGTGGACACCCTGTCATGGGTCACTCCTACTAGACCTTGAGCATCCAAGCAGACTCAGGAGGCCGACCACAGTAGGCATGCAGACGGGGGACATATCAAGGGTACTTTAGGATATCGGCCATGCAAGCTGAGTAGATTCCTGGGTATTGTGGAAGGGATAGCCTTTTGGCCACTAAGTGTCTCAGAGCCACACAGCCTTATTTCACGTCTTCAAATGTTTAAACAGCGTTTAAGAGATTGAAAGGCATTTTTTCCTCCCCCTTAGAGTATCCAGGATTTGCTAGTTCCTGCTCTGCACAGGTGGAGCGCTTCTGTTGAAATGTTTTTTTTTTCTCTTCTCACTTCCTGAAATGGGTTTGCTTAGGGAAATCTGTTCAGAGAGAACCACCTTAGATCCCAGCACCCTGGTGGGAGCTCGACCAGGGGAGCAGTGCATCCTCTGGGCACCCCTAGGCCAGCACGTTTATTTAATATTTGTGTGACTATACCGCATGGCGTCCTCAGGCACACATACATCATCTGCAACAATGGGGTCAAGGTAAACGTGCTACTTTGTACCTGTGGTTTTGAAAATTAATAACAACGTTCACCGTCGCCGTTATCTCGGAGATGATTTCCCAGCTGCACATTTATTTTTTTCCTTGTGTGTCTCTCCGTGCCCACTGAACACCAGTGGGGACCCCACAATTTATGGAAAGGTCAACTTTTTCAGAAACAAAAACTATTTTCCTCTGGGAAGGAGGACAAAGTGTCACTCGTGTGTCGTGGTGAGGGGTGAGTGTTTCCAGTAGTCGGTTCACAAGAAACGCACAGGAAAAATCGTAGTTATGGAAGAGTATTAAACTGTCTGAGAAACATGAGGTCAGAGTGTCCGCGCATCTGACACGCTCCCTTCGTGAACGTGAATGGAATCCGTGTTCCTTTGGGTGATGTGGCTCTAGCATCCAGAGCCAGGGATGCTGGGTTGCTCTAGGGACACGGTGGCTCTGGGAACAGTGCCGCTTCTGTTTGGTGGGGACAGGTATCTGCAAGACGCGTCCTGGCACATGATCAGGGCAAAGGCTTCTGTGAAAAGAAGATTTAAAAAATAAATTAAAAAAAATGGTCTCCTCGGAGGTCGATTCCTGATCTCTGACGGTACGGCCGTTTGTGATTCTCCATTGAGGATATGATATTTCAGAAGGAGTCGTCAGCGGTCTGGTTTCTATGGAAGCTCCGCTGCATCATTACAGTGAAATTAGACCAGACAAAGAGATGAGAGGAGGAGCAGATGGGCGCTGCTTTTCCATTTGGGTTCAAGTAGGTCTCAGAAAAGTCAAGAAGACCCTCAAATGTCATCCTCAGAGCATGCGATGATTACTTTCCGGGGAGAGTGTCCCTTCTCCTGGCTCCTGGCGTTGGCGAGTTGTCACATCCTCCGAGTGGGAGGAAAGCGTTTTAGCTTTTTCATGACTGTGACCAAAGACCTGAGAGGAGCAACTTAGAGGAGGAAAAAGTTCATCTGGGACTCCTGTTTCAGGGGTTCAGTCCATATCTGAGCCTGAGGTGAGGCAGCACCTCGCGGCAAAGAACACGGCCGAGAAGAGCAGCTTAGGAAGGATGCAGAAGGATATAGGATCTCAGCAAGCAGGGTCAGAGCTCGCTCACTAGGGACAAGATATAAACCCCCAAGGCACGCCCCCAGTGACGCACCTCCTCCAGCCACGCCTGCGGGCCTGCAGTTACCGGGTCAACCCATTCAGTGGATCGATCCACCATTGACATGCACATCCATGGGTGATCCACTCATCAGGTTGAGGCTCTCATAATCTCATCATTTTACCTCTTGCAATGTCCGACGCGTGAGCTCCGGGGGCACCTCATGCCTAAATCCTAAACAGAAATGGGATGGAGGCTTCTCACACCGTGTTGTGAGGCAACAGGGGGTCTCCCCAGCCTCCCAGATGCATATGTTGAAGCCTTGACCTCAGGAGTGGAAGGGGTCAGTCTCTGAGACACCCCGGGCAGGAGGTTCCTGCACTAGATACCAGAGGGAGGGCTCCCCTTCCCCTGCTCACAATGCCGGGCAGCCCGGGCCTCGCCACTCGCGGCTGACCCCTGAGTCTGGCGAAGTGGGCAGAGCAGACCCAGGTTGGCGGCTCACCTTTCCCCAAGGGCCCAGTGAACTGAGGACGAGTTGTTGTGCAAGGAAACAGATTTCCTTAGAAGCCGGCCAGACCAGGAGCGGGGGACCACTTCCAGAAAGACCACCTTGACCCAAGCTCCCAGCTCCTGATATCCTCAGGGAATGGCCGAGAAAACCTGCTAGCTGGCCGCTACTGACCCTGTGAAGACTCGAAGGAGGAGGAGCAGGAAATCAAGGGTCCCCGAGGACTGTGTGCTGGGGAGGGACAGGCCCTTCCCAGCAAGGATGGCCATGGGCACAGCCACCCCAGCCCAGTGCAGATGGGATGCTCGGCTCCTGGAGAGAGTGTTCCTGTTCCCTCTTCCCCCCTTGGGAGAGTAAGAGCACAGGCACAGATAAGGGCGTTTCAGAGTGTGGGAAACAACCCAGGGAAAGGCCGCGGGCAGTGCAGGATGGCTGTCGGGTTGAGGACATGCTTTCCATGGTCCAGGGGAGTCAACGTGGGTGGCTTGGAGGAGGGGATATTGCAGGTGATGCATTGGCCAGAAGAGCCAGGAGAAGGGGGTTGGGGGTGGGGAGGAGCAGCGGGGGTGGGTCTTGACTTGGGCGAGAATGCAGGGTGTTCTGGGATGCTCCAGGAAGGCTGAGGGCTGGAGCCCGGAGAGCAGGAGGGAGGAGGGAGGAGAGCAGGAGGGAGGAGGGAGGAGGGAGGAGAGCAGGAGGGAGGAGGGAGGAGAGCAGGAGGGAGGAGGGAGGAGGGAGGAGAGCAGGAGGGAGGAGGGAGGAGAGCAGGGGGGAGGAGGGAGGAGAGCAGGAGGGAGGAGGGAGGAGAGCAGGAGGGAGGAGGGAGGAGAGCAGGAGGGAGGAGGGAGGAGAGCAGGGTGGGGAGGAGGGAGGAGAGCAGGAGGGAGGAGAGCAGGAGGGAGGAGGGAGGAGAGCAGGAGGGAGGAGGGAGGAGAGCAGGGTGGGGAGGAGGGAGGAGAGCAGGAGGGAGGAGAGCAGGGGGGAGGAGAGCAGGAGGGAGGAGGGAGGAGGGAGGAGGGAGGAGGGAGGAGAGCAGGAGGGAGGAGGGAGGAGAGCAGGGTGTTCTGGGATGCTCCAGGAAGGCTGAGGGCTGGAGCCCGGAGAGCAGGAGGGAGTAGGGAGGAGAGCAGGAGGGAGGAGGGAGGAGGGAGGAGAGCAGGAGGGAGGAGGGAGGAGAGCAGGAGGGAGGAGGGAGGAGGGAGGAGAGCAGGAGGGAGGAGGGAGGAGAGCAGGGGGGAGGAGAGCAGGAGGGAGGAGGGAGGAGGGAGGAGGGAGGAGGGAGGAGGGAGGAGAGCAGGAGGGAGGAGGGAGGAGAGCAGGGTGTTCTGGGATGCACCAGGAAGGCTGAGGCCTGGAGCCCGGAGAGCAGGAGGGAGGAGGGAGGAGAGCAGGAGGGAGGAGGGAGGAGGGAGGAGAGCAGGAGGGAGGAGGGAGGAGAGCAGGAGGGAGGAGGGAGGAGGGAGGAGAGCAGGAGGGAGGAGGGAGGAGAGCAGGGGGGAGGAGAGCAGGAGGGAGGAGGGAGGAGGGAGGAGGGAGGAGGGAGGAGAGCAGGAGGGAGGAGGGAGGAGAGCAGGGTGTTCTGGGATGCACCAGGAAGGCTGAGGCCTGGAGCCCGGAGAGCAGGAGGGAGGAGGGAGGAGAGCAGGAGGGAGGAGGGAGGAGAGCAGGAGGGAGGAGGGAGGAGGGAGGAGAGCAGGAGGGAAGAGGGAGGAGGGAGGAGAGCAGGAGGGAAGAGGGAGGAGAGCAGGAGGGACGAGGGAGGAGAGCAGGGTGGGGAGGAGGGAGGAGAGCAGGAGGGAGGAGGGAGGAGAGCAGGAGGGAGGAGGGAGAAGAGCAGGAGGGAGGAGGGAGGAGAGCAGGAGGGAGGAGGGAGGAGGGAGGAGAGCAGGAGGGAGGAGGGAGGAGAGCAGGAGGGAGGAGGGAGGAGAGCAGGAGGGAGGAGGGAGGAGAGCAGGAGGGAGGAGAGCAGGGTGGGGAGGAGGGAGGAGAGCAGGAGGGAGGAGGGAGGAGAGCAGGGGGAGGAGGGAGGAGAGCAGGGTGGGGAGGAGGGAGGAGAGCAGGAGGGAGGAGGGAGGAGAGCAGGAGGGAGGAGGGAGGAGAGCAGGGTGGGGAGGAGGGAGGAGAGCAGGAGGGAGGAGGGAGGAAAGCAGGGTGGGGAGGAGGGGGCTGCCACACAGGGAGGGCTGGAGGAGAGGAGGCAGAGTCGGGAGGCTCAGGGCTGAGGGCAGCACAGATCTGCCTGGGCGACCAGGAGGAGGCTGGGGAGCAGGGAGCCTGTGGGGGACGTGGTTAGAGGAGGTCTTGGCGTGTTTCATCCCAGTCTTGCAAATACAAAAGGACAAAGTGACTGTCCCGGGGGGATCTGGCACTGGGGTGTCACTCGTTCCTGTGCCTGGAGAGCACTGGACTCTAGGTAGCTGTGTTTGTGGAAGAGAACCACACGCGTCTCCACCACGTGACTGGGTGCTTCAAGTCATTTAAGTCATGAGGACAGGGGCTTCCTTTGAGGATTAGAGTCTGAAACCTCGAAATTCTCAAAGTCATTGGGATGGAGGATAGGGGTGAGAGGGTGGAAGAAGGTCCAATGGAAGGATGCAGAAGGATATAGGATCTCATCTTTCCCGTGTCTCCTCCTGTCTCTTCTGATTCAAACAGTGGCTTAAATGTCAAGTCCATTATAAAACATAAAACATTAATAGATCTGCACTTTTTTTTTCCATTTTACTTTTCTGGAAAGATCTATTTTAAGGAAGACTTGAGGAACTTCCAAGTCCAGAAGAACCTCGTCATGCCTTAATCCACCCAGCAGGTGCAGTGCAAGCAGCTGCAGAGAGACAGAGAGAGAGTTTCCACACTGCCCGGCCAGCCAGGTCCCCTGGGGGCCAGTGGAGGACATTCCACGGATCACCGCTGAGTCTTTTTCCAGCCCCTCCTGGCTCTTTATTCTCTCTGTGGAACATGAAGTTACTCACTTCTGAGTTTGTCAGGAGTCCTTTAGGGGTTTGCAGGGATATAGCATCCCCCATTAAATGGGGGAGACTGATCCGAACCACCTTCATCTTGTTTGGTATTTATCCACCTTGACCAGCTGAGCAATGGCCCCCCAAACCCGAGGCATGTTCATGACCTGAAACCTAGCGCTGTGACCATGTTCCCTTACATAACAAGAGTCCCTCGGCAGCTGCGATTCACTGAGGGGTTTTGAGATGGAAGGGTCCCTTTGGATGATCCGAGTGAGCCTGGGGGCACAGGGTGCTTGTAAGAGGGAGGCAGAGGAGTTAAAGCTGAGCTCAGGAGACAGGTGAACACGTTTGCACAGGTGGGCTGGTGCACGGGAAGACCCCCGGGACCCTTCAGAAGAACACAGGCTGCCACGCCCGCTCTCACCTGAAGCTAGGCGGGACTCGTGACCTCCAGAATTGGAAGACCACACATTCGCATGGCCCTGCCCTAAGCCACTAAGCGTATGGTGGTGTGTGGCAGCAGCCACAGGAGGACATTGAACGACGTGTTCTCATGGAATACCTTGATCTGCGTGGCGTAGAGCCCTCTCTTTGATGCATCAGGGTTGATTTAGACACTGAGCTAAGTTGTCACCTAATTCTGATCTTTTTCCTTAAGACAGTGAGAGGGTTTCGCTTCTTTAGAATGGCCTGGAAGTAGCATCTTTTTCCCTGGGAGCCCATGACGTCTAGAAACAATGATACTAGTATTTTCTCTTGCACTGAAACGTAGATCAACCGCTGAACCTGTATCCGCCTCTGTCTCCGGGATGGAAAGCCTCTATAGAACTTCACTGCTCTCTGGGGTGGCTGCTCGGGGTCATGGAGGCAGGTCTGAGGCCGCTGGCGAATGTCATCACTTTGATGAGTCAGTAAATTACATGTGAGTCCTACGGCATGGATCAGACGATGGCGGCTTCTATTGCTTTGTTAACTGATCTGAAAACCTTGAGTGGAATTCACTTATTCCTTCCACACACAGTCACTGAATGCCTGGTGGGGGCCAAGCACCTGCTCGGGCCCTGGGGAGGAGGACGCTCTGGTCCAGAGGGGAGTGAGAGCCGCTGCACGGTGCTCAGCAGCCACATGGAGAGGCCAGGCGCTGGGACGGGCCTGACATCTCCTGATGACTGCGGGCTGCACCGGGACCTGAGGCGCAGCGGAGGCTGAGCTGCAGCAGAGGGAGGCGCACGCGGGCGGCCGCTGGGGCATCCAGGGCCCCACCTCAGGTCTGGCAGGTGTTCTTGGACATTGCAGGAGCAGGGAGGGGGTCTTGGGCTGCATGCCCAGGAGCAGCGCCAGCGTGGGGATTCCCGTGAATGTGCCTCGGCGAGGAGGTGAAGGGGCCAGGAAGAGGGGAAGGATGTGGTCTCAGCCCAAGCCACAGCAAGGTGGGGGACACAAACGGTCCGTGTCTGTCTTCCCCTGCTCTGCGGCTCTCCGCGGCAGTCACCACCACGACACTGCACACGCGGGCGTGAGTTCATGTGAATATGTGGATATGCATACAAGCACATGTGAATGTGTATGAGTGTGTGTGCACACACAAGCACCTGTGAACACGCACATGTGAGTGCACATGAACAAACACGTGTCTGTGGCAGTGCATGCAAACACATGAACACAGATGAACACATAGATGTGATAGCATGTGTGAACATGAGTGTCATGTGACACTCATGAGCATATCAGGGGTGATCTGGGCATCCATTGCACCAGCATGGATGGTGATGTCCACACTGTGAACATGTGTGAGTGATTGTGCATGGGAACGTATGTGGATATGTGCGTGTGTGATAGCACGTGTGAACATGTGAGTGGGTGTATGTGTTTGCATGTGGGGGTTTGCACAGGCGAGTGGCTGTCTGTGAATGTATACGTGTGTTAAACACGTGCAGGTATGTGATGTGTATATGCGTAAGCGTGTAGGAATTCATGTGTGAGATCCAAGCGCACTTGGTCGCGGGTGGCTTCACAGGAGTAGAGCGGCCCTTCCGTGACAGCTAGGGCTCCTGATTCTGGCCTGGCTGGTCCTCAGCCCTACGCTGGCACAGTTCCTCTATGTCCTTGGTACTAAACAGGTGGGAATGAGCAATGCGTGCCTCCCAGCTTCCCACCTTCCCACCAGCTCCGCCCCTGTCATTACTGTGCTACTCTCGGCTTCTGTCAATTTGGCTTTTTTCGATTCCACAGATGAGGGAGATTATCTGGTGGGTGTCTTTATCTACCTGGTTTATTTCCCTTCCTGTTCTCTTTCAGGTTCATGCAGGTGGTTGCAACGTCTTTCTATACGAAGTTCTTCACATAGAGGGACCACTAATGGAGGGAGGTAGCTAGAAAGAAAAGAGACAGATGACATTCTTTAAAATTATTTTTTATTCTAATCTGTTACATATGACAGCAAAATGCATTATATTTCATATTACATGATAGATGTTATTATACGTACATATTATATATATGAGATAAAAGAGATACATAATAGATGATAGAGATAGATAATAGGTAATCAGATGGATGATAAATAAATAATAGATGTAGTAGATATAGATGGGTAGATAATGCATGGAGAGATGGATAGATATACAGAGAATAGATCAAGGGTAGGTAGGTAGACTGAACATTTACAGTGGACAGATCATATTCTGCAGCAGAACTGGGGGCCAAAGCCGCTTCAACCTGTGAAGTTAAATCCCGTAACCTCTGCAGCAGTTGACTCAGAGCAGTTAAGACTTGGTCAGTGAGCAGGGTACGGTGGTGCACACCCATGATATCAGCTACTTGGGAGGCTGAGGTGAGAGGATCACAAGTTCAAGGTCAGCCTGGGCAACAGAGTGAGACTCTGTCTTCCCTCTATACCCTCTATACCCACCCCCCTCCAAAAAAAAAAAATCGGTCAATAACCAACCAACCAATTACTTCCCATTTTATCACCACTTTCAGCTCAGGACTAACCAGAGAAAGATACATACACAGTTTTAGCCAATCCCATAGGATGCCCCCCTTCTAGGCAATCACCCCAGCCTCTGTAGCCTAGGAGCCTCCGTTGGTCTCACCTGAGCCTTCCTCCTTTTCCACAGTGAAGGTTTCCTGCTCCTTGGTCTGCCTGAGAGCTTCTGCTAAACCCAGCGATGGTGGACGGATCCCGTGCAAACTCTGAATCAATATAGTGCGCTCACATTTGGGTAGACTTCACTCATTGCCGCTGTCTGTGTACATATTTATGTCCAGTGCAGTCATCTTGGGCTTCTGTTTTGATAATCACTCTCCAAGATCAACATGAGCATATCAGGGGTGGTCTGGGCATCCGTTGCACCAGCATGGATGGTGATGTCCACACTGTGTGTCCATGCTGATTTATGGCATCACTGCCACCGAAAGGCCCAAAGGCTGAATGGCAGGCATTTGAGATCGCACGCTGCACCTGGTGATGAAGGCATAACCACATTAGACATCTGCTGCCTGATGGGTGACACCGTATCTACTGTCCCTCTCTGGCACCCCTGGGAGCCATGAAGTAAAGGTGGAAGAGCTCCAGGATGATAGGAACCTGGGTCCCTGAGTCACTGTGTGGAGGAGATCCACCTGCCAATCAGGAGCACTCTTTCTTATTTCGCCTGAGTGCAAAGTCCACTCAAACGAGATCTTGTTCACCCTGAGGTTCTGGGTCTTATCCTTTGTAGCAGCTTCCAGTGCCTAAACCCATACTCCAAACTCCAATAAAGATGGACAGGGGCCAGTAGAGCTGAGTCTACACAATGTGACAGGGTGACTGGACAGATGAGCCGCTATTCTTCTGGGGTCAAGCCTGGAGTAGGGGAGGGGAAACCGACAGAAGGGGCCGAAGATGGATCCCCAGGGGGTGCCCCAGGGTGGGGCGGTGTGTGCACAAAGTGTGGGAGGAGCCTGTAAGAGAGGAACACAGAGATGTTGAGGTCCGGGCAATGGACTGTCCATCACAGGGGGGTTGGGTAGGACAAAGGCAAAAGTGGATTTTATTCCAATGCAATAGGCCCTTGGAAAGTGAATTGGTGGACTAACATTTATGTTTGTAAAGGTGCAGCTGGAATACGGATGGGGAGAGCAGAGGGTGAGAGGCAGGAGGTTCAAGAGGAGACAGGGCCTGCCCAGAGATGCGATATGGAGGGATTGGAAGGCAGCCTATGAGACCGGTTGGTGGATTTCACGTAGGAGGGAGAAGAACCCAGGACCAGGAGGAAAAGAATTTCCACCAACAGGATAAAACCCAGGTTGGAGGGGTGGATCATCCTCAGCCAAGAAACAAAGCCTTCAAGTGATTAATATCCTTGGGTCAGCATAGTTATGGGACAGGCATTCTCTGTATTTATTTTATTGAAATTAAAATCCAGAAGCATTGTCTATAAAACTAGGCCTGAGGCAGCAACCTCCTTCTCTGAACCCAATATTGGCAAATTAGTTTCTGCAAAAAACGACATCACCTGTCACATTAAATGAATGAGGCTTATTTGAATTTTACTTGGCTCGCAGTTTTATAGCACTTAATCTGAAAATTATTTCGGCTTTATTGTTAAATCAAAGCTGTAAAAATGTATGAAATTTAGACCTCATTTTGCCGCGTACGTATTTAAGTCACATTACTATCCAAATGATTAAGAGGAGATGCGTGATTTTTTTTTTCTTTTCTTTTGAAAGGGATGTAGGATTTGTTCAGTTTGGGCAAACACTGCCCGAGGGCCCTGCTGAAGTGCTGTTGTAGGTACACAAAGTTGGACCCATTGGTCTCCGGGTGTGTGGAGGAGACAGGATTCTGCTGAAGGACACTGGTCTCCCTCCTGGCCCCCTGGGTAAGAGCATCGGGTCCTGCCCTGGGCTGTGCTTGGCCATCGCCTGGCCAGTATCCTGATGGCTGCAGTCTGGATGCCCTAATGACCCTGGAAATCACAACTTAGTGGTCTCAGGTGAGGCCTGGGCATAGGAGGGACACAGACCTGCCCAGGCGATCAGAGGGTGCAGGCTGGGTGGGGACATGAGAGGGGGAACCTCAGCAGCCTCCTGACCCAGCTGAAGTTCACGACTCACTTGTACCAGAGGACTGAAGCACAGGAGGTCACCTAATCAGAGGGAAAGCCCCATCGTCTTGGAAGGAAGCTCAGGTAAGATGGAGGCACCTTTCCTTGACCTCCTGGTCTCTCTGCGTGTGTGTTTCTACAGAGGAGAAAAAAAAGCAAGGAAGAAATAAAAACATAGGAAGCAGGTCACTCACCTTCCTGCCTTTAAAAACAATGTCTTGTATTAAATGGCAGTCCAGAGTGAACCCGCAGGATGGATCCTGTTGCCCAGAAGTCAGCAAGACCAGTGGGGTGAGGGACAGGTCCCCTCCTCTAGGCCTGGAGCCACTTCCTGCCACAGCCGGAAATGCCGGGGTGGGCTTGAGCAGGCGTGAGGGGTGGTTGATGCCTCTGGAGTGTGTCCACAGCATCTCTGTGCCTCCTGTCCAGGGCTGGACTTCAGGCTGCTCACAGCATCTCTTCCACGTCACCTCTTTGTGAGATCCCATGGCACGTCTCCTAAGGGTCTGTACTGTGCCTTCACTCTCATTTCTCCAAAACCTGTCATGCCCGGTACCGGGGCCCACTCAGAACAGGAGACCTTTCTCTGGACCCTGATGCTGGGCCACGCACTGGGCACCTAGAGAATATCAGTGCGTCAAACCTGTCCAGGTTGATCATTTTCTAATTTCTGCTTTGGTTTCCATTCTGCAAGTCAGCTCAGCGTTATTTGTCTGGGTGGAGGCTGACTGATTTAGAGGAGGTAAGGACAGCCACCTGGCTGGAGGAACCTAACGCAGGAGCGGGGGACTGCTGTCCCTACCTTACTGTGGGTTTCGTTGGCATAGACTCCCCCTGAAAAAGGAGCCCGACACAAGAGTGTGTTTGCACTGAGTTTACCTGGGCAGTGTCACAGGACCAAGGGGCGGGGAATGGAGCAGGGTGCAGGGGCCATACATCCTCAAGGTCACCCCCCCCAGGAATCAGGGGCTTGATTCCACGGGAAGATGTCTCAGCGACTCCCCTTCCTGAGGTTGCCGTGGAGGTTCGTGGTCTCTCCAGGCTCTTCCTGGAGGACTTCCCTGCATCAGACATGGGTCAGGAAAGGGAGAGGCGAGCAGAGCGTGGGCAGAACCTGTCCTCACCAGGATGCGACTACTGCAGCTTCAGCTAAGGGCAGAAGTGGGTTGGCCCAGGGTGACTCAGGACGCCTGCCAGCCAGCCACAGAGATTTTAGGGAGGTTGCTGAACCTCTCCTACCTCCCTTTTTAGCGTCTATCCCTCAGCGGTTTGGAACAGACCATCCTCAGAGCAGCAGAGGACCTGCAGGACCAGCAGCTGAGGCCCCTGTCCCCATGCAGAGCTACCTGGGGGGCAGAAAGCTGTGTTTAAAAAATTCTCTAGGGATTTTGATGCACACAAAATCCTCAGAATCCCTGACCTAGAATGTTGTTTCCGTTTTTCTCATTCTGTTCTCCACATTTAATCCTGAGCACATACTTATTGAAATTGGCCATGAGAGAAGCTCTGAGCTGGGCTGCAGAGAGACAGAGTCCCTGTCCTTGCAGGTCCGTGGCCTCTGGGAGGGCAGAAAATGCCTGGCCTGTTGCTGTTTGGGGTCAAGATACAACCCCCAAACGCCCTCCCACCCCCATTGACCTGGGTCCTCCAGCCATGTCCACCTGCCTATAGTGCCACCTACAAGTCCATTTCAAATAATGAATCCATCAGGTGGATTAATCTCCCAATGAGGTTATGGCTCTCATAATCCCATCTTTCCACCTCTGAACATTGCTGCCTTACCCAATACATGAGATTTTAGGGGGACATTCCTAAATCCAAACCATAATACCACTCAATGACCAGAGGTAGCCACAGGGACTTAAACGTGGACTGACCTTTCCTGTGTCCAGCCACTGCAAGTTGGGCATGTTGGGTAGGAGAGTGAGCTCACCCTGATGGATTGCAAACACACAAGGAGCTCTTCTTAGGATCCATGTGATCAGAGACCAGCTCTCACAGTCCTAGGAATTCAAAAGGGTCTGGTTGGGCATCTGCTTTGACAGTGGGCAGCTCCAGGGAGGAGAGGGTGAACTTGGCTTTGCACACCTGCTGGAGGTACCAAGGGTGTATCCAAAGAAACATAGTGCACAGATGTACAGGTCTGAAATTCCCCACAGGTTGGGGGTGGAGACCGACCTTGTGAACTGTGAGTATGTAAATGGTTGCTCAGAAAAAGAGGGTTTAGAAACAAGCTCCAAAGCACCCCAGTATTTTACAGATGGGTGGTGGGGAGTACTCACACAGAGAAAAGAGAGACCGGAGAAGACACGTGGTACCTCCTGGGAGAAGCCTATGGTCAACAGTGTCAAGTCCTGTGTGTTGGGGATAAGGGACTTCAAAGGGCCCTGGACTCACACAGAGGGATGACCTAGTGGACATAGTTTGGAGAACAGTCGTGGAAAAGCTAGCAGATGGGGTTGAGGTCTGTAATGTGCATGTGGCTGATTCCAGGTGGCATATCATGTGTCTCTGAAGAGACATTCTTGAACAATTAAACCCTGAGAGCTATGTGGGCACCCTAATTAAAGGTGAAGGTCACACATGGCCTGGGCTCAAGTCAGACTCTACCATGTGCCAGTTGAGTGACCTTGGGAAACTGAAATTTTATGGGCCTGTTTTTTCATCTGTAAAATAAAGTGGCAGTAAGACCCATCTCCCAGGCTGTTGAAGAATCCAATGAGTTTATATATACCTAGTGTCCAGTCCAGTGTTTGACGGGCACTAACTGAGAAAAGATGTTGGATTTTACCCTTTCGTGTGGTAGAATTTCTTAAGCATGGGGGATACTAACCTTCTCAATGCGGTTCTGTTTTTTCAAAGCCATTGGTTAGGAATCATCAGGGCCCTTGTTAAAGGTATGACTACCTGGTTCTGTCCCAGATGCTTGGACCTATAGATTCAAAAGGAGGTGTTCCCGGGACCCTGTTACCAGCAGATTTCCACACCCAGGCATTTCATACCTCAGTGAATGTGAGCAATTCTGCTGGAACCAAGTGGGGCATGTGAGTGCACAGGGCTCCAGGGATTGGATCGAGCTAGTTGAATCTCAGGAGGGAGAAGCTTGGGAAGCCACGGGAGAGGACCAGGGGGTATAGACGGTCTCCACTGACGACGGTTCAACTTACACTGTTCTGACTTTACGCTGGTGTGAAAGTGATATGCACTCAGTAGAACCCTGACTTCCTATTTTGGCTCTGATCTTACCTGGACTAGTGGTGTGTGGTGTGACCCCCTCTGGTGGTGCAGTGAGATCTCGTGATCTGCCAGCCTCGAGATCGCGATGGAGATCAACCAACACTCCATGGAGCACTATGTCGCTATAGCAGCAAGTTCTGCAGGTTAGGTACCTTCACGGCATTCTCAGCTTGTTATCTTCGCCTTACGATGGGTTTCTTGGGACTTCACACCATTCTAAGTTGAGGAAAATCTGCTTTTGATTTAGTCAAGGTGAAAGGCCGTGTTGGAGGAAGGTCGGCTCTTACAGATGGTGGGTCAGGAAGTCGGAGGCCCCCATTCTTCCTCAGAGGCACTGAATGAGTCACAACATACACACCAAAGCAGTTTTGGTGAACTCTAGAAACCAGTTAGGAATCTGCATTGACCAGGGTGTGAGTCCCCAGCCATGAGACGTCTCACTCAAGGCAGCAGGCGATTTTGAGGCATTTTTGCTCCCTTTTGACCCATCCTCTCCTTCCTCAGCCTGGCAGAGTTTGAAGGAAACTTACCTATTTTTGGTTCCTCTCTTGGGATGCAAGAGGAAGAGGAGGATTTGCTTCGAAAGTCAGGGCTTGCCTGGGCACTGCCTGGGGTTTTTGTCTAACCTAACGAGGAGCATTAGTAGGAAATGGTGTTGTGGTTTGGGTATTAGGATGGGGGTCCTCTAAAGTCACGCTGAGTGCTGTGGCATGCCAGAGCGGCAGGGGCCTGGGGACAGAGAGTACGGGCAAAGAAGACCACAGAACCCCTCGAGACCTGAACAGGAACATAAACGAGGGAAGAAATTTATGACCGTCCTGTAGAAACATATAGACATGTATACATGCACCCAATGCAGGGCACGTGCGCTGGACCAGATCATATGTTAGATCACAAAACATGTCTTAACAAATTCAAGAAGACTGAAATCATACCAAGGATCTTTTCTAACCACAATGGCATGAAGTTAGAACTCAACAACAGGAAAAATGGTCCATTGACAAACATGTTGAAATAAACGATATGCTCAAGAATACCAAAGGGTCAAAGAAGACATCAAAAGGGATTCAAGAAATGTTTTGAAGCAAATAAACATGGAACTAAAACACACCAAAACATTTGGGATGCTGCAAAACATTGCTGCTAACAGGGAATTTTACACCAATAAATACATTAAGAGAAAAAAGAAAGATCTCAAAGAGACAATCTAACCTCATACCTCAAACCTAGAAAAAGAACAGACCGACAAAATTCAGCAGAAGAAAGTGACAAAGATTAGAACAGAAATAAATGAAAGAGAATAGAAAGTAGAAAAGATCAAAGGAACTGAAGTTGGTTTTGTGAAAAGATAAACAAAATGGGAAAGTACATTAATTATGAAAGAGAGAAGTCTCAAGATCAGAAATGAGTGAGGCAACGTTACAAATGATAACCACAGAAATGCCACGTAAGAAACTACTTTGCACAGTTTCGTGCCAGTAACTTGAATAGCCTGGGAGAAACGTACAAATTCCTAGAAGCATTTATCTACCTAGACTGAATTAGGAAGAAATGTGAAATCTGAACCGACTAATAAAAACATTGAATTCTTAAGTGATGGAATCATTAAACCACATTAAATCCCATTAAAGAGAGGCCCAGGACCTGACAGCTTTACTAGTGAATTCTGCCAAACGTTTAAAGAAAAACATAATACTGATTCTTCTCACACTCTTACAAAAAAAAAAAATCAAATAAAAGGAGATACTTTCAAATTTATTACCCTGATATAAAAGTCAACAAAGACCCTATGAGAAAACTGCAGATATTGCCCTGATGAATAAGATGCAAACATCCTCAACAAAATACCAACCAATAGAATTGAGATTTCTGTACCTCGTGACCAAGTGGGATTTGTTCCTGGAATGCAAAGATGATTTCTGCAGGTGCCTTCTACGGAAAACCGTACAGCAGTTCCTCAAACAATTACAAGTAAAACTAACATTTGCTCCAGAAATTCCACTTTCAAATATTCACCTCAAAGAATTAAAAGCAGAGGGTCCAAGAAAGGATATCTGAACACCCAATTTCCTAGCAGCGTTATTCACAATATCCCCAAACTGGCAGCCACTGCCCCAGTGTCCGCTGATGGACGACTGATAAACAGTGTGGTGTGTACAGATGGTGGAAGATCACTGAGCCTCAGGAAAGGAAGAGGGTTCCGTCTATGTGAGGTGGAGGGTGTCACACTCACAGAGACAGGCAGCAGAGTGGCGGTGGAGCCAGGATCCCTGTTTTGCAAGATGAGAACAGTTCTGGAGGTTGAAGGTGGTGATGGCTGAGCTTAATGCCCCTGAACTATATGAGCTGAAAAATGAATAAGATGGTACATTTTATGTCAAATGCATTTTGCCATAGCTAAAAAAAAAAGAATAATAAGGGCTATGAAAACGTATAAAAGCAGAGGTGGAAGGGCCTCCAGACCCCAAGGTGGGGGTGGAGTGATAGTTTTCACGTGCACCAAGCCTGGGTTGGAGGAAGATAGGGATTAGTACTGAGGTCAGTGGTTCCCAATCATCTCAGTGCATCAGATTGGCGGTGGGGTTGTTAGCCTCAGTACACCCCAGGATCTGTCATTCAGTGGGTCAGGGAGGGTCAGAGAGTGGGGGTTTCTAATAACTCTTGGTTGATGCTGAAGCTGTTGGTCCCAGGACCTTGCATGAGAAGGAAAAAAGGCAGGGGTTTATCAAGAAAGCAGCCACCAGGAGGGAGATGCCCGTGACCCCGTGGGGATCTAGACACCTGGTCTGGACTATTTATGCTCATGAGCTTCGAGGTTTATAAGAAGCCCCATGAGGTGCATTTACTCCCTGCTCACAAAAAGAACAGCGTTGCATAAACAAGCCCAAATGACCCATTTCCTGGACGCCCCCTCTCTGCCCCAGGTTCAGCAAAACTGCAGCCACCTGGCCATGCCGAGAGGCGTCCTTCTACTTTATGACCTGCTTTTATGGGCCTGGCGATAGCAGCTCCATCCTGGGTGATGGCTTTCCCGGCTGTCACGTGACCTGGCAAGATAGTGGCCTGCACTCCCTGGGCTTCCTGCCTTTGAGGCCTCTTAGCCAGCAGCGCAGGGTTAATCATTCTCCAGGGCAGAAGCCAGGGATCGCAGCCTGGGGACGGCTGACTGCAGGCTGGGCGACTCCCCTGAGCGTGGAGGGGAGCGCGGGAGACATCTGGCTCTTGGCAGGGTTTCCAGGAGATGTTGCTTCCTTCTTTCCTGGAAAAACGTCCTGATTCCAATGACCTCTGCAGCTGCTGGGAAGATAGCAGATTGTGCCCTGGGCTCATCCACCTGGATCAGATATTGGGAAGTTGGGGCCCTAAGGCTGGACAACCCCACCTGGGATCTGGCCCCACTTGGGTCTCCTGGGAGCATCTACAAGGTGGGGGGTGGGGCCTGCAGGCTCAGCAGCCTGCAGACCCTTGAGCCACGGCTCCAGGGACCATCCTTCTGATTTTTAATGGCCACATTCTTGGCCTGATGCATGATCCCCCACGGGTCCTCTGTTGAGTGTGGGTCCCAGGAAGGCTGTGGAGGGCTGGGTGGGGCGGCTGGGGATCAGAATTTGGCTCCAGGAAGCATCATGGTCCCAGGACTCACTTGCTGGAAGCTACTCTCCTTATCAGAGCAGCACTTGCTCTCTAGGAAGTGGTGAGGCCGGGCTCATTGTAGATAATCGTGCCATATCTATGGGCACCATCATGGTGCCGTGTGCCTCAGAGTCCCTATGAGGCTAAGGGACATCTCTGTGGCCTGCAAAGATAGGGTGGTCTTGTTTCCTCTCAGGAGAGCCTGGAGGTGCCCCTTATGCTAGATAAGATGGGAGCAGAGCGAGGTGAGGAGGAGGAGCATGGCTTAGCTTCACAGGGGGATTCACACTCCCTGGTGGAGGCTGAAACCAATACTAATTTATTCCAATAACTCCTAGCTTTGGTGACACTGGCTCAGAGAAGCCGGCCTGTGCAGACGTCGGGTTGGTAGAGAATGGGCTTTTCCAGCCTCTATGGACGAAGTGGATGAAATCTGGATATGGCCCTAGTAACTCTGGGAATGGAAACTGGATGACATGACATGGAAGGAGGACTAAGGTGTGCATAAAGCCCATGGCCTCTGCACTGGGACAGAGGGCACATGACCGTTCTCAGTGTCTCCCATTGAGGTGGGAGGGAAGGAGAGAGAGGGGTTTGAGATCATCTCTAGCACCTGGAGGAGTTCCATGCTAACTGAGGACGTTTGAAGGGCCCAAGGAGCAGCCCTCACTCTGACTGTCTGCCCAGTCCCTCTCCACTGCCCATCAGGCTGAGTGTAGAGGGAGGACCGGGGTACAAGATGAGAGTAGTTGCTGTAGATTGGACATTCAGACTCCTGTCTTCATTAAGTACCTAAATATGTCCTTGAAAATATATTAAAAAAACCCCCCCACACATTAAAATCTCAACTTTTTATTTATGAAAAGCAAAGAAATTAAATAACTGTGAATAATGTTTAAATGCAGAAATGTGTAAATACCATCAGACCCCCATATCTGTAGGTTCCTCATCTGCGGATTCAACTGACTGTGGATGGAACCTATTAGGAAAAAACATTGAGCCTGTAACTAAACATGCACAGACTTCTCCCCTTGTCACCCTTCCCTAAGTTCAGTGTAACAGCTATCGACATAGCATGTATGTGGCACTAAGTATTATGAATACTCTAGAAATGATTTAAAAGACTGAGAATGTATGCAGGTTCTATGCAAATGGTATGCCATTTTATATTATGGATTCGAACATCCCTGGAGTTTGGAATCTGAGATGGTCCCAGAAATAAATAATGCATTGCTGATATTGAAATATGACTGTATTAAAATATGTGCAGAAAGATATTTCTGATGAGCATATAGCTGGAGAATGCTCTAAATCGGAATCCTGAATGCATGGAATACACTTTCATCGAGGGAGAATATTGTCAGAATTATAAATAAGGCCATGAAAAGTTTAGATTTTGATGATGCTTTTAGGAGACTGAGTGATCTGCCATTTTCATTTGGAATTTCACACAGTTATGTTGAATCTTTTTGTTGTTGTTGTTGTTCTGGGGATTGAACTCAGGGGAACTAACCACTGAGCAACACCTCTAGCCCTATATTGTATTTTATTTAGAGACAGGGTCTCACTGAGTTGCTCAGTGTATCACGGTTAGTGAGGCTGGCTTTGAACTTGTGATCCTCCTGCCTCAGCCTCCCAGGTCACTGGGACTACAGGCGTGCACCACCATGCCCAGCTGTTGACTCTTTTCTAAGGATCATTTTGTAAGTAAATCTTGAATGTCAAAACCAGCTGTGTATTTATTTTTTGAGGAGTGCTCACTCACCTTTAAATGGAAGCAGAACTCACGAGGTCACATGTGTCCATTATAGTATGTGCCTTGGCCTAGAGAACCTGCTGTTCATGACACCATACCACCATCCTACACTGCGATCCAACAGTTAAGGTTCCTTTTTAAATAGTTTTCCCAAGTAAGTGATCAGACCTGTGTGGAGAATGGCAGATAAGAAGAATTAAGATAAACACACTGAGGGGAAATAGCCCTGGAGTTCAACAGCAGGAATCCAGCCTAGCTATTAAAAGGGGTGTGTGCCTTCCTTTGTTGGAACCCAAGGATAAAGCCAACGGATGTCAGGCTGTGATGAACTGGAATGCAGCCCCTGCTTTGGGTGGTTGCTAGTGCTGCATGTGGCTCCCTGGCCCCCCTAGATGAGGAGGGGAAGCCCAGTTTGCACCCCCAAATCCCTGCACAAAACCCCACAACTGAACTTAGCAAATGGCTTGTCCTTATTCACCTGTCTCTATTCCCTTGGCTTTCAGTGGGGGCTGTGCCGGGGTCAGTGGTGGCCCTGCGACACCAATACCCAATGCCCATTTCTCTGGCTCACACCAATTCAGTGAGATGCCTCTTCTGCTCCTTTGGGGGTGGGTGCGGTTGGCAGACTTTAAAAACAATAAAATCGTGAGCCTTCCTCTTTCCAACTAGAGTTAGCAGGGCTTCTCTGTGTGAGGTGCCTGAGTTTCAGGTGAAGAAAGGCCTTTGATTTCTTGCCAGTGGTTTCAAAGAGGAGAGCTCTTGGGTCCCACCCAGATGGTGGGATTTGCCACTGGCCAGAGCTGCCTCCCATCCTCCTACAAATTACCCAGGGCATCAAAGATTTGATTTCAAACACCCCATCAGAGATCCATGTTCACTGGGACCAAAAGATGGTCCTGCATGTTCAGTGGCAATAGGCAAGTAAAGGGCTCCACTATGGTTACGATCATGACATCCCTAGGATGGCTGCCATGACAACAGGGACTGCTCCGAGCCTCTAGCCAGTGGAGAGGGGGATGCCTGGAGGCCTGGGCGGTATTGATCATTCCCACTGCACCACTGGAGGCCTGATCTGGGCCTCGTCCACACCCCCTTTCCTTGGCTTCTTGCCACCTAAGGAAGGGTGACATTGGTTGGGGATTCATTGATGGAGGGGAACACAGGCTCAGCCTCACCTCGGCTGGAGGCCTCAGTGATTTGCAGAGATGCCAGGAACTGCGGATCCAGGCTTGAGGTCTGGGCCCCCGGCTGAGCAGGAGCAGCCAGAGCTGGGGACTAGTTGATGGTTGTTTCCTCTCCCTGCATCTGGGAAGTGCAGGGGGCAGGGGGAGAGGGAGGCCTGGACTGAAGGACCTTGTGTCACCTTTGGGTCCTGGATCTACCCAGCGTTGGAGGATCAACCTTGCTGGCTTCCTCCCGGAGTCCACTGAGAATTTGTCTTCCTTTAGGACCACACACACAAGGGTAGGGAAAGGAGAATCAAAGACAAATGTTTCCAAAGGCTGAAGCTGAAGGAATCAATTTCATGAAATATGGCCAGCTAGTGTTGCAAGTCAGTGGAGCTAGGGGCTTTTCTTTTCTCTCTGGCAAAGCCAAAACACACTAGGGAAGAAGTTCTGAAGGAGTAAGGGAGGGGGTAGGGAGAATTTTGCTCCCAGAGGATGTTTGGCGGGGTCTGGAGACTCTTTGGGAAGAAGGATGGAGGCCAAGCAGGCTGATAAATGTGCTATAAGCAATAGAATGGCTTCCACAACAAAGAACTCTCTGACCTCGAGTTGTCCATGGTGTCGAGGTTGAGAAACCCAGTCCTGGAGCCACCAGCCAGAGGGCTGGTCCCACTTAGTGACTGGGCGATCTTCCCATGTGGCCAGGCCTTAAGCCAATGGTTTCAAAGAAGAGATCTTGGGTCCCACCCGGGTGGTGGGATTTGCCACTGGCCAGAGCTGCCTCCCGTCCTCCTGCAAGCTAGCCAGGCCACCAAAGATTGGACTCCAAACACCCCATCAGAGGTCCATGTTCCCTGGGTCGAGTCTGAACCAGGTGGGTGTGAGGGGCTTCTGTTCTCGCGTCCAGTCTAGTGGGAGCCTGGAAATTGTGACTCTCTTGGGAGGAGTCGGAATGGACCATCAGTGGATCAAAGGCCCAGAACTCCATGACTTGGGACAACATGTTAGATCTCGGGATCACCGTGGACCAGGGACTTGGGCAGGGCTTGGCTGGGCCATCCAGGGAGCATGGAGCAGATCAGATGGCGGCATTTGGTTGGTTCATGGGCAATCTGGGAGTCCAGGCTGTCTTTCTTTCCATGTCGGATACATTGGTATGGGTGGCTGCAGGCCGGACTTGACCAAGAACGGAACTCAGGACTTGGATGCAGTCAGTGTCGGAGGGTGACCGACTCCCTCATGGTACTTTAGGGTCCTTTAAGAGGTCCCATGAAAAGAAAGAGGCAGCCACTTCATAATGCCTTGGCCCAAACTTAGGGGAGGGGACACATAGACCCTCATTTTTATGGGGATGTGTGAAAGGACCAGCACCATCTCCAACTGTGCTCTATCCGAGGGATTGTGCAGCATGTTGGGAAAGTTAAGACCCAAGGATGAAGCCAAGTGGGCTTTCTTCTTGTCCCAGGATAACCAAGGGCCAGGGGAGCAGTGAGGCGTTTAGCAGATCAGAAATCTGCTGATGTAGATAGGAGGGCTCAGCTTAGCAGCAGGTAGCTTTCCACTGCCAGGGGATGCCTCACCTTCCCTCGTCCCTTCCTAGGCCATCCCACCCCTCACCCCACATGAATGGAGGACTTCCCTGAGTCTACACCACAGCCAGCAAAACAGTGCGGCCCACTCACATTCCCAGCAAATTTGCTCCAGGGCTAAGACCGCATCTGCCAGGTGTCGACTGGATCCAACCCTTGTGCCCCAGCCCGTGGAGGCTACCCAGGAGCCCATACCCGAATGTCCATCTCCTGCTCCTGAGCAGTTTCTTTGGCAAACTCCCAGGGACTCTGATGGGCCAAAAGGGGAGGCCGGTTTGTTGGAGGCAGGCCTAGGGAGGTGGTTTGCTATTACCTGCGTTACTGTGGTGTAACTGTAGGTGAGTCAGCTTGTGCCTCCTATTTAACACCCTCCTGGGTTAGACGTGTGTGGCTGAGTCAGGTGCATGATCACACTGGCTGCCTGGTGCCCATCTCCACCCCTGGGGGCCCTGGAAGCTCCAGAGCTTCCATTCCCATTCTCCTCTCACGTCTCACCCCCTCTTCCTCCCTGTGACTCCATGCAGACGCATCTTGGGTGCAAGCACATTTCTATCCTTGAAACCACTATCCACTTGCTGTTCGCTGGAGACTGCAGGCAGAGGAAACGGCAGAGATGTAGAGATTCTTGTATCTCCCAGAGTTAGCAGAAAGGTAGGCTGTGCTGTGGTGCCCGGGGATGGCTGGGACGAAGACATCCCTTCAGGAGAGCTGTCCTTTCACACCGTGATGATGGTAATGACCCCAAGTGCCATGTATCTAGGATATCCTTCATACATTTCAGCTATTTAAAAAACTGCCTCAAATTTCCTTTGATAATCACATTTTAGAGTGACTCTCTGTGGGTAGTGCAAGTTTCAGTCCAGTAACATGTGGCCCAAAGAATTGTGCACTGTGTAGATCAAAATAAAACAAAAACAAAAATAAAACAAATGTCCCTTTCCCCACCTTCCCTTAGAACATCTTATATTGCTATAACAAAATCCCCAAGGGTGGGTACTGTATACAGAAAAGATACTTATTTTGGCTCATGAGTTGGAGTGGAGGAAGTTCAAGGTCACAGCATCTTCTTGGCTTCTGGTGAGGGCCCCACATTGCATCCAAACATGGCAGAAAGGCAGAAGGGGAAGTGGGTATATTTCAAAAAGGAGGCATGTTTGCAAGGGAGAGGCTGAGGGGAGGCTGGCTGGAGCCCACTCTCCCAGTAGCTAATCCAGTCCCTTGAGATCTAACCTGCTCCCCTGCGACCTAATGCAGTCTCAAGAGAACTGAGTCTGTGCCTCAGGAAGAAAACATTAACCCATTGTGACCCTGAAGTTCCCATGATCTGGTCATCAGTTACAGGTCCCACCTGTCCCACCTCCCAACGGGATTGGATTTCAGCATGAGCCCTGGAGGGGACCTTCAGGCCCTAGCACACGGGTGAGCGCAGGCAGATGGTTCAGAGTGCTCAGATGCTAAATGAACAGGCACCTTTCTGGTTTTGAAACAAACCTATTAGGATCCTTTAGACAATTCAAAACTACCAAGCACAGTGTTGCTTTTTCTTCAGTTTCAATTCAGTTTGGAAAGGTAGAGAGAATAATCCCAACACCCTGGACATGTGGTTCCCTGCTGTGCATTTGGGGAATGCTCTGGAATGTTGATGGAATGCTTTTTCCTGCAGGGATCCACCTGCTTGCCCCGAGGAACAGACTGGTGAGTGTCCACCTGGGTCCCTGCACATGCTCCCTCTGTGGACCCTGTGCTTGCTCGCTGTGTGGCTCCTGCAGACTGTGCAGCCTGAGTGTTTCCTGTGTGCACAGGCAGGCTCCCCTCCCCGCAAAGACATCAAGGAAGAGAAAGCAGCTCTTTCAATAATCTTAGAAGCCAAACCCTGTCCTGTTGATTTTACATTTGGCCACAACCTACTTTGTGTTTTCAGAACCGGGAGCTTTCTTGGGTGTCAGTGACAAATGACTGTGGCTTGGCAGAAAACTGTGCCCGGGACACTCCTGCCTTATTTCTGTCCTTGTGTCCTTGTGGCAGGTGCAGTATTTACTCAGCTATTTTCTCCCCCAGTGGAAAGTACACCAGAGCCGCCGATTTATTTACTGAAGGACTACCAAAGAAATGGTGCAGGAAACATCTCGCAGGGTACGTGACCTTGGGTGCTCAGTGTGCCTGTGTCTGGGGTTGCGTGTCCTGCTGAAGAGGAAATCAATGCCTCGGGTGCTTCAGAAAGTTGGGGGAGTCCCAAACCCGCACAGTGGGAGTGGGGCTTGTGCAAGGGCAGAAACCGCTTGGTTGGGGACCACAGTGCCCACTCACATGGGCATAGGCTTCTTACAGTGTCCGGTGCGGTGCCATGTGCTCAATGTGGCTCTCCACCGTCTGTCCAGCTCAGAGCCACTCCGGAAAGCTCTGCCCAACCAGGGGAATGCAGGAATGGAAGGAATCTGTCCAGCCCATGGAGGGTGGCTGAGTGGCCAGGCTGCCTTTCAGCGACCCTTTCCCTTGGAATGACCTGCTGTGAGTCTGCAGGGAAGGGCCGTAGCCAAAGAGAGGCCACTTCAGGGAGGCACAGGCCTAGGGACCTTGGCTGATGGGAGGCCTCGTCAAGGTTTCCGGCAGTCTGCAGGGCTGGGGACAGCCCTTGTGTCCCCAGGCTATGGGACAAGGACTAACTGTCCATCGTGTGTCTGGGTTGATGAAGGACACGTATGTGAGATGCCGAGGGCTGGTTGTGCGCAGGAGATGGTGAGCCAACGAGAGGGAGATGGGGAGTTGGTGACTCCGAGTCCTGACAGCACAATGATCCGCACCTTGGGACTGGGGGCTGGGTGTCACTTAGCGTTATCAGGTGATTCTCAAGCGTCTCCAGGCTTGATGGCTGCTGGGCCCACTCAGTGGACCCAAGCCGTGTGTGGCCCCTTTGATGGAAGACCTTCAGGCCAGCCTCATGGTGGTCCCTTCTCCATGTCCTTGGGGCCAGGAGAGTTCAGTTCTGACTGATCACTGAGGGTCCCAAAGGCCCGGCAGGACAGTTTGTGCGCATGTTAATCTGGATTTTGTTTGCAGGTCCCTTCTTGTTAAAAATGCAACAGTATGCAGTATCATACGCTATCACACGGCATTCCCACTGCACAACACATGCCATACGACACAGGAGAGCACCACCCAACCCAACCAGCAGGGCTTTGCGCTCTTTGATTCCACCAGGGTACGTGTTGAGCCCAACAAAAGCCCTGTTCTAAGTTTTATCTGGAAAGTCTAAACCCACTGAGGGGTCGTGTTCATTGACACTGAAGGAGTTGAGGGGGGTAGAGAGACGGGAGGGGCAGTGGGGACAAGGAAAGAGCCCAGGATGGGGACAGGCACAGGGATTGATAGTCCAGAGTCTCTTGGGGCTGGAGTTGTGGCTCAGTGGTAAGAGCACTTGCCTGGCATGTGTGAGGCCCTGGGTTCGATTCTCAGCACCACATATAAATGAATAACATAAAGGTCCATCCACATCTAAAAAAAAAAGTACTCGAAGGACTCAAAGGTCCCTAAAAGTAGCAGGACTTCAGACCCATGATCTCCTGGAGCTACAGGAAGCTCCACCCCAGGCTCCCCATCCTGGGCCCAAGGTTGGGAAGCAGAGGGGGTAGCTACACTGACTGCTCTGACTGACCCCCGCCCCCCAACATTTCCATGTGGCCAGGATCTCTGTGTGTCTCTCTGGGACGAAGCTGTTTGGTGGCATCTACTAAGTTCAAGCAAACTCCTCTTACAACCATCCACGACCTGGCAACATAGCTCCTCCAGAGGGACAAGGGTACACAGCTACAACGACTATGGGCATCATGGTCCACAGCACAAGCAAGTCATGGTCTATCTGCATAATGGAATATTATTCAGCCCTAAAAGGAACAAAGCACGAATACCTACTGCAGTATGGATGAAGCTGGAAATCATCATGCTGAGTAAAAGGAGCCAGACTCAAAGATCCCAAATTGTCTAGCTCTACTTCGATAGAAGAGATCCATTCAAGGAGATGGATCGATGGTCACCTGGGGGTAGGGGAGGGACTCACAGGGGGAAACTGCTCAATGGATAAGTGGTTTATTTTGAAGCAGTGGAAATGTTTGGGGCTAGTTGTTGATTGCACTACCTGTGAACGTTCTAAATGCTACTGAATCATTCACTTTCAAATGGTTGATTTGATCTCATGTGAATTTCACTTGGATACATTTAAAAACATTGAAAAAAGATCACCATGACAGCTTTATTCCTGAGAGTCAAAAGCTGGAAATGACCCAGGTGTCCATCAGCCATGGGATAGATAAACAAAGGGTAGGTCATCCACATGCGAGAACTGCATGCAACAATGCAAAACCCTTTGCAACTGTTGGCATGTGCCATTTTGGTGGTCCCCCAAAACCTCACCTGAGCAAATGAAGTCAGACACAGACAGCCACGCTCCAACCTAAGTCCCTCTGTGGCATAAGACCCATCTGTGGAAGCAGAAGGTGGGCAGTGGCCATCTCTGAAGATAATTTTCTGGGGCTGCAGAAGTGTCCCGTGTGTCGATAAGGGGCAGCAATGTGGTGAAGTCCTTTGGACTTTTGAAGGATTTGGGACCCTTTGATTTCACCAGGGTGTGAATGATCAAGATGAATCAAATCATACTCTAAAGACTATGCTAGGAGCTCTGTATAAATTGTTCTTCCATGAAAATAACAATTCCCAAAGACGTAAAAGATACATTTGAAGAAAGAAAATAAAGTCCACAGTTAAGGAGCCTGGGACCCCCACTCCAGGGTAGCTCTGCTGGCTGGTCCTGCCCCGAGGTCCAGCCACACCCGTGCTGCACTTGGTCCCCAGCTCCCATGCACCTGTATCTGTCCCCCAGTGGGTCTGGGGACCCTGGAGGGCAGGAGCTGGGTTCCTTCCCTGTGGGGTGTCTGTCCTGGTGTGTCACAGGTGCTTTGTTAAGAGTCGGGAGTGTCCCATAGAACTGGGATTCTGCAGGTTTGCAGGAGCTAGGAATGCAGGACTGGGCCCTGGGCATCTTGGTGACCTCAGGGGTCCCAGCCAGTGATAGCAGGCACCCACCATGCTGCTTCCCAGATGCTGACAGGAGCCCTGAGCTGGTGCCTAGATGTTCCTCAGGGTCCTCTGAGCAGGGCAGCTGGCCTCCTGGCTCACTCAGGCCCGGAGCCTGTTTTAATAAAGCTCTGGGTGTTGCTATGCTCTGTCCGTGGGCTCTGCTTTGAAGAGAGAGCAGTTCTGGGGGGCCCTCTTAGCTGCCCCATCCCTTCTAGAAACCGATAAACCCATGTGCACTTATGTACACAGTGCACCAGTCGTGCATTCGGAAACACCGACATCCCAGATGCAGAAGTTGAAGAACCCTTAAGCAGAGAGTGCTGCAAGACGCCCCCCTCCCCCGGGGAATAAACATGTAGGTTGGCACCCCCAGAGCTCCGAGCACTTTCGCATCACAGTGCACTCCCACACTCTGATCCTGGGGTTCTCGGGGCCTCTGGAGGCCTGCTGGTGTCAGTCAAGGATCTGCCTAGCCTGGAGGCCCCAGAGGAACTGTCCTGATAAGGCCCCAGAACTTCCCGGGCTGCACCCCCAGTTCCCCTCAAGTTTCCCCGGGGCTATTTTTAGGATCCTATTTTTGCTGTTTGAAGTTCACAGTGGCTGACTTCACTGCCTAATTAGAAAGGGCGCCTCCCTAGAATGATGTGTCCTACATTCCACGGTGCATACTGTACACAGCCGAGGTGACCCAACGTCCCAGCCGAGACCAGGTGCCCCAGCAGCTGTCCCTCCCAGGGCCAGGGAGAGCTGTGGAGTCACCCCTGCAGCAAGGCCGGAGGTAGACACCATTTCCCTCCCACCTTCACTCCTCCCTCCTCCCTCTGTTCCTTGGCCTGTGGCTCCTGCCAAGGGTCACAGCCCACCAGTGGGGCAAGGGTCAGACGGTACCTGCCAAAGCTTCAGAAAAGCTCTGCACCAGCTGAGGGCTGTGCCCCAGGGATCCTGCCGGCTGGGCTAGGCCGGGCTCTCAGCACCTCTCATCTGCAGGACGGTGACCCCAGACGGCGGAATCCGCCTCCCCAGAGTCTTGGCTCCAGTACAACTCACACATTCAGCTTGATGTTGTGGGTCTGGCGGCCTGTGCCCAAGGGCCTGAGTCTGTTGGAGAAATTGCAGGCCTATCACAGCCCCAGGCCCCGCCTCTGTGCTCTGCAGATAGTACGGGGGCAGGGGGTGCACGGGGGTCCCAGGGGGATCCTCATTTTCTGCGGGCTGCCGGTGGGTAACTTCCTCTGGGTAAACCTCAGTTTCCCCAGGCCAGTGTCACCCCTTCACAGGGTGGGGGGGTCACCCAGTAAGTTCAGCACATGATCTCTCTGGAAGAGCGAAGACAAGCGAACAAGGTGGTTTCCTCCCACCCCACACCGCAGGCCCCACCGTGTCGTGGTGTGCTGCTGTGGGGCATGGGGCCCTGCTGGCGGCTTCTGGAACCCTGTGCCGTCTTCTTAGGGCAGTGCCGAGTGGAGCAAGGGCACCAAGTGCGAGTCCTGGGGTCCCGTCCCTGCTCCCCTGGGCCTCTGAACCATGCCTGAGCGCCTTGACCGTCAAGTAGAAGAATTCCCCCTGGAGTGCTTCTCACCATGCCACCTTCTCAGAGGTCCCTGGAGGTGACAAATTGAGCCTGTGCTAACCCCGGCCCCTATGAGAAGTCCTGAGGTCTGACCGCCACCACCTTTAGAGATATGGGCCCAAACCTGAGGAGATTCTGCCCCAGCTGGTGAACTGGGATCCCCCCAATTGCCTGTGAGCGCCCCAGACCTCTGGGGATGGACTTTGGATATCAGGCTGAAAGCTGGTCCAGGGTGGCCAGCTCCACAGAACCCCCTGTTTGCTTTGGCACTGGGGAGAACCTGGGTCTGCTTTGTCTCTTTTGGAGTCCCCATGGCCAACCATCACCCCATTTCTCCAGAACACAGCAGTTCTGGTCCTCTTCACCTAATCCTCGGGTGAATACTGGGGAGGGGAGCTAGGGGCGGTGTCTTCCTAAGGCATTGTTTGCAGCCTGTCCCCCACACTCAGCAAGGGGTTATTCATTAACAAAGGGCATGAGGGGAAGATGATGCCCAATCTGTCTGTCCACACACACAGGGACACACAGGTCATCATCTATCCTGCCCTCTGCTGATAGATGATGAGAGGTTTTTCAGGAGCACTCTGGATGGAAGTTCTACCTCATATCCTCCAGCTGGG
Source organism: Callospermophilus lateralis (assembly GCF_048772815.1). Lineage (NCBI taxonomy): Eukaryota > Metazoa > Chordata > Mammalia > Rodentia > Sciuridae > Callospermophilus > Callospermophilus lateralis. The sequence goes on from NC_135321.1 coordinate 75,569,557, forward strand.
GAAGACCCAGAGAATCAAAGAAGGCTGCTTACAAAGTGAGTGTTAGCACAAAAGCTGAGCCCACGGAACACCATGGATCTTTCTTTCCCCGCAGGGAGCTGCCCTGGGCTGGGCAGTGTTTGGGCATCCTGGGAGGAGGCCGCATTCTACAGTCGAGAATTAAAGGAGAGAACAAACAAACCAACCAGGTTGGGGCACGTCCTGTTTGTTGTGTCAGTCTCGGAGCCTGAGTTCGCATGACCCAGGCTCCCTGGCTCCTGACGGCCAGGTTTCTGGAGGACTTGAACGTGGCCTCCCTTGACCTGGGCTTGTTTGGATGGACTCTGTGGTTGGAGTCCAGGGAACATCACGATCAACTGGAGCCTCCTGGAGTCACCTGTCACTGTGTCCAGGGGGACGCAGGCAGGTCAGCCCTGAGCTCTAGGGTCCAGGCAGCTGTCGGGAGGCCTGATTGAGATCCCACTGGCTGCCAGCTGGGTGATGTGCCGTGGCAACCAAGAGGTCCTTCCCTGGGCCTGAAGTCTTGCTGCCTGACTAGAAACCCGTTCCTCTTCTGCAAACAGAAATCGCCCTGCTCCACCGCGTCCAGGCGGATCTGTTGCTGGGCCACTCCTCTCCCGGTGCTGGATGTTTTCTTTCTTTCTGCCCCTGTTCCCAGAGGAGGCACCAGGCTCATCACAGAGGGGACACTGGGGACACTGAGGGACACATTTCAGATCTGCAGCCAGGCCCCTCCAGGTTCTCCCGTTAATGCTGATGACAATGAGAGAATTCCACGTCGTGATCCTGGGAGACACAAGCCCCCGCAGAAGCACTGAGTTTGGAGGGCCCTTCAGCATGTATGTGGGGGAGTCCCCCCATTTCAGGGCAGCAAACACCAATGAGATGAGGCACCCTGTCTCCTGCTTGCCCCGGGATGGAGGACATGTAGAAGAAGGACATGTGTCCTGGGACATTCGTGCTGCTGGGCATTTGGGCCACTAGGGCAGGGTTGGTGGAACACAAAGCCAGGCATCCAGGTGACAGTGGAGCAGACCTGGTTGGATGCAGAGGGACACAAAGAACTTTGACCCAATTCACCAGGGAGCATGAAGGACTTAGCACAGTAATAAAAAGCAGGACTCAGCCATGAGAAAATGAGAGGTAAAAACAAAATAATAAACGTGAATGGAAAAGAAAAGAAAAGAAAACTCATGGGTTTCCTTTCTCTTTGGAGGGATTTCTAATTTTTCTCTTTAATTTCCATATCACATGCAAATTTGCATAAGGCCCGCCCTCCATGTATCTGTCTTTCAGTGGAGCATTTCATAGGCTTTATGGAGTGTTTTTTTTTTGTAAATATTGAATGCCGAGCTCCAAGTAGAAGTGTGTGTGTCTTTGTTCAGGAGCTCAGTTCCTCCTGCGTGGCTGACCTCCATCCAGTGCACTGGCCCAAAGATGGCAAAGGGCCACCGGAGTGCAGCAGGAGCCACTCGTGGGAGGTTAGGAGTGCCTGCTGTGTGGCCCTCCTGGTGGCCCCCACTATGCCATGGGCCTCAGGACACGGCAGCACAGCTACTCACGCTCCAAAGCCGGCCCACTGCTTAGTCAGGAACATGGAGGGCCCTGGCCACTGGTCTGAATCCCCTCCTGGCACCAGAATGGGTAGCCAAGAGGACCTGGCTCCACCTTGTCCCCTGAGACCTCTCTCTCTCTCCATCTTTTGTGGGGTCTTGCCCCTCCAGGGAAGGAACCTTCCTGAACCCACCGCCTCCCCGTTCTAGCCTCTCAGACTGACTTGTCAGTTTCTCCACGACAGTTCTCTTTCTGACTTTTATAGCTGTAAGATCTTTTTGTGAAGGTTGTCACCGGTTTTTCAGACCCACAGGCATGAGAAGGGGCAGGGAGGGAAGAAGGAGGGCTGCTGTCTCTGGTCTCGCGACATCTCTCCTGAAGTCAGACACTGGCCCAAAGATGGGGGCGCGTCCCAGTGAACCCCTCTGGCGCCAGTTCAGGTGTTCGGAGGTCAAGGAGGCCACTCCTCCCTCATCGGCATGGACACGTCCCGAGGTGGCGCATGATGGGTTGATTCCAAGTGAAGGGGCCGTGCCAGCAGGCTGAGAAGAGGGGCTGTGTGTGGGGAGCCACCACCTTGGAATGGGCTCATCCCTCTGCCCAGGCTCCACTTGTCCTGCGTGTAAACATCCGCTGGCCTCACCGCCCACGCCCTTTGTCCTGTCTCTCCCTTTGTCCGGGGCCAGGAACATGGTGTACAGTTCGCCGCCTCTCAGCACTTTGCTCTGAAATGGAAGAGGGGCCAGCTCAGGGCCGCTGGCAGCCCTTGTTTCTGCTTTCCACGGACCCCAGACTGGTCCTTCTACGTTTCTCCAACTTCACCTGAGCTTCTCACCCATGGGGACATGGTGACTTCAGGGACGGGAAGACAGGCCACCCTCAAGGGACGCATTTGGAAAGCTGTTATGGCTGAGTCATGCTGTCCTGAAATTCTCATGTTGAAGTCCCAATCCCCAGGACCTTCAAAAGTGTGTTAGAGATGGGGTCCTCAAAGAGGCAGTTATGTTAAAACAAGGTGCTTAGGGTGGACCCGAATCCAACAGGACTGGTGTCCTATAAGGAGGTGACATTGGGTCACACACAGAGGGATGGCCACACGAGGACACCAGGAGAAGACAGCATCCACAAGACCTCAGAAGGAACCAGTTCTGTCCACACCTGGGTCTTGAACTTCCGGCCTCCAGAGCTGCGAGAGAACAGTTGAAGCTGCCATCTGTGGCTCTTTGTTACGGTGGCTGGAACTGACTCATACAGACAGCTCCCTCATTTGGTGAAACTGTCTCCTTGCTAAACCTTTAGCACAACATTCTCATTGCAGAACCTTCTTTCCCAAGGCCTGAGAGTGAAAGAGCCACCTCATGTGGGGAACTAGAGCTCTGTTCCCAGCTCATCCTGACCTGAGGTTGCTCTTATTAGGACTCTTTGGATCCAGACTCCTCGGATCCAGACTCCTCAGAGCAAGGGCCTCTCTGTGGAGTCCTGGGCCTCTGATCTCAGGTCCCAACATGACACTCAGTCTGGGTTGTTGATCTGGGCATTACTTCCTTAACAATGAATGATTCTGGAAGGGGCCACAGAAAGTTCCCAGTGAGTGCATATGAAATGGGGATGCTAGATAGGGGCCTCTCTGGGCCATTACTGCTGGATGATGTCTGTGTGCTTTGCAGGAGGGAGCTTGGCCTCTCTGTACCTGACCTCCTTAAAGAGGCAGGTCTAGTTGCCCAAGGAAGCCCAGGCATGTGGTGCCCAGAGTCCTGTGGGCAGAGGAGGAAGCCTATCCTCCCAGCTTTGGGTGACTCAGGCTTTTCGACTGGCTGAGGACCAGGGAGGTGAACCTTGCATTCAAAGGTTGCCAAGCCCAATCCAAATGAGACCTTTAGCCTTCTGTTTCTCTGCCAAGTGCCAGTTGACGTGGAAATCTGATTGGGGAGAAGGTCATCTCTCCAGAGGGCTGTGTGTGCACCAGGGAAGGAGTCAGGGTGGGGGTGTTCAGAGCTGTCACCACTGTGGAAAGGCAAGTTCAAGTTCTAAGAGTAAGACTCCACTCTCCCTTTGGCTCTGCATAAACTCGATGACAGTACAATTCATCGGGTGGATGGCAAGATTCTGGGAGCACAAGAGCTACAAGATGAAGGCAGGAGGGTGGGCCACGTTTCTGGCAAAGAGACAGGTGTGTGGGGAGATCGGTGAGGGCCTTTTGTTGAATGTTCTTCTGGGGTGAGAAGCAAAGGCTGAGAACAGACAGACACTTGGGAGGGTAGTTGACATTGGAGCACAGCTTTGCAGGATGAGTCAGCGGGACAGAATAGTCCAGAGGATGGGTACGCTCTGTGCAGAGTCCTGGGGTCACAGGGGATGGCCTGTCCCGGGAGCGAGCTAGGACAGTACCTGCTGTGCTGTACCATGGGGTCTGAGAATTGCTGGGATCCACCCTATAGGAGCCAGTTGGAAGGGTCCCTGCAATCCTGCATAGGCCTCCCCAGCTAAGTGGTCATGGGCTGCTGTTATTCTATAACAGGTACAACACGGAGTACAAGGTTACTGCAGGAGGCCACATGTGGCTGCAGAGAGGTGGCCATATTGAGGCTTTCAGACTTTGTGACCCTATAACTCCTTTTGGGGTGTGTGCCTACCCCCCCAACCTTCACCACCTTACATTCTACAATGGTTCCACCAAGATGTTTCAGGGATGCCAACCTGGGCAGCAGCTGGTCACATCTGGGCATCATCTGGCGCCAATCTTTCCCTTTCAAAATCGGAGCCCCTCCCCTTCCCTGGTGATGCTCAGACTGGAGCTGGGTCAGAATCCCCTGGAGGCTCCTTTCAAAGAAGCTCGCTGGGCCCATCCCTGAAATTTCTTGACTTCATCGTCTTGGGTGGAGCCCGGAGTTTGCTTTGCCAACAGAATCTCAGAGGCTGGTGTGAGGGCCAAACTCTTGACAAGCAGCGCTTTGAGCAGAGCACATCATGTGTAAACAGAAAAATAGGTTGTGCATGTCCGTGGCCTCAATTCATTTCCTAGGGCTGCTGTAACTAAGGACCACAGACTGGGGGGCTTTGAAAGCAATGGGAAATGTATCCTCTTCCAGCTCTGGAGGGCAGACATTGAAGTCGGGGTGTCCGTGGGACTGCACGCCCTTAATCCATAACAGTCCCCCATGGAGTCATCCATATGTGGATAGCTGGGCCTGGTGCGGCATGGGGCTGCAGGTAAACCAGGCAGATTCTCCCACCACTCACCTCTGGGAGGATCAGGACAATTCAGTTTTTCCCACTGTCTTGGAGCCTCAGCAGCTCCCCCGCACCCCGGCCCAATGCCTGAGCTCAGACCTGGTTCCAAGGACCCTGTAGGGGTTACTCGTTGCCACATGCAGCCGAGGACTGTCTTGTAACTGCTGCTGCTGCCCAGGAAGCCACCATGGAAACATTTCAGGATCCTTAGAGAGCGGAAGAGAAGAGTCGAGAAGATCCTGCAGAACACAGTGGGAAGTATTTCTGCAGGGGACAAGGGACAATGAGGGTCTGCACCAACAGACCTGCTCTGAACATCTACTGGGCTCAGGACAAGGGCACAGAGGTAAACGGAGTGCCCCAAGGTGACAGGCGGGTCTGCTCACCGCTGGGTAAGCTCTGCTCTGTCTTTCCACCCTGACTGCTGATTTAGTCAGGGGGGGCTGCCAGAGCCGAATGCAGACGGGGCGGAGTCACCAGCAGAGTTCACCTGTGCACTCACAGGGTAAGGAGCGTGGGAGAGCGTGGGAGAGAGAGTGAGCCAATGAGAGTGTCTGGTCTGTTCCTTATTGGGAGCCCCACCCTCAAGGCCCACCTCCCCAAACCACCAGACCTGGGATCAGACTTTAACATAGGAATGGCAGTGGGTACAAATAGTCAGGCCGGGACAGTGCATCTTCATAATGGCAAGGGCAAGACTCAAAGTCAAGTTGCTTTTGGGTTCCTCAGACGCCTCAAACATCCTGTTGGAGGAACACAGCGGCATGGGGCTAGGGGGCTCTCAGTCTCTGGAGGGTGACTTTGGGCCTGACCTTTCCCTTCACCCCAGTTCCATCCCTCACCACAAGGGACCTGGTGGGCACATCCAAGTTCTGTCCACGCCCTGCATATCAGCTGCCTGTTGACCACTCCATGGGCCTACCACTCTGTACCCTCAGGGCATACATGGACTGGCCAGACACAGCCAGAGAGCACTGATGCCAAGGATCATGGGGTCCTGCCTGGGAGGACAGGGTGTGGGCAGCATGAGTCCAGTCGGTAAGGGGCCCAGAGAGAGGCTTCCCTTACAGCACCCTCAATGTTTAAATAAAGTATTAAGTAAATAAATAAAGCACACACACACACACACACAAGTTCATTGTAGGGGTCAGAGGGACTCACCAAGTCTGGGCCACCTCACACCTACATTTTACAGCAGTTCTAGGGCACAAATGAGAGGCCACTCAAATGCACGGGCTGTTGTCAAAATTGTGGGCCCCAGAGCAGCACCATCCTGTCCATTTCACCTGGGATTCTGTTGTCAAGGCAAACACCAGGCCTCACCCAAAGGTTTGAGGAGAATGAAAAAGAGCCCTCTCCTGGCTCTGCCATCTGCCAAACTCCCAGGCCCCAACTGCCCTGCTGGTGTGGAGGATCCTGAGCACTAGCCGCAACCCTAAGGACCCCTGGGATCATGGTGGAGCTCAGACAAGGGCCGGGCTGCAGGGTGTTTTGGAGGGCGTGACCCGTGGCCCTGCAGAGGCCTGAGGTCAGCAGGCTACAACAGAGAAGCAGCAACAGCTCAGGGGCCTCCAGAAGACCCCTGCCAGGCGCTGCTGTCTGCAGGTGGGGTCCCTTCTCCACAGCCCCTCTCTGCCCAGGCCCCCCCCTGCTATAACGATGGCACTGTGTGGGCTTCTTGGGATCTTAGTGTACGACAGGACATGGTGCCAATCCACGGGCTTTTCTGGGACAGATGCACCAAGGAGACCCCCCGCCCATCCTGAACCACTAAACTCCCGGTGCCAGTTACTCCTGGCTGAGGGGTTTCCAAGGGGGTGCAGAAGTCACTCACCGCCCAGTCACGGAGACACAGAGCCTTTCATGCCACATGAAATATTAAGACAGGCTCCCAGGAAGCCTGGAGGGTGTTCTCCGTTGCAAGGTGGGAGAGGGAGGAATTGCATCTAAGTCCATACAAGTATTAACAGGGTGTAGGATAAGGGCCAGATCCTGCAAGCAGGCAGTTCCCAATGAAGATGTGTTCCAAACACCAGAGGGGACAGAGTGTCCCAAGGCTGGAGCTGAGGTCAGCTGCCCTCTTGGCCTGATGTGGCACCTGATGCAGAGACTGTTTGGCTAGAAGGCTGCTGTCTGGCTTCTCCTGGGCCCTGGCCACCCCCTAGGACAAGGGTGAGTGCTTGGTGACAGCTTGAAGCTGATTCTTCAGGCCCCAGGCTCTGGCCAGTAGACTTCTAAGGTCCATTCAAGTTTGGACTGGGTGCATTGGTTCTCTGTGCCCAAAGTCAAGTCTTCCAGTGCTACCGGTTAGGAGACATGAGAATCTTGTTGTTTGGGGAAGGAGAGAGTGGTAGCTGACAGCTGGGTGCTTTTCAAAAGCAGAAATGGACTTAGTTGGAGAAACTGCAGAACAAGCTTCCATTTTCTAGAAAGGTTTCATGACAGGGTAGTGAGTCACAGGTCAGCGCGCTGCAGGATTCTGTCTGGAGACAGTTCTGGCTGCTCTGTGGGCTTTAGGCGTGATTCACGGTGGAACAGGGCTCCAGGGTATGACACATTCTCATTCTTTTAGGACTTCCGTGAGTAGCAGGCACAGATCAGAATGTCAATTTGAGATAAGGGGAACTGCTGCAAACCCAACCAGAATTGGAGATGTAGGGCACAAAGGAGCCTTTTACCCATTAAGAACCTCTTAGATCTAAATTCCTCCACCCTGTCACGTGGGCCGGTGCCAACAAATGCCCCACATTGCGATCTTGAAGTGAACATGAGGATTGGCCCTGGAGGTGGTTGGAAATCTGAAAGCAGTCAGCTAGCTGTCTTTCGGGGACAGAGCCGGGGATCTGACAGATCACAGCTTCTTGGCAAAGCTGGCCGTCAGTGCAGATGCCAGGCGTGGGCATTCTGGCTTCCGAGACTTTCTAAGTTTTCAAGGAGGAAAGAAATTTGAAGGGGTCCATTTACAAGATCACCATGCAGTCAGACTGCAGGAGGAATGGTCAACCTCACCAGGTCCCTTTTAGAGTTTACATTTTAATAAAGATAACTTAGAAGCAAGAATGTGGCTTTCAAACTATGGTTGCCATTGTATTAATAGGTTGTGAAATCAAGTGGGTGAAATATCAGCATTTTATTAAAAAAAAATGAAATAAGATGGAACAGAAATGTCCAAGTGTACCAAATCCTCCATTGGTTGCCCATTTCACTTGAAATAAGTCCGTGTGTCACACACCCCGCCACGGGACTCTGATGGTCAGGCCCAGATTGCTTCTCTGATGTCCACTGCCCCAACCCCTGTTCCCTGCTGTCCACCCCAGGGTCTCTTCCCTGTCACTCAGCAAACCCTGATTGGCTGCCACTCCATCTCCCAGGTCTATTCTAGATGTCAAACCCTCTCAGATGTCCCTCTCAACCCTGCCCATTCTGTCTGGACCCCAGAGCCCTTTGTTTTTCACTGAGACACTTTCTACCACCCAATAAGACACTGTAGAAACGTGACCTTTGCTGTGATCTGTCTCCCTTGTAGGATTCTCCCCCTCCCCTGGGGGAGGGCGTCATGCCTGTCAACTGGAACCACGCTGGGTACACTGGAGAAACCCGATAAATATTCATAACCATTGAAGGAATGACTGAACGCAGAAGCTGGTGGCCCTCTTTATGTCACTAAGTTAAATAAAACGATCCAGATCCAGTGCCCAGAACATAGCGAGTGCTCGGGCATTACTAGTTACCACCCTACATTCATTTCCCTGAATTTGCAGGCCACTCATTACTTTAGAAAATTTTGAATGTCTTCCTGGAAGAGAAACACATCCTGTGTTCCACAGTGAGCTAGAATTTCTGGGATGGAAGGACAGCAATTTTGAAAGCTGAAACTGAAACTCTTAAGTGCCTGGAGAAGCAGACGGAGGTGAGACCAGTGTCCAGCTCCACCTGGCCAGGGAGCTGCCAGAGGGCTAATAGGCACTGCCCCCGAGCACTTTCTGTGGTCACTCGGGCTTCATGTTTCAGGGCTCACTGTTCTTTCTGAATACCTCACGGGAAAGGCATGTGTTGAATATTTTCAAATCCACAAATTCTTTGGGGTCCCCTCGGTTCATTTTAAGAGTGCTGTGAGCTTCCGTATTTGGAAAGGATTTTGGGAAAGGAGTCCCTGCATGCCAGGAGCTGCTGTGTGTCACCAGCGAAATATTTATCTCTCTTGTGTCAGCTTAATAATAGAAGCAGTGCACATTCACGGAGCCCAGTGCTAAACTTAACCCATGTGGTCACAGCTCAGTCGGGGAAGATGAGGTCGTTTACCTGCAGTGGAGTCGAGGTACAAACCAAGGCATCCGAGGAATGTATTTAAGGTGCCCCAGCGCACTCTTGGTAGAGCCAAACATTTGTTCTCGCTGTCATGGGACCAAAACCAGAGTTAAAATAAGAGCTGACTATGTGGCTCTCTTTGCCAAGGTGGAGTCTGTCTGAGAAAATATTTCTCAGGTCTGTCTCGTGCCTGTGTGGTGAACAGATTTTAGGAACAAGATACCAAGTTTGAAGCATCTCAATAAGTGAATCAACTGCACCATGTCACTGTTGGAAAGATCTCGGCCTGTGCAGCATTGCAGATGTTTACGTGCGAATGTGTCTGCACAGTGCCAGCCCACAGCACAGAATCCAACTCTTTCCTTCCATTGTATCTAACTAGAATAATTCAAGAATGCCGGTCTTTTCCCTTCCCTTTATTCTTCAGGATTTCTTGTTTGCTACTCTCCTACTATTTGCTAGTTCCCACATGTTTTTAGTTTTTATTAGTCTCCTCTTTGTGCCACCCCTGTGCCAAGGACTTACATTGGTTATTGCCATTCATGCCACGAGGTGAGTATTAAGTTCTTTTTACAAATGTGGAAAGTGATTTTTCCCCCTTTACCTCCATACTCAGGAAGAATGAGAAATGGTTTTGCAGCTCAGGTCCCTGTGACTCTGAAAAGTCTGTTTGCAGCCTGACTTTTGCAGGGACCTCTGGCCAATGGGATGGGAGACCCTGCAGGGCCCTGGTGGCTCATCAGATCAGCATCAGCAGCCGCTTCCAGGAGGTGAATGTTGACACTGGCGGGAGCTGCCTCTTGCATCTTCCTCTTGTCTTTCAAGTTCAAGAACAGGCCAGAGGCTCCCGGAACCAGGACACTTGAGAGTTTATTTTGCAATAATATTTTGGAGAATTATAGGATGCCCAAATCCATTTCTGGGGACTGATTTGCATCAATCCCAATGTCCATTCCAGTGACCCAGGCTGAGAGGACTATTGCTAATTGTTCTAAGGAGTCCCCAGTTGCCCAGGAACAGAGGGGTCTGAGAATAGTGGGCAAGATCTTGGGGAACTCTGAGCCTCTCCAGGGTGAAAGAGAGTCGGGTCTACCCAGAAGTAAGGAAGCTATGGGGCAGAGAGAAAGGAGCCCAGCGTCTCCTGGCCCTGAGTTCCTCTGGGGTAGTAAAAAGTCCCAAGAACTTTTGGGATTGTGGGGAAATGCAGGAGGGTTTTATTCCAAAGTGTCTACTCACGTATTCTGGGTGGAAGAAGGTTGGTGAGGCCCTGGCTGGTGAGCACTTGACCCGGCTGACGATCTCCCCGTACCTTTCTCACTCTGATTTAGCTCCTAAGTGGTTACTTAGCGCAAATCAAGTACAGTGGACACTACTGCATTCCAGAGACGAGGCAGGCATTTGCACAGTGAGATCACGACACTGGGAGGAAGCAGGTCTTCAATATGGAATGGGGCAAAGTATTTCAGGGAACAGAGGTATTGGGGGGAGGGAAGGAAGTAGCCAGGGCTTTCTGAACTGGGGACTCAGAGGAACATTGGCCAGATGCATGTGGTTCCTTCTGCCAATGCAGAAGACTCGGGTTGGGCCATTCAAGGTCATTTAAGCCTTCAGTTCCATGTGTACAGGATCCCCTGCTCATCTAAGAGGACTGCTTGAGCTCCTGATATGTGCTAGGCGGAGTGGGGGGTACCGGGGTCACAGCTGTGAGCAGACAGACAAAAATCCCTATGCACCGGGAGCTGGCCTTCTAGTGCAGGGGTGTCTCCCCGTTTCTAGGCGTCTAGTGTCTCCCCGTTTCTAGTGTCTAGGCGTCTCCACCTGTCTAGCCTCTGTTGCGGCCACCTGACTCTGCAAAAGCAGTCTCAGATAACATGTCCACGAAGCCGCCAATTGTCCCGTGGCTGTGCTCTGGTACAGTTTCACCTACAAAGCAGTGGCCTCTCGGGTTCCCTCTGGGATTTGGCCAAGGAAGAAGTTTGCTGACTCCTGATGAAGTACACAAGATGGTCAAAGGTGTTCTAGGTTCAAGTTCGGCCACTTTTATGGCTCTTTTTGTTTATGAATCTCAGAGCACTGTGTCTGTGAGGTCAGGTAGCCGGTGGAATGCCCGCTGACACCCTGTGCCAGGGCCGAGCCATGTGCCCTGCCCCCACAAATTCCTATTTTGATGTCCCAGCCCCCAATATTTTAGAATGTGACTGTATTTGGAGAGAGGTGATGAGGGTTAAATGAAGTCACATGGGTACCCTTCATCCAGTGTCTTATAAAGAGAGATCAGAGCACAGGCACACACAGGGAGAAAGTGGCCTTTCATAAACCCAAGGCACCAGGAGAGACCTTGACCTGGCACCTGCAGGCTCCAGGAGGCTCTGTTTAAGCCAGTGTGTGGCATTTTGTTATGGCGGCCTTAGCAGAATGCCAGACCTTCCCCGTCCAGAGCCCAGGAGAGCCCCGATGGTCAGGGTAGACTAAGGAAGGCCCTCCCCCTCTTCCCGGGCCCGCTCCTATTCCCAGCTCTGTGACCAGTTTTGAAATTCTTGCTCCTCTTCTTCCTTCCCTTCAGTGCCCCGTGAAGGGCAGGGGCCCTGCCTGATTGTCAACTCCTGGGGAGGTGACCCAAGGGAGAGATACAAAATGAGGCAGAGAAAGAATTTGATGAAGCAAAAGGGAGGGGGATGTCCCACCAGGTGGGACTCTGGCACTGACCACCACGGTGTGGAGGAGAGGTTCCCATTTTCCCCTGGGATCACCTGCTCATGGAGAGGCCCAGGCAGGTGACAGTTGTGGTCATCAGCTCTGGTGGTAGATGTCCTGCTGGGGACGCACTGGAGCTGGGTTTTGGCATCAGAAGCTCTGATTTCCCAAACTCCAGTCATTAGGAAGCAAGCAGCCAGCCACATAGGCATTCTGGGCTTCAGAGGGGCCATTTAGAAATAAGTCATAAAACCCTGGTGGGTTATGAAGTCCTCGACATGAAACAGAATCAAGGGAGCCCAAGGCTCTGAAGCATGGCATCTGCGTCCATGGCCACTGAGCCCCAAGCTCAGTTCCTAACACACTCAGGGAATTGAGGCCCTGCCGGCCCAGGTGTGGCCCTTTCCCATGTACTGGCCCTGCACTGGCTCAGGCCCAAACCTGAACCCAGCACGAAGCCAGGTGCCCAGGAGGACGGGCAGGATGATGTGAAGTCTCCCCTTGCTGACTGTGGTACTTTGCCATCCCTGGACGAAGACTTTGAAGGGTTTGCTCAAGGACTTGTGCCACTTCTGAGGGTTGTTGCCCAGTTTAATGCCCTGGTGTCTCTTGGCCCTTGGTTGAACTGCTCTGTCTGGGTTCATTGAGCATCTGTGGGTCTGACATTTCCTTAAAGACATGACTGGACTCAGAGCCCATTGTGTGACGATGGATGGCCTCCATGTTCCTGTTCAAGGAGTGAACTGCACAGTGAGGGTATCCTTGGTGGTTATAAGGAAGGGGGGTGACTTCAAGCATCACAGTCGTTTAAAAATTGCAATTCAGCCTCGTCTGAAAATCTCATTGAGAACTGAAATGTAAACTTCCCTAATTTAAAATTTAGCCTGTTAGGTAAAAATCAGGAGCTGCATTCAATAATAGTTTCTTCCCACTTTGCTCGCCAAGGCAGGATGAGTGTTTGGGGGAGGGACATCAGTCTGGTGCCCTCTTTGCAGGCAAAGGGAGGAGGTGGGCAGGGACAGGCCTGGGGGCAGCGGCAGATGGCCACAGGAGGAGGAGCCCCTACATGTCTAGGGATATGGAGCAGAGGTGGTAGTCTCTCTGATCAATCTGTGGGATAACTGGAGGTGCCAGGGGCCAGGGTGGGCATTTGAGGATCTGGCAAATCTCGGGAGAAAGCATTGACAGGACCCGCTGCCCACAAGTGTCTGATTAGGACGGCCCATTGGGAGAAGTAAACTCAGGGGCAGCGAGTTGCCAAGGATCTGGAGGAGTTTGCGTCCAAGGTGCCTCGGGATCCGCAGACGCAGGGGCCAACATGTGTGTGCTGGGCCTTCCCTGCGGGGTCCCCATGAGCCAAGATGCTCGGCGAGCCTTCCTGAACTTGGCTAACAACTGTGTAAGAGGAGGCTGGAGTCAGAGCACAGCTTTTGAAGTCTTTTCCTTCAGGGTTTTTAGAAATAACTTTTTACAGACGGGTCTCTGCCAGGGGAAGAGGCTCCTTTGGGGTAAAAACAATGGCTGCGTGTTCCCCAGGAAGCAACCAACATCAGGTTACCAGGCAGCTTGGCCTTGGCAGCGGCTCCCACCCCCAGGCGGACGCTGGCCCCTCATGCCCTGCCTCCACGAAGGGGCTGTGTCTCATCACCAGACACAGCTAGGAAAAATGAAAAAATCTAAAAAAGGCCCAAGATCTGAAGCAAGCTCCTCTGCCTGCTCTGAAAGGGACCTGTGAGCTGCCTCTGTCCCCAGCTCCAACCTGCCACCCTCAGAAGGGCTCCGTCCCTAGTGGGCTCATCCCCAGGAGAAGGAACAAGGGCAAAGCACTGTCCCCCCTCAGCATGTGGCCTCTGTGTGCCTGGTGGAAATGCGCCACAGGAACCCTGGGTGTGGAGACAGAGTCCAGGATGGGGCAGGCAGGAAGAGTGAGCGGCCCTGGCCTCCCTCCCTCAGCCCGGGCCAGGGGCAGACTTCCGGGGTCCTGAGCACAAGGTCGGATCCTGGCAGAAGCAGCCAGCTGTCTTTACTCAAGCCAGAGAGCCATTGTTCCTTCCCGGTTTCTCTATTTTATGAAAGTAATGCAGGGTCATGGTTGAAAAAAAAGACAAAGAAAAGAAAAAGGGACTTAAAATGAAACCTTGCTTCCCATCCCCCCCAGTTCCGCCCGGGGCTGACCTCTTGGAGACTTCTGTTCCCCCTGCCTCCAGCCTTCCACCTCTACAGCCAGGGATGAGCTTGATTTTTCTTTACTTATGGTTTAAGACACGATCATTCACTTTACCAGTTCATACTTCTTGTTTTTATTTTTTTGCCCCGTGTATTTTTTTTTTAAAGAGAGAGAGAGAGAGAAAGAGAGAGAATTTTTTAATATTTATTTTTTAGTTTTCAGCGGACACAACATCTTTGTTTGTATGTGGTGCTGAGGCTCGAACCCCGGGGCCGCATGCATGCCAGGCGAGCGCGCTACCTCTTGAGCCACGTCCCCAGCCCTGCCCCATGTATTTTTATCATAATAGTAGGTTTTTCTCTTTGAAGGCTATTTTATTTGACCCTAAAATTGCTTCTATGGCACTTTTACAGACCCTTGCTTTGAATTAATTGTTGGGGCTATCGTCCTGGAAAATAGTATTTTTTCTTTTTTCCGTCTCTTCAACTTTTCTAATGTTCTTTTATTTTCATTGTCTTCTGCGGACCATATAGGAAGGGGCCTTGCGAAGAGGATCACCGGCTTCTTCCATTTGTGAATTTTCTAAATTTATATCTACAGGGTATACATTCATATTTTCATGTTCATATTCATTCATTTTCATATTCATATCACATATTCATATTTTCTACCTATCTTGATTGAACTTCTTTTTTCTGTCTTTCCTTACCAATATTAAGATTTTTTTTCAAGTATCAAATTAATGTTTTTTGTATATTGTTTTCCTTCACAGGTTCCTAGAATCAAGGACCCTTGGTTTTAGTTCTGAATTATTAGAGATGATTCTGCCTGTGTCCCACGCTTTAGCAAAGGGTCGTTTCCGGATCCTCATCCACGTCCCTTCTCTTTATCACCTGGACCCTCTGGGTTCTTTGTTCTTGTGGTCCCTCTTTCACAGAGGTCCTTTCACAGTAGGAAGTTTAAGGTGATGCCCAGTACCATTTTTTGGCTTTTCTTTGAAATATGAGTGTCGCCAAATATATAACTTTTAGTTTCTTCGGTTATTTGAGTATCGCTCTGTTAATTTCTTGCTCTAAGACAGATGACCTTCAGCTGCACATTTGGTTTTTATTGAAAGTGATTAACTCCTTCTCAGAGTTTTTCTTTGTTCGTGATATTATAAAATATACCTATAATGTTTCTGGGATGGATTTTTCCTTCTGTGTATAGTTACATGTTCACCTTGAGGACTTTCATCTTTATTTAATTTAGTAAGATCTCATTCCTTATTTCTTCTAACAGTCCTTTGTATAGATTTTTCTTCTTCTTAGATTCTTGATATATGAATATTGATGTTGCCAGCTATATACATCATATCCCTTAACTTTTTTCTATTTTTTTGTAACAGGGAATTGGACCCAGAGGTGCTTAATCACTGAGCCACATCCCCAGCCCTTTTTACTTTATATTTTTAGACAGGGTCTCACTAAGTTGCTTAGAACTTTGCTGAGTTGCTTAGGCTGGCTGTGAACTCAAGATCCTCCTGCCCCAGCCTGCTGAGCTGCTGGGCCACTAGAACATTAGCTTTTTATTAACATTTCCTGTCCTTTGCTCCTCCCTAATGCCTCTCTTCATACAGTGTCTCAGCTCATACATTCCTTCTCTGGCTTTACCCATTAACCATGAATAGCCCCTGAGTGTGTGTGTGTGTGTGTGTGTGTGTGTGTGTGTGTGGTGTATGTACCTCACTCTTCTCAAGTCTAGGAATCTTACTTGATACTTCCTTAAAATCCCTTTGTCTTATTTTATGTCATCAATACCCTCCCTTTCTCTTTATCTATTTATCGCATTCAATTTCTTCTCTAGCTGACGTAGATTGTGCACTGTGTCATCTGTCCTGATATTGCTCTTCTCCTCAGTTGTCCCCTCTCCCTTACCTCGTGAGCTTGGATTTCAACGGCCAACTTCCCTGATTGGGGAAGCATTTGTCTAGGAGAGTGGGATGAATCCCAGGATCTGGCTTTGCCCATCCTGGTAATATTTAAAGGACCTCACATAATCCTGCATGGGAAGGCCTGTGTCCAAGTAGGGATTTCCGTTTTAGGTGACCTGGCACATCTAGGAAACCTGCCTCTACCGTCCTTTGCCGAGTTTTCTTTGTATTGTCATTGTGCAGTCATGCATCACTGAGTGACAGGGACACGTTCTGGGAGATGTGTTATTGGCTGCTTTGGTCACTGTGTGAGCATCCTAGAGTGTGCTTACAGAAACCTAGCTGGTGTAGGCCAATCACTTGACCTGGCCTCTTGATGCCATCAAGAGACACTACACACAAGATGCATGAGACTATTGCCTGCAGAACATGGCATACTCTTTATAATAAATTAAAAGACAGGAGTAAACTTTCAAATAATGATAAAATGTATGGTAAACACACAAACCAGTCACATATTTGCTGATTATCATTATCCAGTATTATTGACTGCACATAATCATATGGGCTACCCTTTTACGTAACTGTTAGCATAGTAGATTTGTTTATATCAGTATCAATACAAACATGTGATCATGCATTGGGCTTAGATGATAGGGGCTGGGTATGATATCACTAGGTGATGGGAATCTCTCAGCTCTATTATAACCTCTTGGGATCCCTGTTATACGTGCAATTTGTCATTGACTGACATGTTATCATGTGACACACACATCACTGAATTTTCATTATGACCATACGCATGTTGGGGTTTGTTAGATGGAGGAGGGCAGAAGGGCAGTCCTGTGGGCCATCTGGTCTACCTGCAGCTGCCGCTCGCTCAGACCACAGTACTCTGTGATTGCTGCAGAGCTGCCTTTGCCCCCTGATGCTCTGCTCCTAGAGCTAGCATTTTATAATCCACAGCACGACTCCCTCTGGCCTCCCTCTGGCCAGTGAAGCAAACCTGTCACCCAGATTATTCTTTGACCCTGGTGTCTGGTTCTCTGCCATGGACATTCTGTCCTCACACACCAGGCCACGGCTACCTTGGAGCCCCTAGGCTTTCTTGAGTTTTGACATCAGTTTCTGAGGCTGTCTCTTCACGCTGTCCAGGGTCCAGCCCACCTGTGGGCTCCAACTTCACCTTCAGAAACTGGAACTCAACGCTGATGAGATAAGGAGCTTTGTTCATTTGGACAACTGTTGGAATCACGACCGACCACATGGGCTCAATCTGCCATAGCTGGATGGTGACCATTGCTATAAAATACTCCCTAAGGGCTGCTCTCTGAGAATGGAAGCCAGCGTCCCTGAGTCACAGTCACATCATGTTGTCCAGTCTAGGGGGAGGAATGCCCAGAGCGTATGAACAATGGGAGGGTCAGATCTAACAGAAAAGCTGCAGTATATTCTGTCCCGACTTCCTCTCCCTGCACCTTCCTCTCCTCTGCGAGGCCTTTGAAGTTTTCTTCTCTGAAGGACAAAGTGTCTCTCCCCAGCCCAGGACAGAAGCACAGCGGCTGTGCTCTTTCCTCTGATTTACCTGGCGGCAGAGGTTTTGTTTATTCATTCAATGAACATGTAATAAGCAAAGGCACCTTGTTAGACTCTGAGAAATAGCAGAGAAAGCAAAATAGACCGCGGGGCTTACTTTCTAGAGGGAGGAAATTGGAAGTAGAATCAAAGACTTTTAATAGTGACAAATGCAAAGAAAGAAAGAAAGGAACGTGGACCATGGGGTTGGTAGGTATTCAAGGGAGGGGGTTGGCTACCTGTCTCTACAGGGAGCTCGGAAAGCCTTTTTAGGTAGCAGGGTAGGCTCTGGCCTTTGCAAGGTGAGGGACTGGCCACACAGTTGGAGAGCATCACTCCTGGCAGAGGAAAGACTGTGCTTCCAGTTTCTGTTTGTGCAACAGAAGCAGGTCAGTGTGTTTGGAACGGCTTGAACGAGCGACGTGGGAAAGCTCTAGGGTAAAGTTGACCAGGGCAAAGTGGAGAAGGCGGATCTCAAGCTCTTGCAGTTGTCCAGGGCAGAGGAGACGGGGCAGGATTGGATGTGGGAGGAGGGCGGGTGTGTCAGTCAGCGTTTTGTTACTGTGACAAATGCCTGAGATAATCAGTTTATAAAGAGAAAAGGCTCATTGTGGCTCCTGGGTTCGGAGGTTTCTGGTCGTGGCTGAGGGCACAGTGGGAAGAGACAGCTCGCCTCAGAGCCAGGAGAAAAGAGAGGGAAAGGAAGGGGCTGAGGCCCAGTTACCTGCTCTGAGGGCTCCCCCCGATTACTCAGGGATCTCCCGTTAGACCCCGTGTCTTAAGGATTCCACCACCTCACAAAAGCTCCAAACACAGGATCATGACTTTCACACATGGTCCTTTGGGGGACATTCCAGGACCAAACTAGCAGGAGGGGACAGTGACCGGAGGTAAAAAGAGGGAGAAATGGACTTGAGAGATATTTTAGGATATCAGCTCTTGGCTTAGCTAAGGGGCCATGCAGAGAAGGAGGTGTTTCGACTGGTGTTACTCAGTTAGTGGAAAGTTGGCCACTCAGGAAGGCATGGAAGAGGGGCACATTCCGGAGGAAAGATCATGAGTTTGACTTTGGATGCGTTAAAATCCTATTTTCTGGCTTTTTTGGGTGTGAATTATACGTTAATGTTCTACCAAGATCACACGTGGGAGGGGGAGCTCTTATTTTTACCAAGTGAAACATCTCTCTTTCTTTCCTTTACAAAGCAGCATTTATTATTTTACTACTTGCGGAAGCAATCCGCATTTATGATAAAACATTGGAAAAACACAACAACAAAATCCTCAAGACTCTAAATACCCCCCAGTAATGAAGAGTGTCAAGTCAGTTTCCAGAATTGTGACAAAGTACCTGAAATAATCCATTTAAAAGGAAGAAAGGTCTACTTTGAATCACAGTTTCAGAGGTCTCAGTCTGTGGTCACTGGACTCTGCTGCTTTGGGCTGTGGGGGCACAGCACCTCATGGGGGGATACACAGAGACCTGTTCACCTCATGGTGGCCACGAAGCAGAATGGGAGAGGAAGGGGCTGGGGTCCCAATACCTCCCTCCAGAGCGCTCCCCCAGTGACCAAGCAGGCCCCGCGTCCTAAAGGATCTGCCATCTCTGAATAAGACCACAGACTGGGTGCCCTATAAACATGTGCACACGCTGTTCTCCAGCTACGGTCTGTACAGGAACACTTTCCTCATGCCTTAAAATGTCATGTGTGGTGTAGATTTTCCTGTGTCACGAAGCCGTCCTTCAGAAAACGCTACTGGGTTTTGGATCTTGGATCTCGGTCATTTGTCACCGTAACAAAAAGCTGACTGACACCATCCACTCCCACCCGACAAACTCATCTTCAAGTTTGGGAAGCAGAGACTCCAGAGTCGCTCCCCATTTCTGGGGCTTTGTGTCCGTGTGCGATTTAGGAAATGTGGTGACAGGTCCTAGCCTGCGGAGGAGACTCAAGTTTCAGAGTCACATGTGACATCTAAGGTGCAAGGAAGCTGATGTCCCAAGCCACGGCCTGGGGTCTGCAGGAGAGTGGCCTGTGATCCATGGTCGCTACCCAGTAGTTAATTCACTCAGATCTAGGACTCTCCTGGTCCTGCTCCTCACTAAATGTTTAGCCTTCAAATTAAATAGGGAAAAGGAAAGCCAGCATGGAGCAGCAATTAGTGTTGCTTAGGAAGAACCAGGCTGTTCAGGCAGCACCGGGGTCCCACACTCAGGGCTGAGCTTTCCTGCCCACCTGGGGATGGAGAGCCCTCATCCTGTTCCAGGGGATGTAAATGAGCTGCGAGGAGGTGGTGAGAGAGCAGTGGGAGGCGGGTGGGTGGGCCAGGAAGAGCGAGCTCAGGGCTGACTCATCCCCCTCCCCGGCCCCTTCTCTCCGGGAGCAGTTGGTGGGCCCTCTGCAGCAGGATGTCATCCAGCTTCCCCGCACCCTGCCGAGGGACACTGGCCTTTCTGCAGCTGTTGTGAACATGAGTCTGTCCTCTGCTCTGCAGGATCTGGGCACTCTAGGGCAGGAGACGGTAGTGCTTTGGAACGGATGGGAGGCCTTTCTGTGACTGATGACAAATGCTCTTTGTTAGGTACATTTTCTGATCAGGAAAACAGAACTCCACAGAGTGATATGGAATAAGGAGTGTGTGTGTGCGTGCGTGCGTGCGTGCGTGCGTGTGTGTGTGTGTGTGTGTGTGTGAGAGAGAGAGAGAGAGAGAGAGAGAGAGAATTGGACCTTGAACAATTGTGGGAGGAGCTGGGAGAATAATAGTCTGGGAAGGTGAAGTTGGAGGTTTAACTACACGGAGGAAATCTGCACCTGACATTGCCTTTGTCACTAGAGTGGCCTGCAGTCAGGTGGGACTGCAGAACAGGACGTGCTGGAGTCTGAGAGGGGAAATGCAGGGACCCCCCCAAGAACAAACAGGCCTATGAGGTGTGTGGGTCAACCTCCCAAACACCCCAGTCACCAACTTAAAGGAGGAAAGGTTTATCTGGGCTCCTGGCTTGGGTCCATGGTTCTTGGCCACTTTGCCTTGGCCCTGTGACAGCAAAGCACATCAAGGTGGCAGCAGGTGCTGCTGGCTTCTTGGTGGCCAGGGAGCAAAGAGAGACAGAGAGAAGGGGTTGGGGATCCCAATTTCCCCTTCAAGGACACAGTGGCTTCATTTGCTCCCACCTCCCACAGCCTACCATCCCCCAACAGAGCCACAGTTTGGGGACCAGACCTCTAATACCCAGGCCATTGGGGGGCACTCAAGATACAAA
This sequence comes from Callospermophilus lateralis, assembly GCF_048772815.1. NCBI lineage: Eukaryota > Metazoa > Chordata > Mammalia > Rodentia > Sciuridae > Callospermophilus > Callospermophilus lateralis. The sequence goes on from NC_135321.1 coordinate 75,590,257, forward strand.
TGCAGCAGAGGGCAAAGGAGATCCGTCCCTACTCCATCTGACCCCACAGGCGCAGGGGACCTACAGAAGAAAATGGAGTCATGGCCATGAGATGTCATGTTTATCTACCCAAGACCCAGAAGCTCAACCAGGAAACTGGCAGGAATTTGAGAAGATACTGTCCCAAACCATGAATGAGTCCCCAGATCAGCATATGACCTTTAGAAGCCCAGGGCTGCCGCTTGGTTTCCATGGTACAGGCCTTGGGTGTTGTCGGGAATGACAACAAAATTAGTGTTTACAGACTTGTGATGCCTAATAATAATAATAATAATAATATTGATATTAGTAAGTATTAATTCACATTATGGAAATAAGGAAGCACTGATTTAAAGGACACCCAGATTCTAGGAATCATGGCTACAGATCTATCAACTCTGAGACCTTCCCATGAAGTGGGTCAAAGTTGTGGAGGAGAAGGGTCCTTTAGTGACTAGACTGAAAAGAATGAAAGTTTGAACAGTGAATCTGATTTTAGGTTTCTTAAGAAAAGATCTTTTTGAGAGAGTATGGGAAATGGAATCCAGAATTCTGCTCCTGGTCTACAGATACATGATGCCATTTGTTATTCTCTAATAGTTAGTCACAGCCTTTTAAAAAACATTACCGGAATGGAAAATGTAATTCAGAGCTTAATCAAAATAACAAACTTAGCAGTGGTAGTGAGTTTGCATGAAGGAACGGAGCGGGGTGACTGGGTGGTCAATTTCTTCGTAGACAACCAGATCCAAATTCTAGGGACCCTGATCAAAAACATCTACCAGGCATCCCACAAATTGACTTTCCTAGTGAGTCTATGCAGCTGGTTCATCCTCATTTCACAGGTGGAGGGAAGCTGAGGCTTCAGGGGGTTGAGCCGTTCAGTGATGCGAAGTCCCATGTTGGTCCTCAGTGAGGCCAGGTGAGCCCATCTGTCCCCAGGGCCAGTTGCCCTCTGAGAAAGGCAATGCCATGCTTGGTGGTGTGCAACGGCGTGACTCAGTTTGCCAAGGTCTGTGCTTTAGGGATGGAGGAGAGCTCAGAAATGATTGGATGCATTCAGACTGTTAGATTGTAGATATGGTTTTCATTTTATGAATCAGATATAGTTGATAGTATATTACTTAAAGATACAGATATGACCACAAGAAGGAGTCAAGCAACCTCCAAAACTTAGGAAAGAGACACGCAGAGGCACATGCATGTACATTACATGATGCTGAAATACACCTGGATTTCCTTTTGAGGTGTCAAGACATTGCTTTAGAAGAAATGCAAAGCTGGGCACACACCCTGTAAGTCCAGCCACCCAGGAGCTGAGGCAAGAGGATCCCAAGTCCCAGGTCAGCCTGGGCAACTTAGTGAGACCCTATCTCAAAGTAAAAAAAAAAATAAAAAGGGCTGGGAATTTGGCTCAGCAGTTAAATGCCCCTGGGTTCAATATTGTGCACGCGTGCACACACACACACACACACACACACACACAGTGTAAATTTGTTGGTACTGATTTGGAAAATACTTAAGATTGAATATAATTAAAACAGAAAGCCAAATAGACCAGGTCCCAGCTCACAGGTCCTTCCTCTTTCCAACTGTTTGACCCTACTGTCTGTCTGTCCGTTGTTCGGTCTACCTACCTTTCATCTTTTTCATCTGTCCTAACTGTCTATCGTTATCTATCCCATAATGGAATAATACTAGGATACTCTCGCCCCCTCGGCTGTCCACACTGACGAGATGAGCTGGGTTCAAAAGAGCTGGCTGCAACATTAAACTAAGATAATGGCGGAGAATTCATGCAACACACAGACATGAGCTTGTCAGGCTGAGGGTGGGACTGTTCTGCAGCCTCAAGGGTCATCTTCCATGCTGGAAGGCAAGAGAGAAAGCGCACCCGGAACCCCTCTACTTAGTAAGGAAAAGACATTCCATAGAATATTCTACCCAAATAACGCAGGGGATAATGTTTCAAAGGTGGCGACTTGTGATGTCTGTGGTCAGCAGATTGATTGACATCTTGGCAAGTCACACTCATCTCAGGTGCCCTGTGGGATCACAGGCAGAGCAAGAGGAAAGATGCACTTAGGTTGCACAGCCCAATCAGCTTGCAATGCCAGACCTGTCCCCTCCTATAGCTCCAATGAGCTTAGCTCACACACAGCCCACCGATGGCTAGCAACAGGAAACCCTGCTGTGGCTATCCCATGAATATATCTTTTCTGCCAGTTCATTCGCCTCTGCTACATTTGTTTCCATGACTGCCTGAGGTTTCCTAAATGCTTGCAGGACCAAATATTATTGGAAAATCTGGAAGCCTCAAGGAGCCAGCAGGGAACCATGACTTTGCAATCATTTCCCCGTGCCTAGCTAGCTGGGTCTTGGTGCCTTGCACTCTTGGGCTCCTGATGGTCTGAGCCATGTTGGAGGCTGCGTTACCATGTTACCATTGCTCCCCAGCGCCCAGCAGGGACACTCCAGGGAAACGCCCTTCTGGCTCTTCAAACATCATTTCCCTCAACTCACTTAGGAGATTGTGGAGGAGAAAACAAGGGGCTTTCTCAGTACCCTGGCTCCCTGGGGATTGTAGGAGGGGGGGCGGTTTCTGGGCAGAGGCCAGAGGAGGAGCCTGATGGCCCCACTGCCGGGTGAGTCTTGGTTCAATAACGGACTTTAGCTGCTTCAGCTTCTTGTCCTGCTGCAACCAGACCACACAGTCCACGATGAGTCATTTGGTCTTTGCTGCTGTGGGCTTGTGACCCAAGGTAGATTCCACCCTGGGGACGAGGCTCCTAGGCAGAGCTCTGCAAACCTCATGCAGCCACGTACGCTGCATTGAATTAGGAAGCTACACCCAGACACCTGGTGAACAGTCCCACCACCCTCCTGGAGGTCAAGACCGGGGCCAGCTCCCAGGTGCTTTCTCTTTCTGACTGTTCCCTTTCTGTTCATGTCACACTGCCTCCAGTTGGGGTTACTCTTGCATTCTTATTAGCTTCTGCTTTTATTTTTGCCTTAATAACTCTAGAATAAGGGTTTTCTTGGTTAACTGGCTCTTGTTTTACATTCTGTTAGGAAGCAGGGGAGAGAGAGCCCTCGCCATCCGGGAGTTGAAGGGTGCCAGGGAGGCCCGGACCATCCACCTCTCTTCCCTCCTTCCCTGGTGACCGTGTCACGTGAGTGGGTCCCAGGTGGCTGGACTCTCCAATTTACTTTATAATCTTGTGTGCCGAGGTGTTTATTCTCATATTGATGGGAATGATTTTTTTTTCTTGTTCCCTTTCCTTGTCTCTTCTGAACATTCCTTCTTTGTAATTATTCCAGAATGTTCCCATTTGGTTCTGTCTTGCGACATCCATGGATTCTGTAGATGTTGGACCAGGTTGGTGGCTGTGGGGTTGTCCCTGCGTCTGAGAACACTGCTCACTAAGAGGACTGTCAGCCTCTTTGGTTCTGCTACTAAAATCACATCAGTGAATAATAAGACTTCTGTCCTCCCAGTTTGTTTGGCCAAGTACATCAGGTGGAGATAATGCCGTCATCCCTTGGTGCCTGTGGGGGACTGATTCCAGGACCCCTGTGGGTGCCCAAAGCCTCGAAAGCTCAAGTCCCCGGGATAAAATAGTGTGATATTTGCTTGACCCACGCCATTCATCTCATGTATTCTGTCACCTCCAGATGACTTATAATATTTAATAAATGTGAGTAGCTATTAGTGCTGTATTGCTTAGGAACTGTTAGGATTTAAATGTGGTGTTCCCCTAAAGCTCACGTATGAGATGTTGCAAGAAGGTTCAGAGGAGAAATGATTGGTCACAAGAGCCTGAACCCAATCAGTGAATTAATTACCTGATGAGATTGAGCGGTAACTGAAGGTATGTAGGATTGGCTGGAGGAGGTGGGGCATTGGGGCTTTGGCTTTAGGGTATATATTTGTATCTGGCAAGTGGACTCTCTCTCTCTCTCTCTCTCTCTCTCTCTCTCTCTCTCTCCTTCCTGATCATCCTGTGAGCTGGTTCCCCCTGCCACACTCTTTTGCCATGATGGAGCTGGCTGACTATGGAGTAAGACCTCTGAAACTGTGAGCCCTCAAATAAGCTTTTCCTCCTCTGCAGTTGTTCTGGTGGGGTCCTTGTAGTCCCTGCAGTGAAAAAGCTGACTAAAACAGGGACTCAGGGCAGGAAAGAGAGCCTGGGCGTGTTTCGTGTAGACTCATTTTTTTTCTCTTATTTTTGATCCATGGTTGGTTGAATTCGTGAATGTGGAACCCACAGATCAGGAGGAATGACTAGAGTTGCATAAAATAAGTGAAACCTGACAACACTCTGTTATTTGGGAAAAAAAAAAAAAAAAAAAAGCCATGTGAGCAGTGGGGAGGTGTTGCTCGGGGGAAGCGCTGGGAGACCACCCTTGCTCCAGCAAGGCTGAGTGCTGAGTGCTGAGTGCTCCCTGGGTCGGGGTCACCACCACGAGTTCACTCCTCACTCGTGTCAAGTTGGGTCCCGCCATCTTTAACCCCTGCCCCTCTGAGAACAGGCGAAGGGAAAGGAAGGGGTGAGGCTGTAAGAAGGCTCTGGCAGCGTCTCCTTGGGAGTGGCAAGTGTCACACACATCCCATTCCAGGCTGCAGATGAGCCATGGAAGGAGGCCATCTCTGAGTCCAGGAGGAGGGACATAGGTGTGGTGACTTGTGCTGCATCCTTGGGCCCAGTGGATTTCCAAGATGTGAGCTCCATCCTGGCTCGGCCCCTCCCTGGGTCTGACCTCTTGGCTGCCTGCTGTGGGGGCAGGAGGCCTGCTGTCTGCTCTCCAGGATGCCTGATCCCTGGGTCTCTGAGCACTCTTTCCTGCAGGGCAGAGATGCTCTTTGGAATCCTGCTGTTTCCTACTCACATGTTAAGTTCCCTAACCCAGCTGGGGCCTCAGCGCCAGTCAGAATGTGCTGCAGGAGGTAAGCAGAGCTCCCTTGTCTCTGATGGTAAAGACACTCACAAGCATTTGGAAAAAGTGGGTTGTCAGCTGCCCAGAGGTAAGGCCCACTGCCCAGCCCTGAAGGTGACCAACATGGTACCTGCAGATGGTTGGCTCAGACCAGGCAAGTGCCACAGATGAGAAGACCTGACCTCCTTCTACCCTGATTCTCTTAGAAGCGAGGAGGCATGGCCAGGAAGCACCTGTTCAGGTGACCACCATGTCCACTGCACACCAGCATGGAGAAGCAGCCACCGGAACTACTTCCAATGCAGAAAACCAACCTTCTGCTTTGGCTGGTACACATGCGCGCGTGCACACACACACATACACACAGACACAGACACAGACACAGACACACACACACACACACACACACACAGACAGACACACACACACACACACACTCTGAAGGCTTTCCTTTTCCAAATGCAGCAAATTGTTATTGTAGACATGTTTATAAATACATACAGGCAAGTGAAAAGGAGGAAGGAAGGGGAGGAAATAGCATTATTCAACTCCCTTGTTTTTTGTGCCTGTAGATCAGAGATCTTTTCTTTATTATTTTAAATTATGCAAATGATCTCTGGCTGGGTCCATGGTGTATAGACATACACATTGAATGAGTCTTGATGACTTCTCTTTTAAAAGGCTGTGGGTACCACATCCAGAAGGTTAAGTGTGAATCTTCCCTACATTTTTCTCTTATCCCAAAGAGAGCTCTTCTCCCTCTCCAGACACAAAGGCGTAGTAGATTTGCACTGAGAGATTTCTGCTTTTCATTTTTTTTTCACAAAATAGGGACGTTTAATATACGTGGTTCTGAGGCTTTTTTTCCTTTTAAAATATACAGTGAAGATTTTTCTAATTCAACACACATAAGTCTTCCTTACTCTTCCTCCTGATTAAATCGTCTCTCCTAATGTGGACAGGACTAGTCATCATTCATTCAACCATCATCCTGTGGATGGTCCTGTAATTACTGCCAGGGTCCTGCTATCCACGTGAATGCCATGACCATTCTTATTGATTTTCAATAAACTTCCACTTGTATTTCTGTAGTGGAGCTTTCTAGAAGAAGGATTGTGGGATCACAGAAGTTTATTAAATTCTGCTTAGTTACTTTTCAAAAATTACAATGATTAATTTTATCATAAATAGCTTGTGAGAGACTTCTTTTCCCACCCTCTTGCCAGTCAGAGCTTGTTATGATATTGAAACTTTTGGCCATTTTGATAACTAAAAAACAATGCCTCATTATCATTTTAATTTTAATTTTTTCTTTGCACGATACTAATGAGATAGATCATCCTTACACAAGTAAATTGGTCATTTGCAGACATTCTGTGCATTTGTGTGCTCTTTTCCTTTGCCCATTTTGTTTTATAGGAGTGTATATATATCAGGTCTTTACATAAGAATACATAAATATAAAAATATTTTCCAGTTTACTCTTAAAAAATTGTTTATTATGGTTTTTGATGAAGGACTTTATATTGAAACGGTTTTTTACATTAAATTTTTAACATTTTAAATTTAGCCTTATTTAAAATATCACAATTTTAAATTTTAAAAATATTTTTCATTTTTTCCCCTACATAGTATCTGGCTTTCCAATCATGTTTAAGAATGCTCCCTGTGGACTGCAAATTAGGTGCAACCGCTCTGGAAAGTAGTATGGAGATTCCTCAAAAAACTGAGAATGGAACCACCATTTGACCCAGCTATCCCACTCCTAACCCTAACCCCAAAGAGGTAAACTTAGCACACCAAAGTGACACAGCCACTTCAATGTGTGTAGCAGCACACACCATGATAGTTAAGCTATGGAGCCCAAACTAGTTGCCTATCAACCGATGAGTGAATAAAGAAATTTTGTATGACCGCCCTGCTGAGGGTCATCTAATTCATTTGATTCTGACACTGTCCACCTGGAAATGGCTTCAGAAACCCCAGATTGGGGGCTCAGTCCCCAAGACGTCCCCTCCCGACTCCTAGAGATGACCATTGCAAGACCTGGTTCTTTTACCTGAGCTTTGGATCAATCCTCTACAAGTCAGAGTTCCCCCAGTTCCCTCCTTAGGGACGACTAATTCTCTGGAGTCACAGAACTCAGGGAAGCATTCCACTATGTCATAGGGATGTCACAAAGGGTGCACTGGAGGAGATGCAGGGGGCGGGGGGTGGATGGGAAGCTGCGTGGGGCTACCATGACCAATCTCCAGAGTCTCCGAGTGTTCAGCCACCCTCAAGCTACCCTGAACTCTGAACTTTTAGGCCTCTATGGAGGCTTCATTATAGAGCAAAACTGATTACATCGTCAGCCATTGGTGATCAGCCCTTTGCCTCTGGTTGGGAGTGAAGGGGGAGCTGAAAGCCCCGAACCTCTAATCCCATCTTGGTCTTTGCTGTGACCAGCCCCTATCCGGAAGCTCCCCAGGGTTCTAGCTGCCAGTCATTTTGTTAGTATACAAAATACACCCGTAGCATTCCAGGGATTGCAAGGGTGTGCCAGGAACCAGGGCCAGAGACATAGCATACATATGTCACTCTGTGAATGTCACACCCTCTGACAAGTCCTTTTTGGAATATAACACCTACAAACAGTGTGCTTGTTATGCTTTGGGATAGAGGTCTAGCTCCCTCTCTCAGTGACATCTCCATGCATCTGCACTAGGCCAGCAGGGGCTCTGGGCTGGGACCTAGGTAACTGTTCTCTTTGCAGCCCACCCTTTCCCACAGGTCCTATCCGATGGTAACCTCTTTACTTTTGAATTGTCTTTCCCCAGGAGCAAGTCCCTAGGTATGGCTGCTCTTTTCCACTGTTGAATTCTTCCAGGCTTTGCATAAATGAAAGAATTCATGGAGCAGGTTCTTATCCTAGGCATTTTGGAAAAATTCAGTAACAAAAAGTTTTTTTAAAAAAACATTTTGTTTTTTTTTTTCTCTATAAGGAAACAAACAAACCCAGAATGATTGATCCAAGAAGGTCTCATACAATCTGTGATTTAATTCTTTTCAATTCTTCACTCTTCTCCACTATGTGGGACTTAGAAAAAAAAAATTGTCAGTAGCTCAGATTTTAAAAGATTAAGTTATCCTGTTACTTTGCTGCAATGTGATCTGCAGCTACACACGGGCCTTTGGAGATGCTCCTAACAATGACCAGATGGCAGGACTGTCATTGTCACAGCAAGGCTCAGCTCCATTCTGGCTGCCTTGACTCTGTGACTCTCTCCAGGATCCTATTGAAACCAAGGGATCTGGCTTTACTCCCTTTTAACATAACTCTTAGAGGTCATGTCACTAAGCAAAATACTCCTGTTGGTTTTGCTGGGAGAACGCCAAGAACTCCGGGTCCCTTTGGTGATGCTTGTCTAAGGGAACTTAGAGGTTATTCAAACTGGTTGAAACCACTGGCTCTTTACTTGGGCCTGTGCAAGTGTCCAACAAGTGACTTCTTGACATCAGAGGGCCCAAAAGGACATCTTCAGAGCACGCTAGGTACCACCATTTTCTGAACGTTTCTAATAAAAGCCATAGTTTGCTTATATGTGCACAAATCATCCAGGACTTCACTTTTCCTCACCTCCAATCACCTTTCCTCATACCTCTGACCACCTGTGTCCTTATTCCATAAATAGCCCTAAACCGCATTTTCCAGGAGGCTGATTTGCTACTTGTATGAATAATCTCTTTTTCTTTTGCAAAATCCGTTGCTCCAGTGATTGGCATACTGCATCGCAGGCCAAATGGGCCAGGTTGGAAACACTAAAAGCTTGCTTAGACAACTTCAGCAACATCATTGACACCAGTTGCTCTTGTTTTTCTTTCCTGATTCTTCTTTTCCAAACTGTGTTTCGAGTTAACTGTGAAAGAAAAAAATGAACTTAGAGTCTGTTTACAAGAAGTCCCATTCTCCCACCCCAAATCCCCACCCCAAACAGTTTGGAGTATATCCCTGTCATACCTTAAATTTCTTAAAAATTCAATGGTGAAGCATTTGATGCATTCCACAGAATAGGTATTGTGTAGATGAATGTGTACATATCCTATGGGAATGTGGTAGAGATGGTGATTATAGAGCTTCTAAAAATCCCAGCAATGAAGCAGAACAGTGAGAATACCACAAACATACGATGACTCTTGGTCACACTGCCCTCACACTGCACCCCAATCCCGCCCCACCTCTGATGCCTCCCAATTGTGTCCTCATTCCTCACCTTCCATTCGACCATTAGAGTTTCAGTGATTATTGTTTTAGGGTTTTTTTGCCTGGGCTACTAACTGGCCGGCCAATGAGGCGTTGACCTGTCTCTCTGCAATCACCCCTCTGGGTTGCTTACGATTTCCAAAGGCTTCCCTTCATATTGGGAATGAAACCAAACTGCAAGACCCTGCCAGCTGCCCAAGCCTGACTCCTGGCCTCCCCAGGCCCCCGGCCTGGCTGTGCCTACTGCCTCCTGCATGCTGTCTTCCTCTCTGCCCTCTGAGCTCTGTCTGCAGGATGGTGCCTGGAATACAGAAAGCACAGGGAGTGCTCTTCCCACCACCTTGGCCATGGCTTGCTTCTCCCCTTCATTGGGTCTCACTGAGGCAGAAGGACGGTCAGTGTAGATCATGAATGGCTGGGTCAGGAAGTGGGGACCGATTCAAAAGGAAATTTTTAAAAATGCTAATACCTCCTGAGCCCTTCCCCTCCTCCAACCTGTTGCCAAGGTTACCAGTCTCCAGAAGAGGGCTCCTCCCAGCAAGGAGTGGTCAATCAGTGCTGCTCTGGGCTCGCTCTACTCTGGGATGGGAGGAGGGGACATGAGAACACAGGAAATCTGAAACTTGTAAAAGGGACAGGACACCCCCCCACCCACAGACTCCTTTGGGCACCAGCTTTGAACCCCCTCCTCTATAAAAAAGTCTCTCTCTCTCTCTGTAGTGGGGACCCAGGTCCTGATTTATTTTCAACGCTAGTTTCATCTCTGGTCTCATCGTCACCGCTCTGAAGGGGACCTTCCTCTTCAGAGTCAAGTCGCCCTGGCCCTGTCTCTCGGCCACCTTCACGGTTGTAAGCTCCCTGGGCCTGGTTGCTGTGCCCCGGCCCCACAGCAGTCTTGGCTCATGGAGGGGCAGCAAGCACCTGTGAATGGGGACAAAGCCTCTCTCAGAGGGCCGCGGGGCTAAGCAGGATCCCTTCTGTGAAGAATCTGGCTCCATTCCCACACACGGTCAATCATTGCAGGAACGGTCGGGAGAAGGAGGAGGCAGGAGTCATTGGTATCTCGTATCCAGACTCTGCTTTGAACTTGAGAACTACATTTCTGCTCCTTCAAAGGCGTTAACAGAGTGGCCCCTCCTGTTCACCTTTTCCTCCACCCCCTCCCTCTCCTGCTGAGAAGCGCCATCGTCTGCCTAGTCATGCCAACAGGCCCTGACTGCCTCTTCTTCTCCATTGACTGCCCAGCCCAGTCTTTCTCACCCGCTTCAGAGCTCACAGGCTCAACCCTCCCTCTACAACCAGAGGGGCCTCTTCAAGAGAGGCATGGGATTCAAGCTGCAAAACCTGGTCCTCGTTCTACCGTTTACCAGTTACCGGGCCAAGGCTAATGGATGGAACGACTCTCAGCCTCAGGGCCTTCCGCCTTTGAGCACGGAGAGGAAGAATAATTCTGCACTTGAGGCTGGGGTTTTTGGAGAGGGTTGAAAGAGGCAGTTCATGTGACGATGTGTCTGGCACAAGAAGAACTCCACAACCAGCAAATAGTGTGCACTAGCTAAGGGTACAAGAGCTTCCTCACCCCCTGGCCAGGTGTCTTTCCCTCCTGCCCTCATCCCTCACCTCCTGCCCAGCTGACGCCCCACACAGTGGTCAGAATGAACAGTGTGTTTCTAAAGCGTGTCTGCGATGGAGCCTTCAATTCCCGTTCCTGCCTGGGCACCCCACCCCAGGCTGGAGATGGAGGATGGGTGGAGAGGAGAGCAAGGCTGGATGGGTGGTGGATAATCATCGCCTGCTCTACGCATTCAGAAACCAGCGTGCATGGATGCCGATCTGGCCGAGAGCATAGAGTCATTGGTAGAGAGATTCACCCTGAGGTTGGTCTGACCCAGGAATAAGCAATCAGTGGAGCCACGTGCAAGAGGGAGCGCCCCTCGGGGAGCCTGAAGGGGGAAGAGGCATTTGGGAGACAGGTAGGAAGGGATCCAGGGACCAGGACGAAACTTGAGATGTGGCAAAAGAGTCAGGGAAGAGGCCAGGGAGTGCCTCATCTGAGAATCCCTAGTGGGGGCTGAGTCGTGAAGGGGGGTGTCCAAAAGCATCAGATGAAGGGCTCCATGAGACCTCTGCTGTGCCCTGTGGATCGGTCACCGAGGTCCTAACCCCCAGTGTGAAAAAGCGACCACGTGACTGTGTCTTGGCCTCAGATCTTTGGGAAGTCAAATCAGGTCCTGAGAACAGGGCCTCATGATGGGGTCAGCTCCTTATGAGAAGAGACCCTTCCCTCTCCATAGGAGGTCACAATGTGAAGTGGCCTTTGCGAATGAGGAACAGGGCTCTTTTCAGAAGCTGACCATGCTGACACCTTGGTCTGGAACTTCTGGCACCTAGAACTGGGAGAAAATGATGACCCACCTAGTGTGAGACATCATTGTTGTTTTTTTGGCAGCCCAAGGTGAAGAAGCAAGTGTCATTCTTTGCAGGTGAAGTATCGTGGTACAGAGGTGACACAGACCACTGATCTCCAACTCCAGTTAACTCAGCACCATTCACAATTTTTTTTTTCTTTTTTTTTTTTTTTTGTGAGCTGGTGCCAGCAAGTGGCATGAAAAGCCAAAGCCTCTGTTTTTGAAATCCAGTCTGTGTCCATGGACACTGTCCCTGCTGGCAGCATCTCTGTGCACACGGGTGGCCACCATCACTGCCCACCCCACACCCTCAGGGCCGTGTCCCAGAAACCAATCTTCCCAACAGAGTTCTGTCCTACTTTTGAGAATAACTGTTATCTTGCTCAGGGACAGAACGCTTTTCAATCCTTCCAAAGGAAGAGATAAATGAAAGGGTGGCATGGCCTTCTCAGCTGGCCTCTGGCAGACACACAGGTGTGAGATTGAGGCCACTGTCTTTCAATGGCAGGGCAGTGTGCAGAGGACCCTTGTCTGTCAGGAGGTGGGGTGATGGGATGCAAACAGCAGGAGCTCAGCATAGGCCTAGGAAATCACCATCAAAAGAAACATCACAAGAATCCTTGGTTCCAATCGCACAAAGCCCAAGGTACCACAGGAACATGGGCAGGCAGGAAGGGGGCCCCTGGGGAGGGCCCTCATTAAAATGAAGGGAATCATTCAGAGATTTGATTCTAATGTCCTCCTTTATGTCATTATTTTTCCTTTAAAAACTGTTTCAATTGAAGTAGGAAGTGCCGGGAACATTTATTTCAGATCAGATGCAAGAGCTTTTGAATAGGCAAACGTATTAGCCTTCCCCTTCTTGGATGCTACTTTTTCAATGAAAAATAATTATTTTCCTCGAGAATTGGGCTTTCTGTTTTCAAGTGGGCCATATCAAAGCACTATATTGTTTGCAAAAAACTTTGGTCTGCTTTGCCAATGCATTGCTGTTCTGAGCTCATCGTTGTTAATTGATTTTGTTTCCGGTGTATCCAGAACTTTTTGCTAATCTTTGTGTAGAATGTTCAAAATAATGCACTTTTGCCATGACAAGGCATGGGGCACTTCTCTGTGATAAAAGGATGGACTTACTGTCGTGACATTGTGAGTTGAATGTGGTGGTGCACACCTGTAATCCTCATGAGGCAGGAGGCTGAGGCAGGAAGATTGCAAGTTCGAGGTCAGCCTCAGCAACTAAGTGAGGCCCTAAGAAATTTAGCAAGATTCTGTCTCAAAATTAAAAAAGAAAACAAAAGGTGGAAGATGTAACTGATCCACTTTACCACTGGGGACGTGGACAAGTGATCTGGGTTCAATCCTCAGTACCCATCCCCAGAAAGACATTGCTTAGTATAGATGGCATTTTATCTTATTAACCTTTTGAGAAGTGGCCGGCACTTGAGTAGCCGTATTATTGTTTGACTACCTCAGTGCTACCCAGAACCTTCCACCAGGGCCCTTTGCAGTCCGTGAGCAGATGCAGGCTATCAGTGCCTGAGCAAAAGCACCCGGTCTGGGTGTCTCCAGCCCTTTCTGCTCCAACAGGATGCGCGGGGAGTGCGCGTTGGCATGATGCAGATGGCTAGGCAGTTTACCCTCTCTGGCCCCTTGTTTCAGGTTCCATCTGGGTGACTCCCCTGCCTGAGTGATCTCGAGTCCAGCTGGAAGCAGAGAACATAGAAGTCGGCCTCCTGGAGCTTGGCTGGGCCAGCCTTGCCCCTTCTTACAGGCCCTGCGGAGGCAGCAAGCCACCAGGAACGTCTCTTAGCATCTCTTCCTCCACGGAGTCCCAGATAAAGACCTGCGTGTGCGCTCTGTGTGTGTGTGCACACCCACGCATCCATACACACTCACACTTGACAGCACAACACACATACCATATGCATCACACATACACGTTATATGCACACCACACGCACAATCCCATATACACACACCACATGCCACATAGACCACAAGCACACACGCCACACACATCTGCACACTCTCCACACGCACCATGTACACACACCACGTACTTACTACCCACGTACACATGCACCACACACATCACACAACACAGACAACAGACCACACACAGACCACGCATATCACACCGTATGGACACAAAGCCCCATATGACACTCACACCCAAACACTACCTGTGCACACACAATGTACACTGCATGCATGGCGTACTACACACATTTGCATACACACCATACTCAATATATACACCAAACACACCACAGTTTCCACGTAGATCCCCACATCACGTACACACACACATCACACATGCTGCGCGCGCACACACACACACACACACACACACACCCCACCCTTCCCCACACTTTATCCACCGTTTCTTGGCTGCTTCCCTGACCGCATGGTTATGAAGTTCCTAAAGGCTGACATGGCCATTTCCCAAAGAAGAGGGAGGAATAAGGGGTGGAGTGTCTCCCCAAGCTCTGCATGTGACCGTCTGTCCAGCAGGGACACCTCTGAGGGTCAGTCTTCACATTCATGTGGGTGGGAGGGTGAGGGTCGTGGTGAAGGCAGCAGGAGGGCCCTGTCCCACAGAGCTCTGGGGCTCTGGGTGTGAGCCAGAGACAGGAAACGGACACTTTGGTGCACACCATGACACAAGGGATAGACGTCGACAGAACCCAGAAGCCCTGGAGAAGCCACCGTGGAGCTGAGAGTTGATGGCCAAAGCTGATTCCTCTCCTTCCCAGGAGTGGCATGGTGGGTGACAGAAGTCCCAGGTTGGAGTGGGCTGACTGTGTCCAGGGCAGAGCCCGGTGGTGGGAAGGAGTAGTGTGGACGACCCTAAAGGTCTTATCTATGACAGGTGCCTTCATCCAGTATGGAGATGGACCATGAGGGGTGTGGGAAGGTCTCCAGACACTGCATGTGCAGTCAGGGAGCCCAGCAGAGGCGAGAAGCCGTCACTGATAGGTAGGTGTCGGGAGGAGGAAGATGGTGCTGGGGTGGTACCAGCATGATCAGCTAGAGCAGAGGTGAGGACTGGAGGCTGGCGTCATTTTTCTGTCTTTGTGTTTTAAAGTACTTTAGGGTTTGCAGAAGAGCTGCGGGAGTGGAATCTGCACAGACGTCATTCAGCTCTCCTTAACGTCAAGGCTTTCTAGAAACACAGCCCATTTGTCAAAACTGAGTGTTTTATGGTCGGTGAGACACTGAAAGTCAGACTGCAGACTTTGGATTTTTTCTCATTTTCCCACTAACTCCCTGTTTCTGTCCCAGGATCCTGCCCCACACGAGGTCATCGTGACCCATTGGTCTCCTGCCATCCGTGGTAGTCTCTTGCTGTTTGTTCGCCTTTGATAACCTTAGCGAAGAGCTCTGGCTAGGGGTGAGAAGGTGATTCCCATCCGCACTCCAGGAGGGGAGATGTGAAAGTCTGCCCCCAGGTCGGGAGTCTCTAGCAATACTGGGTGTGTTAAAACCACCCTGTTAAAGAACGTCGCTCACACCCTGGCTTCCACCATGAGAGCCCGACCCTGAGCTTGCCTTTTACTTCTGTAGGAAGGCGACATTCTGACCCCTAACACGTTTGACAGTCCCAGGGAGGAAGTCCAACCTGTCTAGACACGGAGTCGTACGACTTGGAAGGAAAGTTCATGGAATGTCTTGCCAAGACCAGAGGACGGTGGTTAGGCAGAGCCCGCTGGCTGGGCTCAGGTGCCCTCCTCTCTCCTGGTCTGCTCTGGTTTGGACTCACCTCCCCAGAGGTCCATCTGTTAGTCTTTCTCTCCAGGCCTTTGTGCTACTGGGGGTTGGCAGGACCTGTAGGGGGTGGAGCCTAAAGAGGAAGTGCCCTTTAGGGGATGTGCCCTTTGAGGGGATGTTAGGAGCCTGACTCCCTCCTCTCCCTTCCTGGACACCATGACGTGAACAGACCTCCTCTGCCGCGGACTCCTGCCACCAGGTTCTGCCTTCCCACAGGCTCAAAGTAACAGAACAAAAAGACCATGTAGAGAAACCTCTAAAATCAAGAGATCAATAAACCAGCCCTCCTTGTACGTTGATTATTCCAGGTGATTTGATGACTGACCTATGGCCCCCCTAAATAACAGGAAAGGAATAAAAAAAGATCTATTAACCCATAGAGAGAAAGAGAGCAGGTGCAACAGGGGATGAGGCTTTGAAGCCCATCTGTCAGGTGATGCTGACAGGGAGAGCCTTGCCTCTCACGGTCCTTTTGGGAGGCACCCAAAGTGAGCCTGCCCACCACCCCCAGGCCCGCAGCAGGAGCATCTGCAGGATTCTTCCAAGAAAACTAAAAATCCACAGAGAAAACATAGCCAGTTTTTGGTACTTGCCAGTTCCTCACCTGAGTCTGCACATCATTGGAGACCTCCCCTGCACCCACCTGCTCAAATCCCATCAGGACATTGACACCTCACTCGGAATATGACGGACAGCTGAGGACCACCAGACACCGGGGAACAGATCTCCCCGGAGAGACAGAGACTTGAAGGAACAAACCTAAAAGCAGGTTTGCAGATGAAACAGAATTAAGGAGGGAGCTAAAAAACTTGAAAGCAATAGTTTGTATTTTTAGAGATCAGAGATGCTATTGCATCCATCCAAAAAGAACAATATGCTAGTAAAGGAAGTTACATTTTCAGATGTGAAAGAAAATACACTTTCAGATGTGCAAGCTAGATCTACCTCTCACCTATCTTTTGATCTATCTTATCCATCCATCCCTCCATCCATCCATCCATCCATCCTATCAATCTTTCTAGAATCTATCTAGCCATCTATTATCTATCATTTATATCTATCCACCTATCTCTCCATCCATTTCCATTTTCTATCAGGTACCTGTTGCTATCTATCTATTTGATTTGTTCATCTATCCTCTCTCTTTCCCCTGAACTCTTTCTTCGAAAAACTACTTGATAATGCCCTTTAATGAAATAAAGACAAAAACTATATAACACTGAGTTCTGCAGAAGACCTGCTTTAGTCACTTTTTTTTTTTTTTTTTTGCTTCTGTGACTAAAAGACCTGACAAATACAATTAGAAGAGGGAGAGTTCGTTTGGAGGTTCACAGTTTTCAGAGGTCTCAGTCCGTAGACAGCTGGTCCCATTCCTTAGGCTCAAGGTGAGGCAGAACATCATGGCAGAGGGAAGCAACTCACATGATGATCAGGAAGGAGAGAGAGAGAGAGAGAGAGAGAGAGAGAGAGAGAGAGAGAGAGAGAGAGATATCTCCACTTGCCAGATATATGATATATACCCCAAAGGAATGTCCCCAAAGCCTACCTCTTCCAGCCACAGTCTCTCTGTCTTCAGTTACCAGTCAGGTAATCCCATGAGGGATTGGGTTAAGGCTTTCATAACCCATTATTTCTCCTCTAAACCTTGCATTTTCTCACACACAGGCTTTTGGGGGACACCTCATATCTAAACCATAACAGGATCTCTTTTAGTCAGCTCTTTCACTGCTGTGACTAAGAGACCCAACCAGAATAACTGTGGAGGAAAACAAGTTTATTTGAGGGCTCCTGGTTTCAGAGGTGTTAGTCCACAGAAGGTTGGCTCCATTCCTTGGGGCTCGAGGTGAGGCTGGGCATCATGGCGGAAGAGTGAGGCAGAGGGATGCAGCTAACATCATCAAGAGGCAGAGAGAGAGAGAGAGAGAGAGAGAGAGAGAGAGAGAGAGAGAGAGAGAGGTCTCCACTTGCAGGATGCAAATATATACCCCAAAGCCACTCTCTAATCCCCAGCTCCTGCAACCACACCCCATAGCTTCTGTTAATCCCTATCAGGGGATCAATTCACAGACTGGGTTAAGACTCCCACCACCCAATCCCTTCTCTGAACCCTCCTGCATTGTCTCACACATGAGCTTTTGGGGGACACCTCACATCTAAACCATAGCAGGGCCCAACACAAGAGAGAAAAGAGGAAGCCTCCAACGTCTCTAAGGAAGATAAAAGTCTGTTTGAATACTTGGAAAAGTTGTGAGGTTTTTGACAGATGTGCTGAGGACTTAGAAATATCATGAAGTAGCAAGTGAGAAAGTAAGCAAATGAAAGCTAAGGTGGTTTTTAACTCCTGGCCAAACAGGTAAACACAGAAGTTGCAGCAGGCTGTTGGCTCTGTGGGGAACAAGACGCACCTCAGGGAAATGGCTGGACTCGGGCGGTGGGGTGGGCTGGGGGAGAGGACTGACTTTTCACCTTCTCTAACAGAAAGTACTTTGAAATGCTGAATAGTCAAGAAACATCAGAAGAGCCTATTACATAGACATACAGAAATAACTCCCAGAAAACCATCTTCAAAAACACAAAATGCTCTCTTCTATGATGCAGCAGGCCCCGCACTTTAGCATAAGCTACTTAAACCCTTGGATTTCACTGTGTGGGCACACTCTACTACGCTCTGCTAAGAACAGAAACATAATTTGACAGCAGAAGGGTGAGTAGAATGTGTGCACACAGTTCCTGGAGGTGTTAAAAAAAAAGCAAAAGTCTTCCTGGCTGGATTTCGTGTTGAGTATTGATCAGTGCTTTTCGGCTGCTGGCAGAAAAGGGAGGAGAGCCTTGTCCCTCGGACAGTATTGCTCTGTCCGTGGCCATCCGTCTGGAAACACTTCTGGGACAGGCTGCGGATGGCATGAACACCCTGCCTCCTGCTCTGTGCGGTGGGTGGCCACAGTGCTGTCTCTGCAGGGGAGGGCAGCTCTGGAGCCCCTGGGAACTGCTGAGAAAGGAAACAGCCCCGCTCTGTCGGTCTCGATGAAGTGTCCACTCCCCTGAGTGTCACGGGGGTACTTGTTGGACTGTTGAGAAACCCGACAGCGTGGCTGTTCATGTCCACATCAGTCGCTTGCTCTTTCTCTCTCATCTCTACTCCATTCTTACGGCCGCCCCTCTTCCTGTAGGGCTCTCTCCAAATCCTCTTGATGGTGTCATGACAGAGGTCAGAGACAAGGAGTCAGGGCCAGAGGGGCCTTTACGGGGACTTGGGGTCTCCACTCACAGGCCCTCCAACTGTCCCCTCCCAAACTGGCCTTAGGAAGTAGGGCTGACACACACGGGCGACACACTTTGGGTGTCACCTGGAAGAGAAAGCGAACTGAACACAGATGTGGCTGCTGCAGATCTGGCATGGTGGACAGGAGGCTGACGTCCAGGCAGGGCACTGTGCAGTGTCCCTGCAGCTTTTGCGCCCAGCAGGGCACCCTGGAGCCCACTGCTCCTGAATACACTTTGGAGACGCACTCTGGAAATTTGAGCCAAAAGGGATGGGTGCTCTGTTCCCATGGTTCTCGGCCAATGAGAAGGTCTGGATGGTGCTGGGGCCGTCAAGGTGGGAAAGACCACCACACCAGAGGCCGCGTGGAAAGACTCGAAGGTCTGAAATGTGGATCCTCAAAACGCAAACCCAACAGAAGAATGAGCAATGGCAGCGCCAAGGGCTTGGCGGGTTGGCACATTCCCCACCTTCCTCTGCTCACACAAGACAGCAGCAGGGGTGTGTGTGGCCTGGGTGAGGGGACCTGGGGTCTAGTGCTGATTAAGCACAGTTTGGGAGGAATGAGGAACAGGGATCTGTTCAAAGCTCTGGCTTTCAGGTCTTCCGGGTAATTCACTATACTGATGAGGTCAATGGATACGCATACTTTAATCACAAGCAAATCCTACAAGTCATTGCTTTTTTAGTTAATTTTTTAATTTTATTTTTGCCACGGTGACCAAAAAAACCCAACAAGAACAATTTTAGAGGAGGAAAAGTTTATTTATGGTTGGTTTCAGAGGTCTCAATCCATAGGTGGCCGACACCATTGCTCTGGGCCCCAGGTGAGGCAGAAGAGTGTGGCGGAGGGAAGAGGTATCAGGACATGGCACCCAAGAAGTAGAGAGAGATTGAACTCAGAACACAAAATATATATGCCAAAGACATGTCCCCGGTGATCCACCCTGCAGCCACACCCCACCTGTCTCCAGTTACCTCCCAGTTAATCCCTACCAGGGGATTAATGCACTGATCAAGACTCGCCTCATCCAATCATCTCACCTCCAGTTTTCTTGCATTCTCTCAGACAGGAGCTTCGGGGGGACACCTCGCATCTACACCATAATAGTTTCCTATAAAAGCAATTGATGGATTGTATTCAGATCTCAAGTGCCAATAAGGGTGCGCCAAGCAGGGGTGGGGGAGAGAGGACGGCTTTGGTCCCCCAGCCCCTGCTCAGCCTTGCCTCTGCTTTCGGAGCCTGGCTGCAACTTCCACAACACTCCCTCTGAGCCACCTGATGAATCTGATCATGCATTTCCAAGATTTACTTGACACGTGATGATGTCGATTCATTTGCTGAAATAGCGACCACTTTTATGTCATCCTTGGGGCAAAAAAAAAAAAAAAAAAAAAGTTGCCAGGGAGCATCTGTTCCGGTACAGTGGCCTCTGGCCCCAGGTCCTGCTCCCTGGAATGGAGAAAATGAGAGGATGAAGAAAAGAACCCAGTCCTCACGGTGGGTCACACACATATGTCTTTCTTCTCCTCTTTCCTTCCCTGGTGGTTTCTGTGGACCTACTACTGCCCATTGCTGTAAAGATGGGGCAACTGGGTTCCCCAGAAGCGGTATTCAGTTCCTGTTCCTGGTGGTCACCTGTTTGCAATGCCCGTATAGGGAATGACAGGGACAGCCCTGAATGGCAGGTCCTCTTTGGAAGTCACGATGCAGAGCTTTCTTCATCTCTGCACCCGGGTACTTCCTCTGCCTCTGGGAGTCCAGAAGTCCTGTTTCCCTAAGCTGTTGATGGAGATCCTGAGCTTACTCTAATAACTTTGAGCAAATTAGAACATCTTTCTTTAGGTAGAGAACTCCTTGGGGAACGCCTGATTGGACCGACTCTGGAGAACCAGGCATTGGTTTTCACTGATCCCGTTGGATGAGCTGTTGACAGTTCATTCATTCAGCTAATGCTTCTGGCATATCTTATGTACCATCAGACTTTCCTTGGAGGAAAAAGCAACCAACCACAGAAACAGGGTCCTGCCTGCATGGAGCGTGCAGTCTACGGGGCCGAGAGGTGGTGGGACAAACAGTTCTAAGGCCACTGCACAGTGTAGGGTGCAGAGGTCCCACGGAGCAGAAAGCCACCTACCAGAGGCTGCATGTGATGCAGCTGGAGGGTGGGTGGCTGCTGGGCAGAGAAAGTGGCCTCACTAAGGTCCAAGGTAAGGGCAGGAGACCAAGGTGAGGGGTGAGGGTGGGTGAGCAGGAGAGAATAAAGAGGAGAGTATATGCAAAGCGCAGACCCGCTCTTGAGGTGCCTGGGAGCTGTGGAGGTGCTGTTGAGTGCCCATTCATTTCCCAGCCATTCTCTTCTAGGGGTTTCAGTGGCCATAGAGCTCCTAGGTCTCCCCTGGGCTCAGGGTACTGGGGCAACAGTGAAACCCACTCCAAGTCTGAGTGCTCCCTGTTTGTCCTTTTGTTGAGCAGGGACATCCACCTCCTTGTGACCCTGTGGTCTCTGACCACAGCCTGGGCACATGCAGATTCCAGCCCCATCCGTCCTCACAGGGTGGCTTTTGGCTTAGCTGATCCTGGAAATAAGTCTTGGGTTGCTTTGAGAAGGAGCAGGGCCTCACACCCGCTAGGCAAGTGTTCCACCATTGAGCTACACTCCCAGCCCCTTTTTAAGCATTTATTTTGAGACAGAGTCCCACTAAGCTGCCCAGGCTGGCATTGAACCTGGGAGCCTCCCGCCTCGGCTTTCTCAGTAGCTGGGATTGCAGGCATGCACCACTGTGCCTGGGCATAAAGGAAGATCTCTAGGAGCCAGACTTAATAAAGCAGACACCGTGACTTTGTTTATAGAGAATACAAAAGAGGCTGAACCAACCAGGACTGGTTAGAAGCCAGAGAGTTGTCACCTTGGGCACAGTGACTGAGAGGGACATAAAGAAGGTCTGGGGTGTGATTGCCCGGCTTTTCCTTATAGTTGCTCTACACATATGTTCAGTGTGTGAAAACTCAGTCACTCTTTTCCACTCACAATCGTCTCTTAATGTCTGTGGAGAACTTATTCCAGGACCCCTTCAGGACACCAGAATCCACAGATGCTCAAGTCCCTTCCAAAAAATGTGTTGTGTTTGCACACGACCAACCTATGCAAGTCCTTCTAGATGCTTTGGATCATCTCCATGTTGCCAATGATACCTCAGACCACGTGAGTAGTATATAAATGGTTGTTTTACATTATTTACGGAATAAGGACAAGGAAACGTCCATGCATTTTAGAATAGATGCAATTATTTTTCAAATAATTCTCATACTCACACGCACACACACACACAATACTTCAAGAAAGAGTTCTCACAAGATGACTCTGGGAGCATCGTCTCCCATTCTCTGGGTGTGTAGGTCCGAGAACCATCCTGAAGCGAGGAAGATGGTGTGGTTTTTGCAGATCTGTGCACATAACAGGCTGGGACCTACTGCAATTGGCCCCTGGCTGGAGCAGGCTCAGGGGAGGCAGTCTGCTCTGGCCTGGGGCCAGGAGCACCACACCAGCTTCCACTCCAGCCCTCTGGGATGCTCACTGAGGAAGTCCATGTTGACTCAGGATCCAGAGGTCACAGGTTCAAGCCTCATAAAAGAAATTCAATGGGAATGTTGCTGAAGTTATCATCCTTCTAAAACAGCAGGTTCTGGGGCTACTCTTCCTCCTTTTCTAGCAACAAAATCCATAGCCCCTGGGGAATGCAGTGAGGGAAGGGTTTCTAGCTCAAAATGATAATGACTTCATTTTAAGACAGCAGAGGGTCCTGTCTTTGAGAGAAAAAACAAAACAAAAACAAAACAAAAGCAGTTAATGGATAGCAGCCTGAGATGGCCCGAGGAGCAGGGCTCAGAGTGTTTGCAGCCGCGGCCATGGGATCGGACTTCACTGGCCAAATGGCTGAGGTCCTGGGCGAGTTTGCTTTTGCCAAAAGAAACTCCATTTTGATGGGAATGAGCACTCCAACAGCCCTCGCCTGACACACTGAGCCAGGAATTCCTCACTGGAAGCAGAGCTTTCCTGCTCAGGGTGTGGATGCAGGAGCAGAAGAACCTCAGCCTCCTAAGAGGCGGGCGCTGGACTCCAGTCCTTGGGCTCATCCTGTATCGCCACCTTCACAGGGGACCTCAGACTGCCCACTCGGGTCCCCAAAGCGAACGGGCAGGACAAATGCAGCGTTCCTAACCTCACCTGGGTGACTGGACCATTCCAGATCACAGCTGCTCTGGGGACTGTGCCCTGAGAACAGAGGACACAGTGGAGGTGTATCGCCAGGGTGTCCAGTTGGGGTCCAGATCCTTGGTGTCTCGGAAAAGGATTTGAGCAAGACATGCAGAAGAGAGTGATGAATGTGAAGACAGCCCTCGGTTAGGTGGAGCAGAGTGGACCGAGAGAGAGAGAGAGAGAGAGAGAGAGTCTCAAGGCCTGATGTCTGAACTGTGGTGTGTCCTCTTTCTTCTGTGGACCTGATTGAAGACCTTACCCCATTTAGTTCCATTGGTCATCTCGTGAGAGCGGATTAGGAGATTCTCCAAGTTTCCCCCATTGGTTGCTCTAGAAGACTGATGAGATACTGCCTCTTTACCCCTATTGGCCACTTTGAAATACCAAAACTGTGGTGGGAGTTGTCAGAGCGACAAGTCCTCAGCTGCAGGGGTTGTCATGGTAATGGGACCTATCATACACAGGGACGGAACTTGTCTCCTTGTCTTGTCCTCTGGCGGCTCCCTTGGAATACTCTCTCTCCGCCATCTTGGAGTCCCTTGAGCTCCTACCTGACTGAGTCCCTGCTGACCCCCAGTAGAGACAGAAGGACAGTGAATTCACCTTATTACACAGCCTGTCACCTGACTGCCATGTGAACCCTGGGCCCCTGAAGGACCCCTTGTGGGGGGCCCTCCCGGAGGCCATGTGGACCACGTACCAGCCCAGGGACCTGGTCTCTTCTAATATTGCTCCGTCCCTGCTTCCTAAAGCCTTCCCTGTCCTGTCCTGCCTGGAGGAAATCCAAACCCTTGCCCCTGGCCCGCTGACCTGAACCTCCCCCACCCTTATCCCATCTGCTCCTTCCCCAGAGGGCTTTCTGGGGAGACAGAGATGTTTCACAGCTCGATCTGCTGGTAGTTAGACGGGCTTACATAATCGTCAAAACTCATGGAATGACCTTTTTAAGAGTGGTGCGTATAGATCATACCTCTAAAAACCATAAATCCTGCCCAGCAGTACCATGGTTAGAATTCACTGAATCTCTAGATCATCCTGTAAGAATTAGCATCTTAATAATGTTGAGTTTTACAATCTGTAACCACAGAACACATCCCCCTGCTTAGATCTTCTTTAACTTATCAGTGTTACATAATTTTCTGTATATACATCCTGTGCTTATCTTATTAGTATTCTAAGTGTGCCTTCCTTCCTCTTTGCTCCCTTAATTTCTTCCTCCCTCCCTCCCCCTTTTCTCTCTCTCTCTCTTACATTTTTTTGGTATTATAATGGTACAATTTATTTTTAATTTTTAAAAATTTTTAATTTTTTGATGTGGTGTTGGAGATTGAACCCAGGCCCTTGCACATGCTAAGCAAGTTCTCTACCACTGAGTTACACCCCCAGCCCTAGTACTATTATAATGGAGTTGCCTTTTAAATTTCAAATCCCAATAGTTTGTCACTGGTATACAGGGAAATGATTGACTCTTGTATTTTGACCTTGTGTACTATGACCTCTCCATATATTTATTTGCCTATTAGTTCCAGGAAATTTGGTCTTGTAAATCATTTGGGGTTTTCTACGCCATCACCCATGTCAGAAATGAATAAAGACAGTTTTATTTCTGTTTTCCCATCTATATATTTTTTATTTCTTTTTATCAGCTTGCACTGTTAAGACATCCACTACAGTGTTGAATCCGGGTGACAGGAGGATATCTTTGCTTTATTCCTAATATGAGCATAGTGTGTTCAGTCTCTCTCCATTAAGCATGATATTAACTGCTGTCTTTTTATTTCGTGTATATCCTTTTTGAAGTTATGGAAATTCCCTTGGATTCCTAGGGTGTTTTATTTGGAGAGTTTTCATGGATACATTTTTTGGGATTTATTAAAATGCTTTTTCTGCATTTATGTAGAACCATGTGGTCATTCACAGATTTCATCTGTGAATATGAGAAATCATATTGATTGATTTTTGAACATTGAACCGGGTTTTCATTCTCGGAATAAGAAACTCACATGGTAGTGATATACCATCCTTTTTTATATCTGATTTGTTAACTTGGTTAAGGATATACACGGGTCTTCATGGTTCTGACTGGTGTAGTCTTCTTTTCTTGTGATTTTTTTTTTGGGGGGGGGTTGTATGTGGTCTTAGTATAAGAGAAATGTTGACCTAAAATGAGTTGAAAAGCCTATTCCTGCTCCAGTTTTCTGAGAGAGACTATGGGAAATTAGCATTATTTTCTTTATAAATGTTTTGTGGATTCAGCACTGAAAGTGTCTGGGCATTTTGCTTTCCTTTGTGTATTGTTTTAAATTATTGACTCAATTCTTTTAACAGATAAAGGATTATTCAAGTTATCTATTTCTCCCTACGTGAGTCTGTATCTTCCAGGTAATCTGTCCATTCATCTGCGTTATCAAAATCATGGGCAAAGTCTCATGGGGTTTCAACACCTGCTCCCTGGGTGCAAAGCAGCATCACACCTGAATATCTGCATCTTCATTTTTAATCTTGTGGTGTAGGTCAGCATTTGGCCGATGGTGTCAAGGTGTCGATGCTGCGGCCAGGCCTTGTGTGGATGGAACTCTGTCCTCAGGCACCTTACCCCAGAGCGAGTCTCTCATCGGAGGCGTGGGGGTGGAGGGTTTAGGATGCTCAGGGTTTCAGCAGCTCAGAGGGAATTGATCTAAGAGCACAAAGGGTGTGGCTGGCGCTGGCTGCACTCACACAGCCCGGGGGTTAGGCTAGGGTTAAACTCTGGCAGTGTCTAAAAGTTATGATTCATAATGATCATGTTCTGATCCCGCTGGCCTCAAGTGGTAGGTAGCACCTTGTCTTCTTCAGGCATCACATTTCTTAAGGAGGTCTGTTCCGGTAGAGCTTCAGCTGCAGATAAAAGAATGCTTCTGTATACCCCAGGCCCTTTGCAGATCACCAGGTGGGAAGTTGCTAGTTGTTTTATCCTGCAAGATCGCCAAGTTCTGGCATCCTCTAGGGAGGTGGGGGCTCCAGCTTCGTGCCGGGCATGCGCAGCCATCTTTTCTGGCAAGACTACCTGCAGGTTTCTGGAACATAGTTTCGCCCAGGATATTGTTCTGCAGACGGTTAATGGGTGGGTTTATTAAACCTGGTTCCTGATCACAAGATGTTAGAAATGAGAACCCTATCCAGGCATCTGGAAGCCCTAGTGCCCATGTTAGCACAATGAGAAACTCAGAAGGGCTTTCATTTCTATGAAATTATATTTTACAAGAATGAACAAATAATTGATTTTGGTCTTCAATTCTTTGGGTCTTTGAATTTGAAATTAAAAGAAGATTTAACTTCTTCCTGGGAACTTGAAATTGAAAAAAAAAAGTGTTTCTTTAAATTTGGAACATCTCTAGAATTCTGCCTATAATCCAAAGTGTTTTAATTTTCCACTTAATACTGTTGAGGATTCCTAATACATTATTTTGAAGGATGAAATCAGACATAATCAGTGTAAGAAAAATGGATCAAAGAATGAACGTTTCATGTTGGGTACAGAGTAGTCTTGCAGTTAGTTTAATTAATATATTCTGAATCATTTCAGAGATTTTGGGGTCAAGCTTTTCCTGTGCCTGTCATTTCTTGAGGACTTCCTGTCCACTCTGATGACCGCAGGTCACCTCATTTGGATTGGCTGCCCTGGTATGGCTCCCCTGGCACAGAATCCCATGGCCTCCGTGGGCCTCTCCTAGTTCTGGGAATGAGAATCAGCGGCCACCTACTGCAGAGCTGGGTCACATTGTCAGAGTGAGCTTCGTCAGGAATAAACGTGACGTTGCTGCTCCCCTCCCCTGCTGACTCCTGGGACTGCTCAGGGCTCACAACCCTCTGAGAAATGGGGATGGCATTTCTTGGGAGCTCCAGTTTTTAGTCTCGACTGACCACCTCATATGCCTTGATGTGATTTTATCAGTTGAGAAGGGAATACACCTCACCACCCCCTCCACAGAGAAAACCAGAACCAACCAGACAGTGAGTGCCCCACCCTCAACCCGGCTCACACTGCTAGGCACAGACCCTCATCTCCGTCCTCAGTGTCCAAACACATTGGTCCCTTCGCATCTCACCTTCGCAGGTTATAGTCCTTTTCCTTCCCCAATATTCACCTTCTTCCTCTCAACTGGATTTGAGCTGTGAATTGCGAAACACCATCAAGTTTCTCTTACAAAACAAAAATACAGGGAAAGATATCTATCAAACTCTATGGCTACCGTACATCTCTCGCTTAGCATTTATGAGAATTTCTTACAAAAGTTGGCTACAATTCCCTCCATTTTTTACTTCCCAACCACGTCTCCATTCTAATCCTGCTTCTGCCTGCACAACGCCATCAAAACACCTCTGATTCAGGTGAACGATGACCTCCGAGTCTTTGCTTGACTCCTTAGCAGGTTTCACTACCAATGGGCACAGTCTCTTCCATGACACCTCATCGACCTCCACTCCTGATTTTTTCTCTTGTGCTTTAACTGTTCCTCAATCCGTGCAGAGCTCAACCCCTAGGACCAACGTTAAATCCAGGCATCCTCAGCTCCTCTGGATTCCCCCAGCTCTGAATCTTCTTAGATGGAGCATGCTCCTAGTTTTCCCCTGACAGTCATCTTGGTCCACCCTCTTGGGTAAGTTGGCAGTCAGCTCCAGTTCACCCGAGCCAGTCACAGTAGCTTCCATCTCTTTCCATGGGCTCTGATTTTACCCACTGGGACGTGGCTCTGCCTCAGCTGGGTGACTTTGGAGACTGTTTCTGACTCTTCATAAGTGAGACCTAGCAATAGCAGGCCTTTTCATTCCTGGTGGCTGACGTGAGATCCGGAACCTTGACCACTGTGACCATCCTGCATGGTGCATCAACAGGGTGTGCTGCTTGTTAGTCCACCTTCTAGTGGCTCTGAGGCCTCACTGTTTTGTGAAATAATGGATACTTTTATTTTTGACCTTATCATAAGTTGAGGATTTTAGTTCCTACTAGAAATGCCTTCTTTCTCTTGACTTTAGATAGCACTGATTTATAAAATGCACACAAGTTGATATCACTGGGCTAATCCTCAGCAGTTCAAATGCATGTAGCTTGGGGCTGACTTGGAGTCATCCCATAGTTATCGTGAAGACTCCTTTAATGCCTAAAACCTAAATCACAGTCTGTCCCCTTAAGACTTTTATTCTTCCACATTTTCTTCAGTTATGAGTGGTGCCCTGCGGACTGGCTGTGCACAGAGAAACCTGAAAGCCTTCTTAGGGATCATTTTCCTTCACCCTTCTAAGTCGATCCTTCATTCTTCATTCAGTCACATAGTAAATGGCTGTGATTCAATCTCTCATCATATATGATACTGTCTCTAGGTGTTTTTATTTACTTCTGAGATAGCATTTTGGGGGGGGGGTACTGGGGATTAAACCCAGGGGTGCTTAACCACTGGGGCCCCTCCCAGCCCTATTTTGTACTTTTTTTTAGAGACAGGGTCTCACTGAGTTGCTTAGTGCCTTGCTATTGCTGAGGCTGGCTTTGAACTCGCGATCCTCCTGCCTCAGCCTCCAGAGTCGCTGGGATCACAGGCCTGCACCATCATGCCTGGGTGCATTTGTTCTCAATGCTAGTCTTTGCCCTAGAGGGACGTTTCCCTGGGACCTTGCCTGTTTGCACGCACCATTCTGTCCCTAGGACCTAGCACACTGCTCTCACCTGGAAGGTGACAGTAAACTCACACAGTTCCCTGCGCATGGTGGTCTGAGTTATGCTGGACTTCATGATGACTTGAAAATGTTCCACAGTCCGTAGAAACCATAATTTAAATTTTGAATTTGATTTCCCAGACCAGCAACGTGCTGTGCGGTCCTCTCTGGATGCTGTTTAGTGGCCGCGAGCCACAGCTCTCTGTCAGCCCCGTGATCACAAGGTAAATGACAGAGTACAGTGCTTCTATGACATCTTCAATTTACAAGGGTATATCGGGACATGACCCATCAAAAATTAAGGAGCATCTGTCCTTGTTGAAAAAAATGTGTCTTCTTAGAGATGGGACCTAGACCCGTGGACAAGTTCTGTGTTACTTGAAGGGTGCCAGGGAGGACTGGCGAGTCCACATGCCTCATGGCCTGGAGTTGAGCCATTTGTTCCTCCGTCAGGCAGAGGCCATCCCCCTAGGAAAGCAGATGCATCACCAGAGTGAGCCCTGATTTGTCCAACCTTTTTCTTCCACAGCTGAAAAGACTGATTTATTTACATATTCTTATCCAGTTCAATATCATTTGTTGGGTTTCTCCTTCTTAGAAACTCTGAATATGTACAAAGGAAAAAAAATAACACATAGACTTTTGTCATCAGAGATAAATGGGGACGTAGACAAGAGATGAAGTGAGTCCCATAGAGTGGAGATCCAACAACATGGTCCATGGGCCACATGTCTGTCCGCACAGACGTGGCCTGAGGGCAATGAATAATAGCTTTGTCATCGTTGTCCCATCAAATCACCCACCCTTCTAGAGATAGCTGAAGTCATGTGTGTGATATTCATTGATGGAAGCAGTGGGCACATCTCAGAATAGACCTGCGCAATGTGCTGGACTCCTGTGGAGTGGACATGGAAACACGGGGAATGTGCACTAGCGCTGGCTCATGGGTGCAGTCGGAAGTGGGAGGACTGCAGGGAGCAGGCAAGATGCATAGTTGGTCTGATCTAAACCAGGAGGAGCAGCCCCAAACCCTTGGTCCTTACACCAGGTTCTTATGCAAAGACAACCTCATTCCTGGAACCCCTTGGGGGTGGCCATGACTTTTGACTCCTCCACACAGGTCCTGGACAGCCATCATCTACCGGCCGGAAGAGTCATGCAAGACAAAATCTGTATTTCATCTGTGTGCGGTTGCTGCATTCATTCACTGGGCCTTTTGTGGATGTGAGGTCATTGCTTTGCCTTGAAGTCAGCTCTTTCTTGCAGGCAGGCGCTGCAGGGGGGCGGGGTTCTTCCTGAGGGCGGGAGACGTGGTCACAATCAGTGAGCTGTAAATCAGACACAGAATGCATTAGTCACTGATATCAGCAGGGCACCCCCTCTTCCCTCCCACCATTAGCCAGGACACTCGGTGGCATGTTGAGATGACACTGCAGGGAGGGTCACTAAAGATGGATGTGCAGTCGGGGGGAACGTCACCCCTGAACATTGGTACTCATTTCTCCCTCAGCTCCCCAGTGTCTTTCTTTCCACTTCCTGTCAATGTCATGGTGACTGAGAGTGAACTACTCGCTTAAAGGCCATCCCAGGGTGGGGGGGATACAATCAGTCCCGAGTACGTGGGGACTCAGGGTTCCTCTGTCATCCCAGGTCGTCACCCTGGTGGGTCTGTGAGGACGAGCTCCTCTTGTGCCCAGACCTCCTTTGTTGTCACGTATTTCTTCGGATCCATCTCTGACTGATGGTTTCTCATGCCTTTTAGAACACTCCTCGGTTTCTACATGGCACTGAATTTAGAGGTTAGGAGAAACAGTACAGGCTTGTTTGTTCCATCAGAAAAAATCTGAAGCTCAAAGAAGGAAGCTGACCTCGCTGAGGTTAGATAGCAGGTGGGAGCTGGCATTGAACTCGAGTGCCCGCCTCTAGACCCTCTCTGTCCCTGGCCTTCATTCTCCTGCCCTCAATATGGCGGAGGGGTTCTTTTCTTTCTAGAATGGTGTTGGCCTGGGGTGCCACACCCACAGTGATAACCCAGCTATCCCTCGCTGTAAAACTGCTCTTTGACCTTGGAGTGCAGAAAGTTTGCAGAGAGCTGGACCCCTGCCCATTGCCCTGACTGAGAAGAAGGTGCCCAGACAGGGCTGACCTGGGTTTTGAGTGCATCTAGCAGAATGGGGACATGGCCTGCTGAGTCCTGCCCCCTGTAGATGCTGTGGGAGCTAGTCACAAAGCCGCCACACTGGCCTTTGGGGAGGGACAATGAGGACAGGATGGCAGGCACTCTCACTTGAGCTCAGCCACAGTGTGGGTCCGGCATCTCTCAGGGGCATGCTAATCAATCCCCTAATCTTCCTGCAAGTGTTTACAAAAAGCTTTGAATAATAAGAATAATGCATAATGCTGCTCATTAGTGATCAAGAAAAGAACCATTCGACGGCTCTGCTTTGATGGAGTGTGTATCTCCATTGTCTGCTCGACATACCTGTAACTCAGTGGTTCATAGGCATGTCCCCTCTAAGGCAAACTCAACACGTTCACATCTGGGCTTCCGGGCAAAGCCTCTATGGCCTGAGGGAGGTGCACATATGAGGGACAAAATAAGTCTGAGGCAGGCACAGAGGGGATGAGGAGCCAGAAAGCAGCTGCCAGGCAGAGAGAGGTTCTGGGAAGATGGACACCCAGAGGGGCCCAGAGGGTGACTGTCGGGTGCACAGTGAGTTTATGTTGGGAGGAGGGAGCCTCGAGACAGGCATCTTCGTCTTCAGGGAGGGAGGCAGAGTCATGAAGGGATTGCCCCGGTCACCAACGTGGACAGGAGGATAGGGAAGAAGGGGAAGGAGGTCCAAAGAGCCTGGGACAGGAGTCACAGGATTTTGAGAGAGGCTGAAGTCGAACCACCTGGAAAAGCAACCAAGGGTCTTCAAGAAGAGTCAAGGCCCACCTCTGAATCTGAGGTCAGGGGACACTGGAGATGGGTTAGGGCATGTGACTCCTCAGGGGACAGTGGAGGTAAGAAGAGGAGAGGAAGTCCAAGTGGAGAGGGTGCTTGAGGTATGAGGCCATTCTCTGGTGATAAGGACAAGAACATTTGGGGCCTGGGAGGAGGGACGGGATGTTGGATCCCAAGCCAAGACACTTCTTTCCTCTCCCGTGCTTTGTAAATCTACGACAAGCCCATTTGGGGAACAGATGGGACGCATTTCTAGTGAAGAGGTACCAACAGAAACCAAGGGTTTGCTCTCTGACCAGATTGTTCTCAAAACAGGGTTCAGCCTGGTCTCAGCAAGTGCTGGTACACAATGTTTTTTTTTCTTTTCTTTTTTGCTGACTACATGGGTAATGAACCCCCGAATGCTTGTGCTGGCTTAAATGCACTTCTGGTGGCTGTCTTTTTGTCCTTATTGCCAGAGTCTAAAGACTGTGGCTTGAGCGCAGTATTCTCGTTTAAGATGGAAGCTCATTTCTGACTGCTGACCAGCGGCCAGACAACCAGAAACGTTTCTAAAGAGGGGATCCTGAGAGGAGGAAATGTCCCTGGTGCATTTCCTGTAAAGCCTGTTGAGAATGAGTCACGATCGTATTCTGCACCCTGAGTGGACTGGGGTCAGCCGTTGCTGCTAGAGGATCGTCTCTGCAGATGGGTGAAGTCCTGTCATTAGATGTGCTTTTGGCTGCTAATGGATACACAGAGCTCCTTCTTCCATCTTGGAACCCCACTTTATGGAGCGAAATATGAAATTTATCATTCCAAGGGAAAGAGAACTAATGGGTGGAAACCCAGAGAAATCAGGGGGGTGTCATTGTTCCTCAGGGCATTCCTGGGACAGTGTGTTCTCCTCCATGACACTTGGTTCCGAAGAGGCACTGGATCAAGGGTGCTGTCTCCCAGGAGGGCTTCTTAGCCTTGCTGTTCCCTACAAGACTTGCTGCTTGTCCCCACGGGCTCTTTTAGCTCTAAATGCCTCTTGGTTTTTGCTTCGGTGACTGTCTGTGTTGTGAGGAAGCTTGGGTTGCATTTGCAATGGAGGAAAGGACAAAGGAGTGGGGAGACTGATGAGAATACAGGCTGGCCACTGAGGTCCATTTCCATGAGGTCTTGGAAATATCATTCTCTAAGCTCCAGGTTCAAGGTGGTAGCACCACACCATCCATTGGTTAGGATTTTCATAACTTGGAACTCTGACGTTGCTAGCTTTTCTGTGATGGAGCTGCTCCCTGCTCAGCCCTCCCAGGGCCTCTGTCCATACTGGAAATACCTGGCCCCAGCTGTCCTTTTGGCCTTTACCACCCACGGCACAGCAAGGCTCTCATTCTTCTTCAGGGAGTCCGTTGCACTGGTTGGAATCCAGGTGGAGGGTGATTTGTCTCTGTACCTCATTGATATCAATATGGACCGCCTTGGGGTAGCCCAGCTGTCCAATAAAGTCAACAAGAGACCTATGGAGTCTGGGTGAAGTGGATATTAACAGGGAGACTGGTCAGGCCATAGCCCCATAGTCAAAGTCTACTTCTAGCCCAAAGGAGCAGTTATAATCCACATGGCTTGTTGGAGAGCGTCTTTCTTTGGTTTTGCTTCCTGTCTTGTCCTCTGTGGAGAAGGACAAGGACACTGGAGATGAAAGATGTGACCTCTTTCGTGTGCTGTGCTTTGTGAGCCCGGGCCCTCGGAGAGGCACTCTGCTGAGCACCACTTGTTTCTGTGAACTCTGTAGCTGGGACACGCAGGATGGCTCCGAACTCGAGTGCCAAAGCCAAGAGGATGGAGAGCCCACTTCAGAGACTCATCACGGTGGATACTGCGAAGCCAGGAGAACTAAGTGCTAAGGACACCCAGGACTGTGCGGGCTGTACCCTGTTGGCCTAAGATCACAGGAACCAGCAGAACTGGAATCAGAGCCCAGCTCTTCAGCAGACAGGCTGTTGAATTTCCACTTGAGCTCAAACAAAGGCCAGTCCAGGGTACGTGCAGATGGATATTTGTGTCTTGGTAGGTAGGGTTGGTTTTTACTCCAAGATTGTTTCTTCCTTACTTGTCTCTAGATTGGGGGTGTGAGTCATCTTTGGCACTGCTGTTATTAAAAGACCTGACCAGGACTATTTTAGAGGAGGAAAAGTTTATTGGGGGCTTGTGATTTCAGAGGTCTCCGTCCACAGACATCCACCTCCACTCTTTGGGGTTTAAGGTGAGACAGGACAATATGGTGGAAGAGTGTGGCAGAGGGAAGCAGCTTAGGACAGGACACCAGGAAGCAGAGGGAAACAGCTCCCCTCACCACAGACAAAATATAAACCCCAAGGACATCCTCCATCAACCCAGCTCCTCCAGGCCCATCCCCTGCCTCCAGTTAATCCTGGGGATCAATGCACTGATTGGGTTAACACTCTCATAACCCAGTCATGTCACCCATAAACTTTCCGGCATTTTGTCACACGTGAGATCCAGGGGACACCTGATATCTAAACCCTAAGAATGGCTGAGCGTGCTATGAAATGTCTTTCTTCCATACTGAGGATGAAACAGAACATGGGGCAGGTCCCTAGGAGGTCTTGGGGGTGGAACAGTTCTCTTTTCTTACTTCTTGCTTCTTGGCTCAATCGCACAGTTGGATGCGACGGTACCCGCAGCCCTGTGTGCCCTGGGAACCAAGACTCAGGGAGCAGCGTTCTCTCTACTCCTGGGCGCGAGGAACCACACACACAGTTTACTATTCTCTGACTCAGCTGCTCATCGTAACTAGCAGAAGGGCACCTCTAGCTTAAATCAGCGTTGTCAGAGAGCCAGGGAACAGTCCTCGACCGACCTATTTTCACTGGGGATGGAACATTTACTCCTGAATCTTTCAGTTGTGGCTTGTTGAATAAAGTACGATGCACATATGGAACTGATTTTTTTTTTTTTTTTTTTTTTTTTAGCCGCCTAAAACTGAAGCGACCTTGAGTTTCCTATTTGGAGGAAGTCAAGTACTCGGATAAAAAGAAGAAATGAAAATCGAGCATAATTTATTACACAATAGGAAAAGACATTGAAGGACACTTTCAGGCTTTTACAAAAGCAGCTGGACAGGATCCAGGGGATGGAGGAGTGTGACCGAGGTGGGAGGACGTGGGGAGGGTGGGCCAGAGCCTGTCTGCCCCTCAGCGAAAGCGGCAGTGAGCTCTGAGCACTCAGCAGGCTCCTCCATTCCCATTTCCTCTGTTGCCAAGGCAGCTTCCGGCTTAGTGTAAATAACCCAAGCCGCGTGGGGAAGGGTGGGTGGGCAG
Source organism: Callospermophilus lateralis (assembly GCF_048772815.1). Lineage (NCBI taxonomy): Eukaryota > Metazoa > Chordata > Mammalia > Rodentia > Sciuridae > Callospermophilus > Callospermophilus lateralis. Next base: position 75,625,111 of record NC_135321.1, read on the forward strand.
CTCTGTCCATTCTGAGATGACCCATTGCTATCGGTTGGATCTGGAACATCCACCAAGGGCCCCTGTGATAAAGGCTTTGCCCCCCAGTAGGCACTAGTGAGAGGTAGTGGGATCTTTTAACGGGGCGGGGGGGTCTTGAGGTCATGGGTGGAGAGCCTTTGGAGAGCCCTGTGGGACCCTGGGCTCCTTCTGTGTTTTGCTTCCTGACCATGGACGTAAGGATTTTTCTCTGTCCTGCACTCCAGCCAATGACGTGCCACCCAAAATGACGGTGATAACTGATCATGGACTGGAACCTCTTACAGTGGGATCCCAGATCAACCTTTTCTTTCTAGAAGTGCACTCCCTCAGACATTTGTGATAGTCATGGACAATAGACTAACCTGCCCATGATCTGGGGGAAACAGTGATAAGTGCTCACTAGGCGATCCTGGGATTGAATACTGGAGAGAGAGGGAATCTGAGGAGTTTGCAACCCACGACAGGCCTTCCAGAAAGGTGGCCATTTGCCTGGACCCTGTAGATGGAGGGAAGAGGTCCCATTTGGGTGGACGGACGCCATCAGTTTAGAATAGTAAGGCCAATATCTCTGTCCAGCATGCTCTTCCCACTGGCTCTTCCCAAGAGCAAAGCCCATAGGCTGGCAGAACACAGCCGCTGGGATGGACCCGCATATGGAACACCTGTGCAGCTGCAGGGTGGGGGATCCTTTTCTATTTGCTCTTGCTACAAAGGGACAGTCATGGAGAAGTCTTCTTCCTCTGCAGTGCTTGAGCGAGCTTGCAAAGTGGATATGCAGCATCCAGCAGCCTGGCCTTGCCCTGCGTCAGTAGCCCGTAGGGCACACATCAAAGCTGTGCTCTCATGAATTTTAAAGTTGTGATCATATGTCCCTGTTGTGCCAAATCCTACCCTAGGGTTAGTGTATTTCCTGCTGCAAGTATCTGTCCACTGTGTGCTTTTCGTGCTACATACAAACATCAGGGCAGGTGGATGTAAAGATACAGAATTATTTCCTTGAAAGCAAGAAGGGCCTTCATATCTGCATAAGAGAAGGGCAAGAAATAGCCCAGAGGAATGTCACAAAGTACATCGTCTCCTCGTCTCCTCTGCAGGAGCAGATGGAGCAGCTGGGCTCCTGGCTGAGAGTAGCTGCCACTTGGTGTCCTGAAAGAAGCCAGTTGCTCTTCCAGGTTCTTACGTTTTTCTTTACACTCTCTATTTGCAACATCCACATTGGTGTTTTTAGGTTTTAAAATCATGTTTTCTACATGCTACGATTTTGCACTGTTCAAAAAGTTGGGGTGTTCTTGGAAATAGAATGGACACTCCTGCCCTCCTGCCTTTCCTATTGCATTATAGACTCCTTGACCTTGAGTTTTACATATTTAGATATATTTGATGTGTTTTGAGGGTTATGCAGAATATTTTCATGCAAAAACATAGAAAGAAGAAAGTCACAAACAAGCAAGCCTCTGTCTTACAGTCTAGAAAATGCCTCTGAGTTAAAAAAGAAAAATGTTTCTGACTCTGTAAAAAAGAATTTGTTGGCATCTTTTTTTTTCTCTCTTTTCCAATCTCTGCAATGTTTAAATGTGCCCCAACATCAGCTATATCCAACATTAAACAAAAATTCACCTGTGACAATGGGTAGCCTTGATGCTTTTTGGGAGGGATGAATAATTCCTTGAGACCACCAAGGTCTTTTCTTGGCACCTTCCGGGGGTGAGTTTACTGGGGGCTCAAGTGTCTGCCTCTTTACAATGAACACCACAACATGGATTCCAAACTCTAGCTTCTAGAATTTAGAAATTCCTGAGGACAAAACTTAGCTTTAAGTACTTAGCTTAATTTGCTGGATTCCAGAACTTTCCTCACCATATTCTTAGCTATTTGGTACATTTGAGGCTTTGTAGAGAGATGAGAGAAGGACACTTTTGCATATGAGCGCAGCCACACCAATCTTTGTATAGATTTGTTTAGATGGATATAGTTTGGTATTTGTTTTTCTTTTTGCCTTTTTTTAAAGGTTCTTTTCAGCAGAATTATTGGTCCAAATTATGTGGTTTTCCATTATGCCACAAATTGAAATCCTGACCTTTCTTTAGTCATATGTGTTTAGTTTCTTATTGCTCTTGATTTATTTAACTCTGTGACTGGTGGTTAAGCCTCAGTTTAGTTCCTTATTTCCACATTGTCCCTTCCTTTAAAAAGAAATCTCATCTCTGCAAAACTTTTTTTCACAACCAAATTCACATTCCTTTAATTTTTTCCCTTACAGTCCAGAACACTTCAAGAAACTTGTTCTCAGTTCGTTTCCTTTCAGATTAGGTTGTTTGGGGGGTTTTGCGCATTTTTTAATTTTCCTCTCTTCTTCCTCCATTTCTTCCCCTGTGCAGAAATTTTGAATAAAGGGAGCTGCTGTTTCTCTCCAAGTTGGGGGTTATAACAATTGTTTTCATGCTGTTGATTCACGAAATAGAGAGTGGGGTAGAACTGCTGAAATCCAAGCTGGTCAAATCTCTAGGAATAGCCATTCTGTTGGCTCCCCAGCCCCTCTCTATTTCTTTTTCTCTTTCTGAAGACATTTGTATTCAGAGCATTGGGTGAGGGGTCAAGTTAGATTTGAGTTTGATTTCATTTTATTATCTCCTAACAACAGATTACGGATGGGATCAATTTTAGAGCGCAGGAAAGGGGTACTAAAACTACAAATTTGAATGGACAGTGGCCTTCTGATGCAGAGACTATAGGATCATTATTCCCAGCCTGTAGAGGCCATGTCTCCACATTGCTAACATTCTCACCCACGACGGGGAACCAGTCCTAATGAAACGAGTGAGATTTCTCCTTTGTGTCTCTCTCCTCTTGGCCTAGACGTGTCCTCTCCTGTTTCTCAAGAAGACCAGGTCTCCCTGCGACTTGAGGCTTTGAGGATGTCTCCGAGTCCAGATCTATGTCCTCCTCATTGCCAGATTCCTTCAGCCTTTGTTGTTGGAACCGATCGAGTGTGCACTCAGCTGACGCCTGCTTGTCCATCCCTCTAGTCTGCTGCTACCAACTTCTTGCTGGGCTCCATGCAATCCCATCTTCTGCAACCCTGTGACAGAGGGCCTCTAGAATGGCCAAAGAATCCTTGTTCCTGGTGATTCTCTCCCCTTGGATGTGGGCAGGATCAGGGACTTGACTCTGACAAACAGCACACAGCAAAAGGGATGGGTGTGGGTCTGGGAGTGTAGCTCAGCAGTAGGGCATGAGCTTAGCACCAATAAAAAGGGGGAGGACTGGTATTCACATCTGATGTTGGGTCATAAAAAGGCTGTGGCTCTCCCCTCACCTCTCTCTATGTCCACAGCTGACTTGCTTTCTTGAGCTCAGAAGCAGATGATGTCCAAGGCAAGTCTTGAAATGACTGAGGCTCTGGTCAACATCTTGATTGCAGCCTGTGAGGGACCGCGAGTCAGAGACAACCAGCTAAGCCATTCCCACACTCCTGACCCACTGAAACTACGAGATGATAAGATATTTGTTGTTCTACACGGACTACTAAGTTCTGGAAGTGTGTTCTACATGGTCACAGACACCTAGTACAACCCTCAATGGAGCATTTTCTCTAACTTTTCTGGGTGGCACCTTAGGATTCCCGGGAGAGGGGATTATTTGGTGATACCTTCAGAAGCTCCATTTGATGAGCCTGGAGTGGGCCCAGATATCTTCTTGATACGTTTCTGATGGTGGTTCAGGAGAAAGAAACGAGAAATTTACTCTAGAGCCTTTTGGAATCATGAGGCTCCGTTGGATTCATTTTCACAGAAGGTCAAGGTAGAGGCTGGCTTCACTGGTGGTTATTCAGTATTGTTTGTGGAGTAGTAATTAGCCAAAAGTATGGCCCTGGCAGGCTCTGTCTTCCAAGGAGTGCTGCAACAATATTTCCTATCCTAAAAACTCATCTGCAAGGTGACTTTGGGAGTCCTTACTAAAAAAGTGGAGTCAAATCCCCATTTCCTTGAATCTGGGCTGGGCTTGCAACTCCCTTGGGAACCTCAGAATGCAGTGGAAGTGTTGCTGTGGTATTGAGGGGCTAGGTCAGAGAAACCATGCCTCTGCCTGCTTCTCAGGACACCTCCCTCTCAGCCAAGCCAGGCTCCATGCAGGAAATTTGATTTCCCTAAGATCACCATGTTGGAGAGGCCATGAATTTGTATGCTAGTTGACAGCCTGGTTTAGTTGCATCCAACAACGGTGTCACCTGCCAGACTTGTGAGCCAGTGTACGTGGACAACCCACCAAGCCTTCAGGTGAGATCTGTCTGTGGCCCCGCGAGAAGCTCTGAGCTACAGCTTCCCCACCAGCGTCCCCCAAGTACCTCACTCACAAATCATAGGCAACGTAGAAAACGGTGGTTTTGAGCTACTGAAGTTTGGGCTCCATTGTTCCACGGCTCTAAGCAGAACATCACTCAGGCTGGAAAAACACGTGAAAGGGCACGTTCCCTGCCCTCCGTTTTGTGACTACAACCACGGAAGGATTAAAAGTGGAGGAGAAAATGATCACTAATTTCATTTGTATCACATACAAATGTCTAAGACACCAAGGGGACTGCACCCAGAAGAGAAGGACCATAATAGCATTTTAGCTGAGGTTTGAAGATAGAGAAAAACTGGCCAGAGTCCTGAGCTGCTGGGAGTAAACCCAGGTGCAAGACACAGCCCTAAGAATTGAGAGCAGCTCAGCAACCGAACAGAGTTGAAGGGGGAGTGAGTGGCTGGTGAGAGTGGAGAGGTCTATACAAGAGGAAGAGTCTACTACCTGGGCAACCCATAATACCTGGCCAAAGCTGTCTGAATTGATCCTGTCCCAGTAGGTAAACCATGGGAAATGTGGGGACATGTTTATCTGGGAGGATTAAATGTCTGTTTGTTGGTGGAAGAAAAACACACACACACACGGTAACTTCTTACCAGTCCCCTGAGCGGAAAAAGAAAGGCTTGCAACCCAAGCAGTTTCTATTTAAGGCCTTGTGCCACTCATAACTCACCCTGCAATCTGGAGATGACTTGGGCCCATGCCCTCTCTGTAAACACCTGTCACTGGCCTGGTGTGCAGCGGTGCTGGGAGGCTAATGAGATCACACACAGGGAATGTGCATGAGCTTCTGGAGAGAAAAGAAACCAGATACGTCCTCGGAGATCTTGTGTCACCACCCCCGCATCTGGAAGCCAGCTTTCTAGAAAATCCGGAGGTTCTGAGGAGAACAGAAGCCAGAAACTCAGAAATCGAAGAAGAGTAAAGAAAGGTTATTTGACCTTAGAGAAAGCAGGATGTAGATATGGAAGCCACTGAAGAGTTAAAGATAAGATGGGGCAGGATATGCCTGGTTGCGAAGGAAACGGCTGTACACGCTGCTGAGAGGGGGCTGATAAGAACAGCCAAGCCACTGCTCTCACAGCGGAGTGGGAGACAAGACCCAGGCAGGAAGGAAACAGAACGTGCACACTGCAGAGGAGGGGGGTAGACCCCGGGAAGCACAGACCACCTGAGCTGAGCACAGAGGGAGTCAAAGGGGAGGGTCCCGAGTTGCAGGGTGGCAGCCAGCCTCCCCCAGCTCAGCAGCTGGACTGAAGTGTGCACAGGTTGTCCAACCAGTGTTGGGCGGGGCCTCGGTGACACAGGAGGAGGTAGCCAGGGCTACTCAGCAGGAACCAAAAACATCAGGTGGAAAGGTTGGTGGAGTCCTCCACCTTCCTCCTCCCCACTCACCCTGCCAAGGATCAAGGGTCGCCTCTGCCCCGTGGAGTGTGGTTTGGAAATGCAGGAGAGCCCAGCCCACCTGAATGGTCGGGGCACGTGGAGAGCTTTCTTGTTGACCCCTCCTGAGCATCTCCCCTGCTCTTCCTCCACTGATGCATCCCAGGGAGGGAAGGCCACCAGCTGGATCCGTTCCCCCTGGAGTGGGCGGAGTGTGGCCCACAGGGGGTCCTGTTAGAACAGCGGAGTGTGTGTGTGCAGGGCCCTCACCTGGGGACGGCTCCTCCCATCCCGGGATGTGTATTCTTGAAAGGATGCACTTGGTGAAAGGAAGATCCAACACTTGCCCCCAAGTCGACACCTGAAGATGATGAGCACACACGGAGACCACCACGGTCTGTTTATTTATTTATTTATTTTTTTCTTCTTCCTCCTCATGAAATAGGGCCTCATTTGCTTCCAGAGAATCATCCACTTTTGTCCAGTGACAACCCTGAAGCTCATTTTCTACCTTTGTTTGAAAAGGTAGACCAGATGACGCCGTTCACAAGTGGGGAAATGCACATTGTACTTGTGCCTTAAAAGAGAGCTAGGAGTAGAGGTAGGGATCAGGACAGGACTCCCCAAGACACAAAAGGATAGTGTGATTGCTTTCTGCAAAACACACAGGATCCTCAGCGAACGGAGGTTCCCTATCTCAATTAGAAAGTCTACTTTTGCAATCTCCAGGGGGTAAAAAGCATGGCACAGAGGGAGGTACACCATAGCCCCAAAACTGAGCAAAAGGAAGCTATTCTAAATTGCTGCCAAAGGATAGAGTTTGGTACTAGGAGAAAACAAAACAAAACAAACAAACAAAAACCCCACAAAGATGAACAGGGGCCCAGGTATTTGAGAGCATGCTGAAGGCTTTCTAGAGGAGGTTGTCTGGGTTGCTCACAGAAGGGTGGAGGTTGGGGGGTCACCTGTTAGACAGGAGAGATGAGTCAGCCAATGGCTGCTCTAGTTCATGTCTTGTGGCTGAAGTTTCTCTGTGGCTCATTATTTTCAGGAGAAGGCAGCTTACCCAGATCTACCCACACCAACCTGTGTGAAGACTTTGGTTTAGGATGAGTCCAGCTCTTCACATCTCCTTCTTTACAGTTTCCTGGTAAATCTGCTGCTGCAGGAAGAAGTCATGACATGGTACTTGGCGATCCACCATGCTGGTTCCCAAAGTCTCACCACTGAAAAGACAAACCCTGCTTTTCCTTCAGGATTCTATGGGCACAGACTTTGAACCAGCAGCCTGTCAAGCATTTGAGTGGGAGACCTAGGGGTGAAGAGAATTGGCTTGTGAGGGTTATCAAGTGCGAACTTTCCTGACCTGAGTTATTTGGGTGCTGTTCCTAGACGCTTGCAGTCACGTTACCCAAACACAGGAGCAAAGAGGAGTTAGGTCTGCCACAAGAGAACCGTCAGTGTTCTGTGCAATCTGTTCTCTGTGCAGTCACAAAGACTTTTTCTTTGTTACAATTCAAAATGCTTTCAAAGAGAGTTTAACACAAAACAGAGCTCTTTGTGTAACAAAAAACAGGAAGGATGCTCTTGACAGTTCTAAACCCAAGACTACGAGGCCGATCAAGAGCTATCTGTCACAAGCTAGAACTGAAATTTCACCACGATGTGCCAGGTACCATGACTGGAGAGGCAATGAAAATATCAGAGATCTCACCCTAAAGAAGGCCACACACAGTGTCTGTTATGTGTGTCTGAATTTCCCTCCAAAGACCTTGCAAAGGTTCAAAGAATGTTGACGTGTGGAGAGGCTTGAGGTCCTGGGCAAAGACTGTGGGGGAGAGGTGAGGGGATGGGGTGTGGAGCATGCGGCTGATGAGATTTCCCCTATAAATGTCAAGGGAATGTGCTTCTGTGTGCAAAGCTGTCCTGGTGACATCCTCTAACGAGCGTCAAGCTTCCATGCGTGTCCTCAAAGAGTTTGGGTTTAGATAGAGATATTTTCTGTTGGAATGCATACAAAACACTTAATAATCAAGAGCCAAATCAAATGTGGGCAGAGATAACATTTCAGGGACCTGTGCTTATTATTTAATGCAATATTAAATGAACAAACGGGTAAGATGTCTCTGGAAGTTCTGTTGAGGCTCCACGGCTGGTCATGCCGGGAGTATTGAAGCAAGTTTGTAAATGGAGGCAAAACTGGCATGGGATGGTAGTCACTGTTCCTCTGTGGGACAAAATCATTTTACAGGTCAAGACATAATTATTTACATTGCTAGCAGTTTTCTAAAAGTCTACCCAAATCTCTACAGCATCATAAAATACTCCAGAGACACAGGCTCTTATCTCCATAGGTCCAGGCCACCGTCTAGAGTCTCCATGATTCCACTGAGGGGATACCCAGAAATATTTTTGTTTATTACCATGCATGAGAAAACTGCCATCGCTGCAGGTAGGGATTCAGAGAACATGAATAACTCCGATTCAGACTGTTCGCGGAAAGCTAAGTAAGGACTCACGGCGATGGATACAGACCTCCATCCCTCAGAGGTCTGATGGGTGTAGACTTACATTTTGTTCAAAAGCTTCTTTCTTTCATTAGAGGATTTGGAATATAAAAAAAAAAGTAAAAACTGAGCCTCAAAGAAAGCATTCTTGCAGGAAATTCACCTTTAAAAAAATTGTCATCACTTGGAAGCAGAGATTCATCAACCTCTGATAGCCACGTGGCCTCCACAAGTGCAGACCGGCCTTGTGAGAGCCTTAAGTTAAATACCCGCCTCTTTAGATAGGGAAATGTCTGAAGCTTGTGGATTCCGTGTACTGTTGGCAGAGAAGCAACTGTGGTTGTATGTGTTTCAGACAGGCCATTGGTTGTCACTGAGAAGTGTTTGCGATCAGGACTCTCTGACTTTAGTACACGCGGGAATCATCATCTGGGTGTCTTGTTAAAACAAGGTCTTATTTCTAGGCCTGTGATTCTAAAACACTCCAGGGTGCTGCCCACTGCTAATCCACGGGCCACACTTAGCTCAGGCAAGCTGAACTTACACTCCCAAGGGCATCAATGAATGTCTTTGTCCATTTTCTACCAAAAATACAATATACGATTAGGTTGGGTATTAAGAAAAGAGGTTCATGTTGGATCAGGGATCTGGTCCAATGTCAAGGGCTTGCAACTGATGATGGATTTTCTATTGGCAGAATCCCCGGAGGGTGAAGGCTTCATTGAAAGACAGAGAACGAACGTGTGTGTGTGTGTGTGTGTGTGTGTGTGTGTTTGGTTTCTCATTCTCTTCTTATTGTAACACCCTTATCTGATCCTAATCACCTACAAATATCCCACCTGTAAACTTCACGATAGTTGGTTAGGTTTTCACCCTCCTAGTGGTTCACAGTAGGTATTAGACTCCAACATGAGCTTTGGAGTTGACAAACGGTAACAGCCAAAGCAATGAGGCAGAATAGCTTGGTGGGAGGGGGACTCTTTGGTCTTCAGTTACCCTCTACCCTCCTGTGGCATCAGCAGATCCCGGTGGGTGCTAAACTTACCTCTTAGAGTCATTGTGAGTGTGGGTTGCTCCCCACTTTCTCAGGAAAGGTGACAACATGGTGAGGGAGCAATTTCCTTCCCACCCACCTTCAAAGAGAAGGGCCAGAGGGAAGCTGACAGACACCTCTGCTTCTTACTGCACCCCTCTGCAGGGGGCTTTCTGTTGGCAAACAAAGACTAAGGAAGACCCACAGTCTGATCAGATCCTCAATATGCAGGATACAACAGAAAATCATTCGTCATACCAAAAACAAGGAAATGACAATGTGCATGAGAAATGGCGATCCCAAGATGAACCAGAGTTTGGAATTATTTGAGCGGCTATCAAAAAATGTTTCAACCAGCAATGAGAAATTCTCTTAAAACAAACTAAAGCTTTGAACTGTCAGCGAAAAAAGGAAATGGTACGAAAAGTACATGCGCAAATTGTAGATCTGAAAGGTAGTCCTCAAAAAATCAAAATAAGATAGAACAAAACAAAAACTGAAAACCAACTAGCAGCAACAACAAACCAACAAAATAAAACAAAGGGCAAAGTTTGCTGGAAGGACTTAATAGAAGAGAGGAGATGGTCAATATAAAATAATATGCTGAGGATGACAGGTTAATAGAATTTATCTAATCTGAATAACAGGAAGGAAAAGAAAAACAAAGAGAATTTCAGTTACCTGTGGGAGAATGACAAAAGAGCTACCATCAGAATTCCAAAGGGAGAAGGGAGAGAGAGAGAGAGAGAGAGACTGCAAAAGTATCTGAAGAAATAATAGCTGAAAACTGTCCAAATTTGGCAAATAGGATAAATCCAAAGAAGTTCATGCCAAGATACTTTGTAATTAAATATGAACTGATGAGTGCAATAGTCAGATGTGGTGGAGGGGCCTCTGTTACGGAGCCTTCTGGAAGTCTTTAAGAAAAAAGCCTACTGTGCACACCTGCAGCCTTTTCAGGAATACTTGTGAGTCCTTCCTGTGTTCAGATCAGGCCGAGGGGCTGCTAGATGGATGGGAGAGGCGACTGTCTCACGAGGCCTGTAGGTGAGTCAAGGAGACAAAACCATCTGTAGTGTGATGACATGATGATTGCTCCGATAAGATCTTCCTTGACATCGACAGACTCCCTCCACCTTGAGCATCTGTAAGATGGTGTACAGGCTCACATGCTCCCTGAGTGTGGGCATGGCTAAGATGTCGAAGACGGCTGAGTAAGATGAATCCTTCCTTAAACCTCATTTTAAATGATTCTTCATTTCTGGAACTTGATATGTATGCAGGGAGACGAGATCCGTTGTGTGTGCTCTGGTCTCTCAGAGCACCTCTGGGAATGTCTAGAGATTTGCTGACATGACTTAGTGAATGATTTCTTTTTCCTAGAAGCGCTCTTGAAGAATTTCTTGGAAACCTCAGAATTTCAGGGACTATGCAAATCATTTCCACATCCGAATACTTTCCTGTGTATCAACTGGCAGCTCTCAAATTCTTTCCTAATGAAATTAAAGCCAATGGAAACTTTGACATTGATATCTTCCTATTCCTCCCGAAGGCTCACCCATGAGAAAAGTAAGCAGGAAGGTAAGGACATGAGCCAGCGAGCATCCAGTAAGAGAGCTCTGCACGTCCCACGTCAGGGCTGACTCCAACAAGGAGACAGGGAAGCCTGGTGGGTTGGGGCATGGACATAGGAATAGACCAAACCCCTGCAGCACTTCACCAGGGGGACTTTTGGGCATCATACATTCAATCACGCTTAAAACCTACCCATAGTTTCTCTTTGTGCTTCAGGTAAACAGTCTGGATGCCTAAGAATGACCCCCAAGTCTCAACAGAACCCATTGTATGACCCTTTGCCTCTGTCCCTAACCCTGCTGTATCTACCTCATTTCAGACCTGGGACGTCTCAAGACAGATTGAAGATTCCAAACTCAGGTCTGTCATAGGAACTTGCTATTTTTGCTCTGTAGAAATGTTCTCCCTCCTATTGTTTATGCATACATTTTGAAGCTGACATGCTTTTAAAGTGGAAGGCCACTCAAATCATTTATATTATGTCCCGCATTATGTTTACCTCCAGCTGTATCAACAGACATACATTTGGTCTTTTGCCAGTTACTGAGGGGCTGATGTTCATTATCTCAAAGCTGAGTTATTCTGCATCTTTGAGTCAGAACCATGCATCTTCCCTTTGGTTGGAATCCAATTCCCTTCTTTCTTATTAACCACTGAAGTGATTTACAGGTCCTTAATGTTATGGCTTTCATTAAGATCAGGTATAAATAGGTTTTTATCTAAGAAAAGTGAAAGTTATTCAGCATTGACTGTCTATTACGGACTAGTCCCTATGAGTTCTATATGGGATAACAGTGAATCAAACACGAAATGATGAGAGATTTTCAGGGTATTAGTCGAATTTAATTCAACTAAAAAATAAAAACAACCCAATCCCACTGCTGTAAGAGACAACCTAGAATTTTAGGGGCTTCGTGAAATAAAAATGTGATTCTCATTCATCACGTGGTCCTGGGCGAGCTGGAGGGCACCCTGTGCTCCACATGGTCATTCAGGGATCAGACCTTCTGTCTCTGGCTCTTTCCATTCACTCTGTCAGACAGGAAAAGAGAGTGGGGCTTGTGGGGGGGGGAATGTTCATGGGCAGGTCTAGATGCTCACACAGTTTGGGCCAGAACTCAAGTCACATGGCTTTATGTGGCTTCCACAGAGGCTGGTGGATGGGTACAGGATGTGCCAGGAAGAAAGAGAGAAAAGCACAGGTAATTGGTGAGCATTAGCCATGCCTGACACATCCAAGCTCCCAAATCTGAAAAGCTTTCATAATTTAAATGGATCAGAAAGTATCCATAAGCAGGATAAGGAAACCAAAGCAAATATAAACATAAACACATGAATACATTTTTTTGTTGTTGTTGAGAAAGAAAACATGTTTTCAAAAGTGATTTCCAGGGCTGAGGTTGTGGCTCAGGGGTAGAGCGCTTGCCTGGCATGTGTGAGGCCCTGGGTTCAATTCTCAGCACCACCTATAAATAAACAAATAAAATAAAGAGGTCCATCAACATCTAAAAAAGGAAAAATTAAAAAACAAAAACAGTGGGAAAAACAGTGATTTCCAAGGTGATCTGTACCCGACAGAATCTGCCAGGGCCACGGTCTGCAGTCCAGAGTCTATGGTGGACCCCGAGAAGGCACTGCCCGTGGGGAGTGACGACCCACAGGAAATGCGTTTAGCTATCGATTGTGGCCTCTGGCCTTCCTCAACCATGTCCATCAATGTGCAAGGAACAGGTGCAAGCCCAAGGGGGCTTCTTGGGGTGCCATGTTGGACATCTGCTTTCTCTACAAGTCCTCTGTGTCAGGCCAGGGGCCCAGGCAGCCCTCTCCTCCTTACTTCCCTCCACAATGGGAGAAAGAGAGTGCTCCAAATTCCCCTTCTCCTCCACCCTCTGAGAGCCTTGGGTAGCAGCCAGGAGGACCAAATGGCCCCCCAAAGAAGAGCCCAGCTGATGCCCAGAGAAGCCTGTGGCCGGGAGAAGGCCGACTCAGAGAGGGCACAGCTTGGCATGCGGGTCGAGGTCTGTGGAAGAACACGTGGAGCTGTCCCGCGTCGGGCCCGCTGAGTGGCTAAAACTGTGCACCCGGAGTGTCTGAATGAGACCCCACCCCACCGTCACAGCTGGGCCATGCTGGGGAAGGGGCCTGATCCCATTCCTCCTCAGTTTCCTCTCCTAGAAAGTGAAGAGGAGAACCGTAGGATGTTTCTTTAGAATACCGGCGGCAGACCTCACCACAGGGGCCACTCCACAGTTGTTCTTGGCGACTGGACATGTGACCCAGAACTGCACACCCAGCGCTCTGTGTGGGCCCTCTGTGCACACCCAGAGTAGGAGAAGTGCTCACTCTTGGCATCTAGACCTCGTGTGCTCTCCAGTGTCATGGCCTCCAGCCATAGGCGGACACTTGTGTTTGAATTTAAATTTGTTAAACTAAACGTGAAACTCAAGGTCCTTGGTGCTAAACAGCGTCCTGTGGCCAGCAGGCATCAGGTGAGACATCATGGTCTGCAGAGAGCTCCGTGGAGATGGCTAATACAGACGGAAGTCCACGGCAGGCGGGAGGCCTCCCCTGCCCACAGCCCTGACACAGGTGTCTCTGGACGCGCCATCACAGGGGAGCTGGTGCTCACCTTTCTCCTTTATCTGACACAGAGGCAGAGAGGCTCCCAAACCCACGCTTATCAGAGGCACGTGTCTTCCTGCCAGGGAACGTGCCCTTGCTAATCTCTGAGCCAACTTCTAGGAGTGCCACTGGGGCTCAGGTGATGTCCAGCAGCACTGGCTAATGGCTGACCAGAATGGGCTAAGAGCAAGGTCTTCTCAGGGGTCTCCTGTGTGCAGGGCACTCAGCCTCAGACCTTCCTCAGCCTGAGGATTAGCTTGTAATGGAGATCACCCCAGTGGTGGGTGACAATGAAGAGCAACTAGAAAGAAATAAAATTGAATCAAACCCTCCCCTGACCCACACTTAACCCAGGCACATCCAACAAGAGGCACGATCACGTTTTTCTCGAAGGCGTCTTACATCTCGTTTGTCATGCTTTTCCTGCTGATCCACTCTGATGTCTGGAAACACAGCTTCGTGGTTTCCAAGTTGAAGAGGGAGGTGTAGCTCCTGGGTCAGCCCGTGACACTTGGCCCCTTCCTCCTCCAGGGGGACAGGCGCCTCCTCCAGTGTGCTGACGCTCTTCCCCCGGCATGACAGGCAGCAAGAACAGGGGAGAAGCACCATGCAAGAGCTGCTTGACCCTGCGTTTCATTCCCCCGCGGGCTTTCTCCTCCACACAGTGCCCTAGAGGCTTAGCCAGCTCAGGACATGGCTCTTTATTTTGGTGGAGGCAAAGGTTCCATCTTAGGAATCTAAGACTTTACCCACAAATGCCTCCGTTGATGGATATTTTAAATGTTCCCCCGATTCTCATCGTTACCAATGATGCATGGATGGATGGGTCTCTTTAAAAGGGGGACACGGGCGAGTGTCCCTTCCATGCACTGGGTCTCACATGTGGCTGGAGAGGTTGGGCAATGCCCGCCTCGGACCCTTGACCCAGAGACTGGAACTTTCTCTCCGGGGATGTGGACAGGTTGGGGACAAGAGTATCCTTATATCTACTTTATTGACTTTAAAGTTTCTTTTCTTCCCTCTCTCTCTCTTTCTTTTTCTTTCTTTCTTTCTTTTTCTTTTTCTTTTTTTTTTTTTTTTTACAAATTCCTTGTTCATGCATTTTCTCCATTTTTCTATTAAATGTTCCCTTTCTTTCTTCTTCCTTTTTTCTAAGCCAGGAATTGAACCCAAGGATGCTTAACTACAGAGCCACATCCCCAGCCCTTTAAAAAAATATTTTATTTAGAGACACGGTCTTGTCGAAGGCCTCACTAGATTGCGAGGCTGAGTTTGAACTCAAGATCCTCCTGCCTCAGCCTCCTGAGCTTCTGGGGTGACGGGTAACTGCTACCTAAATGTTTATTTTCTAAATAGGAGCTTCTGGGAGTTACTTATCAATTGTATATGTGGCTTCTTTGTTTGTTACAAATGTTACAAATCTCTCTGGCTGCGACTCATCTTTAAAACAGTGTGCTACGCGCAGCGTGTTTTGACAGGGCCCCTTCCCAGGTGCCATCCCTCCCTGAAGACCCTTTCTGCCTGGGAGCCCCTCCCCTGCGTTGCTTGTGACCCACGGCTCCCTCTAGCCCCTGCTCAGTGAGTTGGACTTGACACATGGTCGCAGTGATTTACAAAGGTCACACAGTGACATGCACACATGTATGCATGCACACACACATATGCCACCCACACCACACAGGCGTCTCATGCATGCACAGATGCCACTCATATGCACACACACTGTATACACCGCACATCACGCACACGTGCACACACAGGCCATTTACACACCATGTGCACAGATGCAAATGTGCACCACACATGCCCATTTGAAACATCCATAAATACACACATGTGCACATACTATGTACCATGCTACAGCATATTCCACACACAGCATGCACACCACCCAAAGAAACAGAAGCCACATGTAAGCACATAAACATACATAGATATATATGTACAGATACCACACACCACTACATACAAACATACACAGACAAGTACTTATTCATACACAAGTACACATACACACAACAACCCACTTCCCCTCATCACGTACACTATCCACATACACATACGAGTACACACACACACACACACAAACACACACACACAGTTTTCTTCTTGCCACAGACAAAAAATAATTTGGAAATAGAGGTGTGTGTGTGTATATATGTATTTTTAATAAATGCAAGTATTCATATTAAGGAGGCTTGGCCATCACAGGAACTTCTCCATATGAACAAGAGTTCATGGACTCAAAGTTCTATTTATTTCACAAAAATTCAGAAAGTGCTCCTTTAAAGCTAGTCTTCTGAGTGTTTGCAAAGTTTGATTGAACACCAGCCCCCGAGGCACATGTGGTGAGCACCCGGGAGGTACAGAGGGCTGGAGCGAAGCACGGGAAAGTGTCTTAGCAACGCCCCACCCCCTGCCTTGGCCCCCAGTCAACCAGCCCCGACTTGGCAGTCTGCTCTGTAAACTTCTGGATAAATAGCACCATGTCTGTGCGTGGACAGGCTGTAAACCAAGATGAGCCACCTGACACCATTGCTCACACAGGTTAGCCCTGCACTTTTACTTAGTCAAATATCCTGAGCCTCACCTCAACCAAAGTGCTCAATAAATATGCTAACAAGTAGCATGATTGTTACTGTATTTTTAAAACGTGCCATATTTTTTTGAATTGATAAAGCCTAATACTTAATAATTCTTGTTTTTTAAATGGGTATTTCAGTTCTTTCTCAACTTTGCTTTTGTTTTGTTTTTCCCCGTTAAAACAATACTAAAAAGAGCATCCTTCCAAGTCTGCCATGCATAATTTTGTGAGCACGTGGGTAGGATAAATTTCTAACAGAGAAATTGTTTGGTTCAAAGGATATTTTCCATGGAAATTTTAGTGGGTGTTGCCAACTCATGTTCCAGAGAGTTCCACCAATTAATATGCCCTACCCAGGTTGAGAGATTCCCTATTCCCCACAGTGTCACACATATATTAATCAAGGCCTATCTGATAGGTAAAATATGGCATTCTGCTGTTAATATGGGCTTGTTCTGAATTATGAATGACCTTCAGAATCTGTTAATTTGTTTACTATTAACGAATTTTATCTCATTTGCAAACATTCTTTCCTCAATTTTCTTTAAGCCCCTTCCTCTTTGTTGTAGGAGTTTGTGTTATCCTCTTAGGGGGAAAATAATCACTTGCCAAACATATCAAATATTTCTTTTTCTACCGTCGTTTGTTTCTTTACAGAATTTTCAAATGACCTAATGGTTTTATCTTCTCATATTGGCTTTGCTTAAAGGAGCTGCTGTTAATAACAAAGATCTCACTTTTAGGCTTTTTTCTTGTCCAACTAATGCTCCTCCAAAGAGAAACCACCCTGAAGGTGTCCCATTGATGTCTCACTATTTAGTGATGGCTAATTGCTCATCTAAAGTAAGACTCACCAAAAAGTAGTGAGACAGTTAATGACTTTAACTACTATCTAAGAGAAAATCATCTACCTGATTCCTAGATATATTCTAGAAGGCAAGAACTGTGGCCTCTATTTTTTTTCTGATGGCACACGGAAACATAAAGACATAGAATTGTTAGAAATGAAGGAATATCTAAATAAATGGGACGATATCTACACTCATGAGTAGAAAGTCTTAAAATCGTCAAGAGGTCAATGCTGCCAGGCACGGTGGCTGATGCCTGTAATCCCAGTATCTCGGGAGGCTTTGGCAAGGGCTTCTCGAGTTCCAAGACAGCCTCAGCAACTTACAGCCCAATGAGACCCTGTCTCTAAATAAAACACAAAAAACAGGCTGGGGATGTGGCTCAGTGGTTAAGTGCCAAGGAGTTCAATCCCTGGTAACCAAAAAAAAAAACAAAAAAAAGTGTCAATGCCACTCAGAATGATCTATAGACAAAACCCAATCCCTGCCAACATTTCCATGGTATTTTTTGCAGAAATGGAAAAAACTGATCCTCAAATTCACATGGAATTATAAGAGGTGTCCACATAGCTAAAACAATCCTAAAAAGGAAGAGCAAAGTTGGCCTCACGCCGAGCATAGGACCATAGTAATCAAAATAGCAAAATCAAAATGGTTCTGAATCAAGGATAAAACCATAGACCCATAGAATAAGATTGAGAGTTCAGAAATAAACCCTTTTTTTAAATTTTGAACTTTGAATTGATTTTTCAACAAGGATTCCATGTCCATTCAATGAGGAAAGAAAATTCTCTCAAAAATGGCACTGGTGATAAGGGACAGCCACTTGCAGCCTGATCAAATGGGTCTCCACCTCATGCCATGTGCGATGATTAACTCAAGGTAGATAAGCTCGGTGCAGCAGCCCTCAGCCCTTAGAGGAATGGGGGTATGTCACTGGCTGGTGGATGGACAGAGCCCGGAACGTCATGCTCAGTGACGTCAGCCAGACTCAGAAAGTCTCTGATCTGATGAAGCAACGGAGTGAGAAGAGAAAGGGTAATGAACTATAAGGTAGCAGGGATCCCAGGAGCACAGAGGGGAGACTGACAGAGCCCAGGAAGGTGGCCAAGAGGAGGGAGGGGGAGGGCTGGGGGAGGGCTGGGGGAGGGGTTAGCCAGTCTGCTGTGTACATGTACAAATTCACCACAACGAGTCCTGCTGATATCTATATGATGATGCTCTAATTAAATTAGCAACAATAATGGTAAGAGGTAGAGACCGGTAGAGCAGAGCAAGAGGATGGGGGAGGGAATGGGGGAGGGGGAAGGACATAGAGCCGATGACGTCAGGTGTAGGTACAGATGTGGCACAGTGAACCCCTTACCATGTGTCATTATAATGCCCCAGGATAGAAGGGGAAAAAAGAGAAGAAGCCATAAACAACCTAAATATAAGATCGAAAACCTTAAAACTCTCAGGAGGAAACAGGGGTAAATCTTTATGATCTTGCATATAGCCATGGATTCTGAGATATGACCCCAAAACACAAGTAACAAAAGAGAAAGCAGAAAAAAATTGGACTTTATCAAAGTTAAATACATTTGTACGCCGGTGCCATGGCTCACGCCTGTAATCCCCAGCATCTCAGGCGGCGGAGGCAGAAGGATCACAAGTTCAAGGCCAGCCTCGGCAACTTAGCGAGGCCCTAAGCAACTTAGTGAGACCCTGTCTCAAAATAAAAAAATAAAAAGGCTGGGGATGTGGCTCGGTGGGTAAGTGCCACTGGGTTCAATCTCTGGTAGCAAACAAACAAACAAAAGCTTTCATGTATCAAAGTGCACATTATAAAGACAGGACAAGGTAACCTACAGAATGGGAGGAAATATTTTGCAGCCATATGTGTGGATATATAAGGGAACACTACCATAGAAAATAAAGACAAGTGGCCAATTAAAAGTGGGCAAATGATTTGAACAGAAACTTTTCCAAAGAAGATACATGCGTGACCAGCATGAACAGAAGCTTGACCTGAGACATCAGGGAAATGCAAATCCAAACCACCGTGAGGACCCAGTCCAACCTGCTCTCATAGCTACATTAAAAAAAAAAGAAAAAGAAAAAAAAGTGTTGGTGAAGATGTTGAGAAACTAACTCTCAAATATTGCTGGTAACGCTGCAAAATGGTGCAGCTGCTATGGAAAGCAGTTGGCTTGTTCCTTCAACAGTGAAAGAAAATCGCCATATGATCCTGCAATGCTTCTTGTAGGTGTGAACAGGAAGGAATTGAAAGCAGGGATTTGAAGAGCTACTCGTATGCCAGTGTTTGCTCCTATGCTATGTTCACAAAAGCCAAAAGGTGGAAACGATCCAAACGTCCATGATGAACAAATATACCAAAGGCACTATGTACATACAATGGAATATTACTCAGTCAGGAAGAGAATGAAGTTCTGTTATATTGAAAAATGTGGATGAATCTTGAAAACAAAATGTGAAGAGAGTTAAACCAGACACAAAAGAGAAAATATTATATGATTCCATTAATATGAAATATCAACAGAAGGCAAATTTATAGAGACATAAGTTAGCTTAGAGGCTACCAGGGGCTGGGGGAGGGATGAGGCTTATTGCTTCAGGGGTGTAGAGCTTCTATTTTGGATGATGAAAAGTTTTTTTAAATAGATAGTGGCACAGCACCATGAATGTAATTAATACCACAGAATCATACACTCAAAAATGGCGGAAATGACCAATCTTATGCTCTGTTTTACCAGGATTTATAGAATTATTTATGTACTATACCAAAACAGAAGAATTTTACACTTTACGTAGGAGAACGCTATAGCATGTGAACTATATCTCAGCAGTGCTGTTAAAACATTGTTTCTGCTATGACCTGAGTACCGACCCTCAATAGCACTCATTTCATAACTTTCTTGCAGAGACACCTAGTGACAACCATCATCGTGGGGGAGGGAAATAGCCCTCACAGTCAGAGTGCAGGGAACCCCCTGGGAACTCCCCGGCATTTCCACATGGCCCTTGGCTACCCACTTTGGCACACAGAGCTCAGTGTGTGTACTGGTTCGGTTCTGTCTCCGCCCAAGACCCCAGGTCCGCTCAGGACTTTGGTTTCTTCATCAGCAAAATCAGTGCTGGGAATGAGACGTCTCTAACTGCATGGTCTGTGTCTCGGCCATCGATGGAGAACCCAGGGGTCCCTGTCACCAGTGTCTCCCAGCAGCTCCTCTGAGTGGCTCACTCCTTCTCAAAGGCCTGCGCCCCGTGTGGAGAGTGGGTCTGGGTGGCCCTGTCCACTCTGGGAGTTCCTCCCTCTTGGGGCGCAGCCCTGGGAGGGGATCTGGTTCCTATGCGGCAGAGCTCTGTTCCCCCACTTGAGGAATGGCCAGGTGGTCTCCCAAAGCCCTGCGCCATTTTGCACGCCCCTCCCCCAACTGCCCCAGCAGTGTGAGAAGTTTTGCTTAAAGCAAAAATTCACTTGGAAACCAGCTGGGGGGTTGGGGGGGGGCTCCAAATACCAAACAGAAAACCAGCATGTACGCAGCAATTCCACCCCAAGGTACATGGGCAACAGAAATCAAAGCAGCTCTCCACCAAAAATCTGCAAATGCATAGAAAGAGAAGTACTATCCAAAACATCCCCAAACTGAACAAAATGAGACCCCAAGGCCACATGGAGCATGATGCCATTTACGTGCATCACAAAATCGGCAAATTCTGAGAGGCAGGGAGCAGGGCAGGGGTTGCCAGGAGCTGGGGCAGGTACCATGGTGTGTGGGGGGGCGGTGGGGTGGTGAGAATGTTCTAGAATCAGAGCATGGTGATAACCTCACAGTTCTGTAAATACACTGAAAACCACTGAGCTGGGCACTTGCAATGGGTCGGCTTTATGGTATGTCAATAATAAGTCCATAAAGCTGTTCAGAGGGACGGAGCCAGAGAGGCAGACAGGCAGAGAGAGAGATCCCAATGTGCACGTGCAGAAAAGCATCAGCTAGGAGAAGGGAATGGCAAGCTTGCCCCCCGACACCCACACCCACACCCACACTCACCCACTCACACTCACCCCCACCCACATAGACACAGATCCACATCCTCTCACTTGTGTGAAATGATGTTCTGATCTTCTCCTTTTCTTTTTGTCCTCTAAATGTATCTAAAAGTATCCCTCAGCTGGGCTCAGTGGCCCACGCCTGTAATTCCAGAGGCCCAGGAGGCTGAGACAGGAGGATCCAGGGTTCAAAGCCAGCCTCAGCAACCGCAGAGGCACTAAGCAACCCAGTGAGACCCTGTCTCTAAATAAAATACAAGTCAGGCTGGGGATGGGGCTCCGTGGTCAGGGGTCCCTGAGCTCAATCCCTGGTACTCCGCCAAAAAGCAAAATAAAAAACAATCAAAGAAACACATCAACCACACGGAAGCTCTGTCCCCACTGGGTGGGAGAGGGCAGAGGGGGACAGCCGCTCAAGCCTCATTCTCCAGTAACCACAGGGCACGAGGCTCTCACATGCCCCCCCCCCCCGTGAGACTCAGGAAGGCGGGTGACATGTGACATCTCCAGGGTGGCATCCAGGAGCCCAGGGCTGCAGTAGGAAGGGAACTCAGAGCTGGTCAGGAGGACTCTGGTGGCTCTGAAGGTGTGGGGCCAGCCGCAGCGTTGGGCCATGCCGCCTCAGGGAGGGACAGGGCCACCTCGCCTGGGGAGGGGACTGACGGACCTGCTGCCCACAAAAGAGGAGAAGAGTGGGTGCTGCTGCCTCAGCGTGGACAGCTGATGGCCCTGCCCAGTGGCTGGGCTCTGCTCATGGAGAAACGGGGTGGGGAGCAGCAGCCATGAGAAAACCCACAGTCGATCCCCCGCTTCTCAGGAAACAAGCGTGGACATGCCAGTCCCTGCAGACACCAAGAGGGACATTGTGGTGGCCACATTCAGAGGCAATCTGTCCCAGGTTTAGCATCCCTAATCTGAAAATCCCAAATCCGAAATGCCCCAAAGTGTGAAAGGATCCGAGCACCAATAGGGTGCCCTGAAGGGAAAATTCCACACCTGCCCCATGTGATAAGTTGCAGTCAAACCCAGGGGCACCGAACTGAACCTGTAAGTGAGGCGCTGGGTTCCATCCTCACCACCACCTCCAAACAAATAAATAAGGATATCGTGTCCATCTACAAATTAAAATATATATATATTAAAAAAACCCCAACAGAATGAATTTTGTGTTCAATCTTGGGTTCCATCCCAGAGATAACTCATTATATGTGAGTGTGTGCCTCCAAAATCTGAAGGAAAAAAAAAATCCCAAATCTGAAGCATTTCTAACCCTAAGCACTGGAGAGAAGGGACGCTCAGCTCATGTGCCACCTTCTCCCTCCTCCCCCCTCCCTCCCGCCCTTACCCCCTCCCCCTCCCTCCCTTCTTTTCTCTCTTCCTTGCAGATGATGCCACCACATACTTCAGCAGGGTGGGATGGCCCTGTGGTTCCAGTTTGTGCCTCTTGATCTTGGTTAATTATGAGGAAACTCCTTCCTCCACTACCAAAAGTGTCACCTTCCAAAACGCCAGATGGACCTCTATCCGCCTGTGAAGGAACCCTTCTCCTAATGCTGGGGTCTTTCCTGCTTCAGGAAGGTAGCAGCCCGAGTAAACTGGGTCGAGCAGTCGAGAAGGAAAATTCCCTCTCCCCCAAGCGGCCTTTGAGGCTCTCCTGCGAGATGTGCATTTCCAACTGTTCAGCAAAGAAACGTGCAGATGAACTCCTCCTAAGACGTCAAAACCACCCACGGCCACCTGTTCGGGACTCTGCGCTGGATGGGTGAGCTTGGCTTTTGCAGCCGAGTGGCCCCCTGCATCCAGACATCTGTGCATGTCCCACGGCCTCGGGCTCCAATCAATACATGGGGCAAGAAGAGACCTAGAGCCAAATTCCTTTTCAGGAACATTCGTCCACCTGGGGACTGATACCCAACTAGCCTGGTGACTCGCTTCTCTCTACAGGGGTGACAGGTGCCTTTTGAAAGCTTTAAGTCAGGCGTGGCAAGACTGTGATTATGTGTTCATAGCAATGTTTGGTACGGGCACTGAGAGAAGAACAATTTGAAGGAGAATTCATTAAGGTGGATACTGCAACGGTCCAAGCACGACATGAACAAGACTGGATCTGGGGTATCAGCAAGGGGAACTGGGAGAAGTAGGTGAATCTAAGATCCATGTAGGGGTTAAAACCAGCGGGGTGGGATGGGTGAGATGGAGAGAATGCCTCTCTTTTCGGAATCTTTGATCCTGATCATTGGGCCAGTCACTCCCAGAAGAGTGGCGTCTGGCGGGCCAAGGCACACATGCGTTTGACAATGGTTTTATGGACTTGGAGCCCTCCTCCTGCCCCCTTGCAACCGTGGCAGAGCGCAGCCTGACTCTAATGCCTTTGGTGTCACCTCGATCACCTACCGTTTGAGCAGCGGCCAGCAGACACAGCGCTCAGTGTCCACTCTGGCCATCAGGCACTGTTTGTGAGAATCACCAAGAGGCGTGGGGACTTTGTACTCGGTGTGCCCTATCACGCTCCCCAGTCATCCATTGTCCATTATTCCTGATCTGTACAAATAGTTGTTCCAAATATTCAATGAGGCACACGGGGGAGAAACTAGGTGGAAACTAGAGAAGTAGAAGGAATGTTCCAGTCCTTATAATGTCAGTGCCTATCTATCCCTTAGGATAATTCCTTATCTTGAAAATAGAGGTTTATTAAATTTCCTCAAGTTTCCTTTCACGTATGGTGATTATTTGAGCAGAATGAATAGCTGGGTGCCATGGCACACTTGTGTCATCCCAGCGGCTGGGGAGGCTGAGGCAGGAGGATCAAGAGTTCCAAGCCAGCCTCAGCAAAAGCGAGGTGCTGAGCAACTCAGTGAGACCCTGTCTCCAAATAAAATGCAAAATAGGGCTGGGATGTGGCTCAGTGGTCGAGTGCCCCTGAGTTCAATCCCTGGTACCCCCCCACCAAAAAAAAAACAACAGTAAATAAATACAATTCATAATTATTTAAATTTAGGTAGACAACGAATTAGTTAATGGTTCGTTTTTAGAGACAAGGAGATGACTTCAGTTTTTCAAAACAAGAACAGCAGCCATCAGCCCACAAAAAGATCCTTGAGCTGAAAATTACAGATTTGCACGCGTGGAATCCCGTAGGTGGATGGCGACCCCACAGCAGGTGGGGGGCATTTCCTTTCTGTTTCCCCTTGTTTGAAATTGAAATGGAGAAGCTCTCCTTCTGGAGATGACGAGCAGCTTGCAGCAGACCACTAAGAGCCACAGAAGAATCCAGAAGAATCCAGACGAAGGTGACTCTATTGACAGGCGCTGGAGTCTTGAAGGGACTTCAAGGGAACCACATTGTATGAACCCAGATCCTGGAAAGCAGAACGGGGAGTAAAGAGAATTTTCCAGAATGCTGCGGCCGGAAGCTGCCAGGTCCCTGGACACATGGTAGGACATCCCAGAGGGGGCTGGAGCCATCAATGGGTCCACCTGCTGCTCTGCCGAGCTAGAGCTCCATATGGCACCTCTCCCGTTCCTCACAAGTGGGAATTGTTGACACAGGCAGTTGCAATCCACAGACATCTTGATTTAAATATTCAATGGAAAGATTTTTCTTCTGAGAAAATGTCATTGTTCTATTGGCCGAGTGTCCAGCATCATGGCCTTTGGTTTTCCTTTGGTTTCCCCACCTCCAGCAACTGAAAGAAAAACGCTGCACTGGCCGACTGCTTTGATTCTGTCCTTCGAGATGGGTCAGAAGGAGGGAGGCTCAGAACCAGGCCACTTGGGTTGTAACCGCCACTTGGGTTGTGTGAGGGCCGGCGGGTGGCCTGACCCGCTTCTACTAGATCTGGGCGGGTGCTGGGGGGAATCAAAGCAGTAACAGTGCTTACCTACTGGAATTGCGTCGAGCATTAAGAGTTTTTCTATGCCTTTCAAACAACACACCCTCCGTTGATGCTTACTATGATTTTTACTGGCTTATCTGAATTAAAACGTCCAAGGAGAGCTGGCACCAACGAGTTTGTCAAAAATGCAAGAGGCTGTTGGTAAGTTGTTGGGGGTGGTGGAAAGGGGCCCACATGGAACTGTACTAGAATAGCTTGTGACTCCTTATGGGCGTAAGCTGGATGTGTCCAGGTAAGTGTCCTCCACACTCTGAACCTCAGCGTTGCCTGGTTTTCTTATGGTGAAGAATGTCAGCGTGGAGATGCATGGTGGGCAGGAGGCCCCGATGCAGGAAAAGCAGGTGTAGAGTCCTAGAAAACCTCCCTGTGGGGACCACCGAGGCTTTGGCAAGACCTGGGCTTCTCTCCTGATGCATCTGGGATCTCAGCTGCTAGAGCCTGTTGCCCACATGCTCCTCCGTGCTAACGAACTTCCCACCAAGAAAACCACCCACCTGCCAAAGTGTACGGACAGGTGAGCCCACCTGGGGGAGCCCAGTCAGCACCCTGGGTCTCTGAGTCTGAGACGACAGCCCCCTGGTTGGCAGGGGACCAGCAGACACCCCGGTCAGTGCCCTCACCCACCAGGTTGGGGAGGCAAGGCCAAGCCTGGACTTGTGTCTTCTTTCTTTGCATCTACGAAAAACAGGCTTGCTAAAAAGAAGACCAGATCAAGAAAAGCAGCTCAGGGAGGCAAAGATCACCTTTACTGCTACCACGCAGTGGGCGTGTTACTTGAAAATGTGATTCTTTTTTGTTTTTAAATAGTATTTGTAGCTAGCTTTGTTTTTTTAAAAAATCAAGGCAGATGAATGAAGGAAAATCCAGCCCCCATCCCAAACTTTTAATAATCTAACTTATGTGTGTGTCTTGGCAATATGTTTTATGGAGCCGACCCAAACTTGCCCGGGGCTTTGGGGAGCAGCTCAGGGGCAGCGGACTCTTGTGATTTCAGGGGACCCTGAGCATCCTAACCCCACGCGGGCAAGGGAGTCTCAGCCCTCTGCCAGGCGGAGCTGTCAGACTTGAAGTTTCCTGCCCTAATCCATTTGGGGACAGTGATGTCTCTGAGTCAGTAACAGGCCTCCGGTCCATGTGGCCATTTCCCCAGGGGACTGCCTGTTCCCTCTGCTGACTGAGAGGGGAGATTTGGAACAGTGAGCTCTTTCTAGGAAAAGAAGAAAAGCAAGAGAGAATGAGAAAGAAAGAGGGGCAGGGGGAGGGAAAGGAAAGACAAAGAAAAGATTAGAAAAGAAAGGGGAGAGGACAGAAGGAGGGACAGGGAGGGAGAGAGGAGGAATGAGAGAGAGAAGGGAAGTTTCTTCTCTCTCTTGTTTTAATTTTGTTTTTTAAAATCTGTTCTAATTAGTTCTGCATGGCAGTGGAATGCACTTTGACACATCCTACCTAAGTGGAGAATAACTTCTCATTTATCTGGTTGTACATGATGCACAGTTCCCCAGGTCATATACGCACATAGGGTGATAACGCCAGAGCCATTCTGCTATCATGCCTACCCCAGTGCCCCCTCCCCTCCCTTCACTCCCCTCCGTCTAGTCCGAATTACCTCCACCCCTACCCCTCTTATTGTGAATTAGCATCCACATATCAGAGAAAACATTTGGCCTTTGATTTTTTTGGGGGGGAGATTGGCTTATTTCACTTAGTGTAATATTCTCCAGCTCCATCCATTGACTGGCAAAAGCCATGATTTCATTCTTCTTTAAGGCTGAGTAATATTCCATTGCTTATATATACCACAGTTTCTTTGTCCATCCATCTGTTGAAGGGCATCTAGGCTGGTTCCATAGTTTAGCTATTGTGAATTGAGCTGCAATGAACATGGATGTGGCTGCGTCACTGTAGTATGTTGATTTTAAGTCCTTTGGGTATCAACGTAGGAGTGGGATGAGTGGATCAAGTGGTTGTGTTTCTTAATGCTTTACATGTTAACATTGGAACTCTCTGCCTTGGCCTTTGCCTCACACGCTTATCTTGAATTCCATGGGTTTCCAGGAACCACAGACTATTTGGATATAAGACACACCCAAGACGCAGTTGGCTGGTGCCATCTGATTTCTTTTCCCAAATACTGTACTCATTTTCCTTATAAAGTGTGAATTCTGCACCAGTTGTAATGCTAGGAGCTTCCAGACCTGAGATCTCAGCGGGAGTCAAGTTGCTAATTTTCATGTAAAAGATTTGTCTTCCCTCCTGGGGCTTCTGAGCGGTGTGATCTAACTGCTGTCCCAAACCACTCAGGAGCTTTCTAAATTCCATTTCCTGCTCCTTCATCTACCGCTCAGGGCTGGGGTCCTCTCTCTGCAGCAGGGTCCCAGCACCAGGGCTTTGAACCCTCTCTTCCTGCCCTGCAGACAGATAGGAGGGGACCCTCCTGTGCACTCGGGTTCCTTCCTAAGTATGGAGCCTTCTCCTTCTGCGCCTCCCTAAACCTGCCATTCAGGGCACTTTCCTCTTTCACTTTTATTCATTATTTCTAGCTCTCTGCTATTATGGTTCCTGTCTTTAACATTTCACTAAAAAGCTAGAAATCTGAACTCAGCAGGTCTCCAAGGACTGTCTTTCCCAGTTAGCCCTCCACATTTGAGTTTGCAGAATTCACGGATCCAAAACATTTCAAAGCAAAACAAAACGAAACAAAACAACAACAAATGACCCAAACAAACCAATAAACACACACAACAACGACAATAACAGCAAGCCACCCAAACTGTGTCTGCATTAACAGGTATGGACTCGTTTCTTGCCATTATTCCCTAAGTAGTATAGTATAGCGTTATCTCCATGAGCATCCGCATCATGTAAGGCATTTTAAGTAATCTAGGTCATCGTAATTGTAAAATACGCAGAGAAGATGTGCATAAGTCACGTGAACGTACTACACCTTTTCATATAAAGAACTTGAGTGTCCAAGGATTTGGGTATCTGCAGAGGGTCCTGGAGCCAACTCCCCATGAATAACGAAGGATAACTGTGCTTGCTTTTGCAGAATCTACAAATGCATGCTTTTTAGGCATTTGTGCATTTGATGTCCTACCCCTAACTGCCCGTAGTGATGACTCTAAATCCAAAACCCCAAACCATATTTTTATTTTGAGCCCTAGGCCAGTATCCAGTTCCCCGCTCAACTGTCTCTCTCTCCCCAACCCTGGGAATTGAACCTAGTGGTGCTGTACCCCTGAGCAATATCCCAAGTTCTTTATATATTTTTTATTTTGAGATAGAGTCCTGCTAAGTTGCTGAGGTTGGCCCCGAACTTGCGATCCTCCTGCCTCAGCCAATCTCTTAGTGGACGAGCGTCTCCACTGAAATGAGCCTGCCTCTCAGCCAGTGCTTTGCAGTTTAAAGCTGACCACCCTTCTGCAATCCGGCTGGCTGAGGAGCCACCACCCACCCACGGTTCCACAACGCTGCGAGCACCCTCTGGATGCTCTTCCTGGGCTTCTGGATTCCACTGGTCAGCTCTTCTCTTTCTTGCCTTTAAATATCTCACCTCCTTAGTAAAAGTTCCCATCGTTTCTTCCCACCCACATTCTAAATATCGTTTATAATAACTGTGAAATAGGACACTCCAGAAAGTAGCACAAAATTCGCATAAAGTAACGTAACACCAAGAGGCAAAGGAGCAGCTCTTGGGGCGAGGGAAGGAACATTCCTCATTCCACCAGACCCTGGGCTGGCTCGGCTGGGGAAGGCTCTTTCCTCATCCTAGGACAAACTGCTGGTCTGGTTCTAGAACATTCCCTTCCTTGCACTTCTCCTGGTTTCTCTGTGACACTTGTGTCCGAGTCCCCTGTTTGTGTGCGGGAGGTCTTCCTGTGTCTCTTGATATTCCATTCTTCCTTTTTCACTTTCCTGCGTGGGTCTGAGTTCGGGTGTGCTGTGGATCACAGCCTGTGCTGTGTAGTGCTCGATGACGGCAGTAGAGCCCCTTTTCCTCATTTTCACTCGGGCATTCCTTGTGCGAAGCTGAGAGCTGGCACACTGCTGCAGTCAGGGATCCCAGGTGTGTGTCTGAGAGGTGAGCGCGCATTGCCTGGGGTCAGGGGACTGGTCCGGATGACCTACCCAAGCACTACCTATAGTGCAAGGCGACGTTTGTTTAAAAATTCTTTTTACGAAGGCTGATTCATCATTCTCCCGTCCCTTTACCTCACACGTGAAGGGCCTTCCTAGGGCCCTGGCCCGATGCTGCCACCTCCCTCCTTGTTCAGCACCTACCTTCTGTAGAACTGCATCAAGTGTTCCCTGTGGTGAGACCTCTGCCTTCCCATTCGTCATCTGCCCGCCTTGAGCCCATTCACCAGACGTGCAGAGTTCCTTGACGTTCTAAACACGGCAGATCTCTAAGGTCTGGCTCTTCACACACATTTTTTTACTTACGTCAAATCATCCAGGAGGGCGTTTGCTCATCTCTGCGAGTCTCGTGTCAGTCTCCAGGATCCTGAGATCACTCCGGGTGGGCGTTTTCACAGCAGCCGTCAGGCTGTGTTGGAAGGATCTGTTCACACTTGATTTTTTCATATCCTGCCCTCTTATTCAAAAGGGTGGTATAGATATAGTCAATAAAGACAGACCACATAAAGAGATTTTAAAAAAGACCAGAGCCAATTGGAGCACAGCTAGACGACATGCTGCAGAGGGGAACCCTGGAAGCTAGACACGTGGGCTCTGGGGTCCCATGTGGTCACTGTAACCGGCTCCAGAGGCGCTGAGTCCCCAAGACATTATATATGGACCACAAAGATCCATCTTTCTCATCCCCTTGATTTGAGAGATCCAGGGCACTCAACCACTGAGCCACCTCCCCAGCCCTATTTTGTGTTTTTGTATTTTATTTAGAGACAGAGTCTCACAGAGTTGCTTAGCCCCTCGCTTTTGCTGAGGCTGGCTTTGAACTCTTGATCCTCCTGCCTCCGCCTCCCAAGCCGCTCGGATTATAGGCATGCAACACTGTGCCCAGCAGGAATTTTTACTTCAAGCCAAAAAGAAAAGTGTTTTTCCTGATTTTCCTTGGAAAAATAAACCAAGATGGAAGATATCAACACAGTCATACCTCAGTATCCTTGGGAGATTTGTTCCAGGACCTCTCTATAGAAAGCAAACTTTGTGGATGCTGTTATATAAAAAGTGGCGTAGAGTTTGCAGGTAACTCAAACACATCCTGTGTGCACTTTGGTTCGTCTCTAGATTATAAATAATATCTAATAAAATGTAAATGCTTTGTAAGTAGTTGTTACACTGTATAGTAAATAATGATGAAAAACATCCATACATACTTAATGCTCATAAAATTTGGGGGGGATATTTTTGATCCATAGTTGGTTAAATCCGACGTTGGTAAAATCTGTTGATTTGCAATCCACTGATATAGAAGGCCGACTGTTTACCTTTCTGTTGGCCACTTTAACTTGCTAAACTCGTTAACCAACACTTCTCCATTTTCCAGTTTCTCCACAGCAGTCCTCCACCTGAGCCCAATGTAAACGGTTTTCAGAACACCACATCTCTGCGGTGAACGGACAGTTACCATCTGGCAGACTTCTCTAAATTTTGTTTCTTGGTTGTACCACTGTCACCAACCCAGTTTTCTTGGTCTTGCTGATCACAGCATATTGAAATTCTAGGATAATAAAGCTGGGAGGAAAGGGAGGTGTGTTTTACCTCATAGCGGACTTACAGGTAGAAAGAATTGGCCTGTAATGTCAGTCAAAAGTGGAAGAATCTCTTAGAAATTGATGGGAAATGCCAGGTCAGGAGGTGGCACTAAAAAGGCAGAGATTGATTTTGGATTTGCTCATCCAAAGCCTCTATCTCACCATGGGGCCACCCCTTTCCTCTTGTGGTCTGCTTTTCCCCCATGCCCATCCTCAACACAATGGATTAGACCAGGAGACTCAGGACTGAGCTCAGCATTCACTTGTCCCTGAACATGCCTCATCCCTGTTTGCATCCATCCATCCATCCCCAGTACAAGTCCAAAGATCCTACTCCAAACTCCATCACGGTGTCTGCCAGCTTTCTGTTGCTGTAACAAAACACCTGAGATAATCAACTTTGAAAGCGGAAAGGTAGGCTCCCAGTTATGAAGTTCCGTCCTCCATGGTTGGTTGGAACATTGCATTTGAGCCTGTGGCCAGGCTCGCATCACGATGTATTCATGGTGGAAGAAGTCGTTCACCTCGTGGAGGCTGGGAAGCAAAGAGAAAGGGGAAGAGACTGTGGCCCCGCCATTCCCTGTAAGGGCAGGTATCTCAGGACCGGCCCTCCCAGCGGCCTCCTTCTTTCAGGCCCCCGTAGCCCACTAACTGGGGATCAAGCCTTCAACACAAATGGCTTTGGGGGACACGTAAGATCAAACTACAGCCACCCTTCCACTTCCCCAGAGCCCTGTGTGAGTACTCATCTGACCCTAGGCTGTGGGTCTCCTTTCCCACCCACCTTTGAGGGACACTCAGCCCTCCAACTCTTCTTTGATCTTTTGTCACCTGGTATCCCCTAGGGACACCACCCTCACTACAGAATCTCAATAGGACAATGTGGTTGATTTCCTCACATGCTGCCTGCATCACGTTCAGAATGTGGAGTTGATTTCTCCTCCTTCTTTTTTTGGGGGGTGGGTACTGGGGATTGAACTCAGGGGCACTCGACCACTGAGCCACATCCCCAGCCCTATTTTGTATTTTATTTAGAGACAGGGTCTCGCTGAGTTGCTTAGCGCCTCGCTTTTGTTGACTGGCTTTGAACTCGCCATCCTCCTGCCTCAGCCTCCCGAGCCCTTGGGATTACAGGTGGGCACCACCCTGCTGGACTTTCCTCCCTCTTATGCCTCCTTTTCAACATCTCTTCCTCTAAGCAAAACCCCCCTGATGACTTCCATGTCCGTCTCTACCAGACTCTACCCTGGGTTATTGCAGGATCTTCCGGCTCAGAGCCTCCTCAGTGACAGAAGACCTCCGTTCCAGCCCCGGCCTCTGCCTCACTCCACTCATCAGCCCGGTGGTACCAACAGTCTCATAGCTGCCCAGGGTGGCCAAGGCCAAGGTCTCCAAGGAATCATCCCAATGAGGTTGTCCTGCCCTAATTAGTGAGCACCTCTTTCACCCCCAGGTGCACAGCCCGTCTGCCTCTCCTCCATCACAGCTCCGTCTGCTTCCTTCCTTCCCCAACTCCGGTCCCTCATTCCTCCGTCACATCTGGGGACTTGTGCTCATCAGTGTGTATGGTCTCTTCTCTGCACGTCCCCAGGAGGAACTCTGCTTCTTAACAGCTGCAGAACGGTTCAACTCCCCCGAGATGAGATGCCCATTAGATGGCCTTCACCCTCTCCACGGACTCTCATCACAATCCACCCCTGGAGCCTGCTCCCATGTTACAGTTCTCTAGAGAACCCCACCCTGCCTCAGCTTCACCACCTCTGATTTTCCTGTCTGTAGCCAAGCAAAACTTCACTATAAAACGTCACCCAGCTGGACTGGTTTCATTTAAATGATGATCACATGCCTCAAATGGGCGCCGATGTGATGGATGGATCCTATTTGGTGCCCATATGCCAAGCCATGGACTTAAAGACCGATCAATAAAAATCACTCCATCTGAATAGTAGAAAGAAAATAAATTAGAAGAAAGAAAGAAAGAAAGAAAGAAAGAAAGAAAGAAAGAAAGAAAGAAAGAAAGAAAGAAAGAAACCAGACCCTTCAGGACCCAAGGATTTATAGCAAAAGATGTAAGGATCCTGCAGCTGAAGTTCCGGCAGAAGAGGAGAGCAAGGAACAAAAGAGCATTTGAAGAAAGAATGGAGGGAAACTCCCCAAATTTGACCAAAGCCACAGATGTAAGGTTCTAGAAGCTGAACAAATCCCCAGTAGACAGGGCCAAAGAAACCCACACCCAAACCCCTTGTGAGTCAACCTTTGAGTTCTAAAGAGAAGGGGGGGGGTCTTTTAAATAGACATGGAGAAACGTCACATGGTCAGGTCAGGTGGCAGCGGCTGCCTCACCAGAAAACACGGAACCGGATGGATGAGCCAGGGCGCGTCTTAAGTATTAGAAAAACAACTAAATAACCTGTCAATCATGAGGTCTGAGTCCAGGGACACTGCAGGAACATGACAACCTCGTCCTACAGAGGAGACGCTCTCGGCTCAAGAAGTCCTGCCCCCACAGATGGCGAACCCTTCCCTCCTTTCCTGGGTGCACGGGCTGGACTTTGCTTTTTTCTCTTCGGTTTTAAAAATCATATCGATGAGTGCAACAAAGAAACAGTCTCTGATCCTCGAAACGATGATCTTTGGAAATAAGGAGGGTGATAAAATACCGCGAAAGAAGCCAGTGTTCTGCATCTCAGGTGACGCTGTAAAGGGAAGGGTCTGATATCACTCGCTCAAAGAGAAACGGCTTGTTCCTCGATGCACACTCCCCTTTGCGACTTTCCCTTTTCTGTCATCCCACAGCCACACTTCTGAAAAGACCGCCCTCCCCGGCCCAGACTGGTCTTTCCCCAACGCACCGTCTGCCGTGATTGACCTTCCCAAGGTCGTCTGTGGTTCTGGTCAGAGTAGGCAAGTGAGGCTTTCTCAAATGTCCTTACGGAATCAAGGGCGTCTTTCTGTCTCTGATGTTGGGATTATTCAGAATATTTACTCCGATCGCCCTCCTGGGCCACCTTTGGTCCCTGGACAGAAGAGCCATCGGTACCATAAGTCATGCTCCCAGACCCTCACACGGCGGCTGCTGGCCATCATCTGTGGCTGCTTGCTCTCCCGATATGAAGACCTGCTCACGTCTCCTGAAGCCTCAGTTTTGTCACCTCACCCAAATCAGACAGTTAACGGTTGTGGCGATGACAGCCCTCGCCCTGTCAATTCCCAAAGCAAAGAATAAAAAGCCACAAAGTTCTCACGGCACGAACCGGGAGTGCTCACGAGAGAGTCGCGGCGTTCTCTGACTCGCACTCTGGAATTCTGGGGATGGCACACAAAGTCACAGCAGTCAGAGGAGCCTTCTTTGGTTCATGTGGATGACACCGTGAGGCAAACTGCCTTGAGCTCAGCGCTGCGTGCGTCTTGAGCTCAGTGAGGACGCTCCAGAGCGTGAGGCTGATGAAAGCTGCAGAATCCTGTTAAGTCGAAAAATTAAAAAAAAAAAGAAAAAGAAAACAAAAGAAGCGGAGGGTGCGATGTGTTGCCTCACCTGTTTGTGAGGACCAGAGCTCTTCCGTCTTCCACATGGCCGCGCACAGCATCAAGCTGGTGGCTGCTCCATCGCTCTGGCCTTGGGACAGCAGAAATGAGGTCCAATTTCATGTCCCCTGGGCTGGAAATGAACCGTGGTTTTTCTATGCACTGAGATTCTCCCGTGGGGGTGAGTAGCAAGCAGGCGGGAGCCAGGCCAGCCTCGGCCGGCACTCACCAGCCTGCAGGGAACGGCTGAGGGCAAGCCGAGCCATTGCCGGTACCAGCCGCGCCTCTTGCCTTAGTCGTACTTGCCACGTGGATCTCCCCAGAACACGGCTTTCATCGTGAGGCTTCCTTTGCTCCAAGACGTTCCACAGTTCTCTGGTCTCTGAAGAAGACAGACAGACAAGCTCCCGTGTTAGTTTGCCCAGGCTGCCAAAACAGAGTGTCACCGACCAGGTGGCCTACATGACAGATGTCCGCCATCGCAGAGCTCTGGAGGCCAGAAGTGCAAGGTCAGGGTGTCAGCAGCTTTGGTCCCTCTGAGACCAGTGGGTCCTCTGACTGCTCAGGGCTGTCCCAACTGCTGGTGACTGTGACAACGTGTGTCCTTTCCTGGCCTGCCTGAGCGACCCCTGGTGTCTGCCTTCGTCTTCACGTGAGTTCTCCCTCCATGTGGGTCTGTGCCCAAATTCACCCCTTCTCTATAAAGACACCAGCCATATTGAACTAGCTCCCCGTTCTGTCCCGAGCCAAGGCCCTCATTCTAGGTTGACTGAATTGGTAAAGTCCCTATTTTCAAATAAAAACACATTCTGTGGCACTGGGGGGTTAGGGCTGCAGCGTGTTTCTTGGGTTGTCCTCGAGTCAGCCACAGAGGTCCCCTAGGTGAGCAGTCTGTGATCTTTCACTTCCTGCCTACTTCCTTTCCACCTGCCATCCCTAATTCCAATTCTCTTTCTGACCATGTCTACTCATGTTGGGTCACTCTTGTCCTGTCTCACCTGGGAGACTCGGCCATCCTTCTCAAGTCTATCCTTCCTTTAGAATCTAGCTGAGCCACCATTTAAGAGGTTTCCCGGGGTGTCTCCAACCCTGGGGGACATGTGCAGGGATGTTGAACTTGCCACAGACTGGGCAGCATTTCACATTTCTCTATCTTGCAGGGTAATACCATCACTAGACGTGGGCAGGGGAGATCTGAGTCCTGGGCTCCCATGGAGCGAGTGTCCACAGAAACACAGAGAGTCACCTTCTAGACTCTTCTCCCAGACCAAATGACTCTGAGTCTGCTCCCCAGGTCATCTTCCTGAGTGTGGACTCACCAGGTTCTCACCCCAGGTCTGAGGGGATGGCCCAGGACTGCTGGAGGGGTGGACAGAGCTTGGGTGAGCACGTGGGGGTGCACAGGTTGATGGGGGACTTCTTCTGCCACGGGACAGAGTCAGGAGTGGGAAGGCAGTGGAGTGTCCCTGCAGGACTGGAAGCTGGGTCTTCTCATGCTGATGATTCCAAGAGGAAAGAGAATTCCAGACCCAGCTCTGGTTTTTATACCATCATAAAGGCCTGTTTGTCAAAGTGCAAGAATAGAGCATACATTAGCCCCCACTTGTACCTGGGGGCATGTCCAAGACCCCTGCTGGATGCCTCAAACTGCAGACAATACTAAATCTTATAATTTGATTTAAGGCCTCTTCCTTTTTCAAGATATTTTCAGTGGTTTTGAGATTGAACCCATACAGACTATGAACCCCATACAGACTAGGCAGCGCTCTACCACCAACCTGCACCGTGGCCCTACCTCTTCTCTTTACCTAGCACTTGCCCCACACTGTGGACAGAACGTCTGCAATGTGGGGTAGGATAGCAGAATGAGCACATGCTTCTTTTTCCTTCATCACAATTTCATGGATAGAAGATTTGTTCTTACAGTAGATCTGAGCAACCTCAGCACATGACTTCCTCTTCTTATTGTTGGTGATTGTGCAGCTTCTCTCAGCACATCTGCATTTCCAGCGTCACTATGCTCGTACTTTGGGGCCATTATTGACTGAAGCTACCTGAACAGGAGCACTGGCATACCACTGCAGTCAGTCTGACAATAGACAGCTGCTATGTCACTGACGGGTGGGTAGCACATACAGTGTGGATACATTGGACAGAGGGGTGGTTCACATCCCAGGCCACTCAGGATGACTCATGACTTAAAAACTATGAACATTTTGTTGCTGGGAATATTTTTAATATTTCTGGACTATAGCTGATAGGGGGTAAATGAAATTATGAAAAGCAATGCTTCCGATGGGGAGGGGATTAACTGAATTCTGTTTAGCCATGGAAAACTTAATTGGTAACTAAAACATTCAGGCTTATTACATGTGGGCCACCATGGGACTCACTGCACATAATAACCCCCCATCCATGTCCACCTGGGGACTCCACTGTGGGCTGCCTTGGAGTTGAATGTGAACTGGAGTCAGTCCCTGTTTGTTCTTCCACTTTGTGCGAAAAAATCATCGCGTGTTTCCATGGGAATATGCATTTGTTTCAATAAAAAGACTCGGAACAAAGCAGGGGACAAGGATGAAGGACCCTTGTCAATACCTTCACGGTAAAGTGGTCACAAAAGATCACTTCATGAGGCAAGAGGAAGCGTGGTGAGATGGGATGGCAATAGTGAGCCTCTTGCCTCCCATGGCACCTGCTGGTGATTGGTGTGGGAATTAATTTCCATGCCTTTCCAAAATACTCAGGCAGCCTCATTCCTCTTCTTATCTGGAGTGTAGGCATGATGGCTGCACCCCAACAGTCATTTTGGACCATGAAGTAGCCTTGTAGAAGGAAGCTACTGTCACTAAGGAGACACCTTAGTGGTGGGGTAGGTGATGATGCGTCTCCTGCTCATTTGACGGTGAGGGTGGGGATGATTCATGTGGCCCCAATGACAAAGAAGAGGACCCTCAGACGTTGCTGCAGTAGAAAGGATGATGTCTCCATGCACAGGACTAGCACCACTCTGAATGGATCTGAACATCTTCAAATGTAGATCATGTGCCTGAAAATCCATGCCAAGAACACCAGTTGACAAAGGTCAGACCCAAAGCCTTCTGGATTTCTCCCTGTTTTACACGTGGAAAGATGATGAGTTTTCCTTTCTCTTCCCCATTTTCTATGGAGTGCCTCCTTCATAGCTAAATTGACTTCACACCAAGAGTCCACTTGGGCAAGTATACCCTTCTTGATCTTTCCTTTGAAATCTTATTCAAAGGCCTCAGAAGAACTGACCCTTTCGTCTTTCTTAATCTATTTGTGCATCGGAATGTGACTGTCATCGTGGTTGAGTCGAGGCTAGAGCACCCTGAGGAGAAGCCTGGAGCCGGGAAGCATCTTCTCTGCATTTGGCACCCAGGGGTCTTGACCTCGCTCTCCACGGCTGACTCTGAGCTGGCTAAATGACAACTTCACGTAGCCTAGAACACAGTGTCCTGAAGGTGACTCAAGTCACCAAAAAACAACTGAAATCAATAGCCGTGTGCATGTTGTCATTCTTTTGAACAACACCACCTCAAGTGGTTCTGAAATAAAAATAAAGTAAGGTAGTAGTCATCTATCAATCACCAGGTCACGAGTTTTCAATCTGAGGCAAATGGACTTTGGAATGTCTGAAATTAAATGCAAAAAAAAAAAAAAAAAATCAAAGACAGGTGTACATACTAATCATTAATTTCACTTTACAAGGCAGACGTTACAATTTGTCCACCCAGTATCAGTGCATTTTTCTTTCTTAGGCACAGAAGCCATATTTTTATTGCAAATAACAAATCTTGCTACAAATTCAAATTACTTAGCTTCCATATCAGAGAGAGGTGACTATGACCAACCTTTAGCAACTGAGAGGGACAAACAATTGGCACACTCCTCTTTGCTCTTTGACCTTTATCCTTCTTTCTGGAATGGAGGCATGATGGCTGGACTCCAGCCGTCATCTTGGTCTATGAGGTAGCCTTGCAGTTGGAAGTTACTCAGTGATGATGGTGAAACAGATATTGAGAAGGAGCCTGGGACTGCCTTCTTTGGACTTGTTTATGTGAGATATAAATACTCCCTATGCTCTTCTGGCTGCTATCATGTCACTTCTGTTTTGTACAGGTGAACCTGACCCTCGCTGATTCACTTCATACTACTCAAGTGTAAGAAATGCCACATTGTTTTTATAAATGAAGAAAAAATGAATTTCAAGTTTCATTAAGCCGATGCAACAAATTCAATCTCAACCACGTTCAGGGATTTCCTATGTGTGTACTTGTACTATGGAACTTGTACTATGTCCAGAAAACCTAGTAATCGTATCAGTCAGCTTTCTGAGACCACAATAAAATGCCTGAGACAGTCAACTTATAATGAGAAGAAGCTGATTTGGGCTCACAGTTTGGGAGGGTCCAGTTCATGGTGGTTGGCCCCATTGCTTTGTTCCAGTGGTGAGGCAGCACATTAAGGCAGAAATGTGTGGAGGAGCAAAACTGCTTGCATCATAAACCGGGAAGCAAAAAGGGCAAGACAAAGAGAACGACTGGACAGGCTGGGGCCCACCATCACCACTGGGGACACAAGCTCAGTGACCCAAGGGCCTCTGCAAGGTCCCGCCTGGTGGTCCACAGCGCCTTCCAGGGACCTTTAACACCGGCCTTTGGGGACACCAAGACCCACACCACCACAGTGGGGGCCTCGCATATCTGGCTCTTGGTGGCTGCCAATATGGCTATTCAGAGGGAGACGGTGGTTCCGAGCTCCCAGGCTGGGTGTGGGCACTGAGGCTTGGGCAGCTGGGCAGCGTGCCAGGCCACCAGCCCTCGGGGTGCACAGGGAGCCAGGTCCCTCCCCACGGGCGGTCCTCAGGGGTCCAGTGCTGGCCTCTGCCGACCTCAGGCTCCACAGCCTCACACCCCTTCCTGGGCACTCCCAGCCCCCACCGCATGTCTCCATGGTCTTCACACCTGCCAGCCCCATGCTCTAGGGAGGGGGTGGTGGGGGTGGGGGTGGGGTGAGGATGGGGGTGGGGGTGGGGATTGGGGGATGGGGGATGGGGCATGGGGGTGGGGGTGAGGATGGGGATGGGGGTGGGGGTGGGGGAGGGTGGGGATGGGGGATGGGGCATGGGGGTGGGGGTGGGGATGGGGTGGGGGTGGGCACGCCCCTCAGGAGGGGCGTCCTACTTCACCCTCCTTCCTTTATCTCTGCGCCTCTTCCTTTTCCGTATGAATGGTGAACAACCCTAGTGACTCCATGGGGCTGTTCCCTCAGAGCCAGGAGCTGCTGTGTGGACACACCAGGATTCTGCAGTCTACACTGCTTTCCTTTGTCTCCCATTTTAGGACCAAAATCCTTCTATTGAAAACCCTCTGGGTTTTCTGCTTTGTCTTTCGATTCCCTAAGCTCATCCCTTGTGTCTATGCCCTACGGAGACAAGGGCAGGTGGAGTCCCACTATGAAGTGAAAGACCAGGGGAATTCTGAAAGAGGCTTCAGAACTCAGGCCGTCTTCCTGGGCTTCTGAGTTCACAAAAGTCTTTGGGAATCTGGGGAAAGTGTGGGGCCCTTGCTCCGTGGGGAGAAAGGCACACTCACACACTGCTGGTGGGACTGAAAATGGGTGCGACCACTCTGGAAAGCAGTATGGAGATTCCTCAGAAAACTCGGAATGGAGTCACCATTTGACCCAGCTATCTCACCCCTAGGTTTATACCCCCAGGACTTAGAATCAGCATACTACAGGGTCACAGCCGCATTGATATTTATAGCAGCTCAATTCATAATAGCTGAACTATGGAACCAACCTAGGTGCCCCTCAATAGATGAATAGATAAAGAAAATGTGGTACATATACATGATGGAATATTACTCAGCCTTAAAGAAGAATGAAATCATGGCATTTGCCAGTAAATAGATGAAGCTGGAGAATATTGGGCTAAGTGAGATAAGCCAATCCTCCAAAACCAAAGGATAAATGTTTTCTCTGATATGCAAATGCTAATTCACAATAAGCAGGGGGAGAACAGAGGTACTTTGGATATGATAGAAGGGACTGAAGGGAGGGAGGAGGCATGAGGGTAGGAAGGATAGTGGAATGAATCAGACATTATCACCCTGTGAGCATACGTGACTACCCGAGGGGTGTGATTCTACATCACGTTCAACCAGAAGAATGAGAAGCCATTCTCCATTTATGTAGGATGTGTCAACGTGCATTCTACTGTCACGTATAACTAATCAGAACAAAACTCTAAAAAGGTATTTTTAAAAAGATGCGTATTTTAAAGCACCAGCCAGGAGATACCACAGCCTCAGTTTCTTATCCTGGTAATGCAACAATCTGCTGTGCAGAAAACCCCGCCTCTGTTCCCCGTCTGCAGAATGGGAGACCTTGTTAGCAGGGACCCTCTAAGGCAAGTCCTTGCTGGGGGCTGGGGTGGGGACAGAGCCATCCAGAAGCAGGCTTTGGTGTTGGGGATGTTGAGATCATGACGGAGCCCGGGGTTCCCGGGTTCGTGTGGACTCAGAGGTCAGCTTCCGGCAGCCCTCCCCTCTGGACCTTTCCGTCTGGCTCTGGGACCTGCCAGGGAGCAGGTTATGGAGTTCAGGGCTGTTTGGGTTCTTGGCGCCTAATGACAGTTTTCCACCAGCCGCTGTTATTGAGGGAGGTCTGGCCGGGCGTTCACCGTCTGATGAATGTGCTCACCTGGCTCCTTCACCTG
This sequence comes from Callospermophilus lateralis, assembly GCF_048772815.1. Classification (NCBI taxonomy): domain Eukaryota; kingdom Metazoa; phylum Chordata; class Mammalia; order Rodentia; family Sciuridae; genus Callospermophilus; species Callospermophilus lateralis. The sequence continues at coordinate 75,665,965 of NC_135321.1, forward strand.
CCTGGAGACGCGGGGCCAAGTTCACCGCAGGAGACTGGGAGCTTCCAGACACCTCGGGGCTTATTTCTCCAAGTGCTGCCTGGGTACGTGGGAAGGTGTGGTCCTCTTATGTTTTCTCAGGCTACTGTAGCTCCTTATGAGAGAGAGGGAGGGAGGGAGAGAGGGAGGGAGGGAGGAAGAGAGAGGGAGGGAGAGGGAGAGAGAGAGGGGGAGAGAGGAGAGGGGGGGGAGGGAGAGAGAGAGAGAGAGAGGAGAGAGGGGGGGGAGGGAGAGAGAGAGGAGAGAGAGAGAGAGAGAGAGAGGGAGGGAGAGAGAGAGAGAGAGAGGAGAGAGAGAGAGGGAGGAGAGAGAGAGAGAGAGGAGAGAGAGGGAGAGAGAGAGAGAGAGAGGAGAAAGAGGGAGGGAGGGAGAGAGAGAGGAAAGAAAGAAAGAAAGAAAGAAAGAAAGAAAGAAAGAAAGAAAGAAAGAAAGAAAGAAAGAAAGAAAGAAAGAAAGAAGTTAACCCAAGGAATGAGCTCCCTAATACATTGCTGAGGGCCGCAGGGCAAGGCAGGACGAGTCGGATGTCACCTGAACCCGTGCTTTAAATGAAACAGAAACACACGTGGTCTCTGCAGATGGAGCCTGCCTGGGTCAAACCAAGCCTGGAGGGGGCAGGATGGGGCTGGATGGGGCAGGGAAGTGCCCAGGGTGGTCATGGGGGCCCCTCCTCCTGACCACCACAGTCCTGTTTCCTGTGGCCATTTTGAGTCTTTGAATAGTGGCAGAGTGTCGGATGTGACCTCCAGGAGCACGCTCAGCTGAAGGCCACCTGGATGGGGGTGGAGAGCCGGCTTCTCTGGACCCAGGCCTGCTGCGGCCTGGAGCCCCACGGGGGATTCTGAGCCCAGCTCTGCCCCTTCCCCCTGGCAGGACCTGAGGTCATGGGGGGTGGGGCACATACTTCTCCTGGTGGAAATGGCCGGGGAGGGAGCTGAGGCCGGGGACTGGACTGGGAGGTAAGGGGACCTTGGTGGTGTTGGGCTCACAGAGCGCGGTGGCTGGGAGGTCAGGCCGCAGCAGAAAGGGTAGAGGAGAGCATGTCAGGGCAGAGGCCACACTGAAGAGGGCCCTTCTGCTGGAGCTGCCCGTGATCCCAGGAGGCCGGCGCTGGCCCAGTCCAGGCACAGAACAGGGTGCTCATCACCCTGCGAGTGGCTCCAGACTGTGGGTGACGTGGCGGGTGGACCAGTGCCCAGCTCTGGAGCCCTCGATGGACGAGCAAGGCATGCACTCTCAGGCTTCACCAGGGGGCGCATCCAGGTCCCCTGCAGGGGACATGCTCCTCTGGGCACCATCAGCCAGGGCTGAGCCCCAAGGCACCCCGACCGGCCCCCGCTGGAGCTCTGAGCTGCAGCAGTGCAAACTCCCATCGCGGTGGCCCCAGGGGGAAGAGGACCCAGGAGTCTCCCTCCAGAAAGCAGGTCCTGTGAGGTGGCCTGGTTCTCACGCAAGGCCCCGGGGCCTGGGGTGTGGGCAGTGGAGTGGACTCCTGCCAGACTCCCTGGGGCATGTGGAGCAGCCGCTGTGAGGCCAGACCTGCCTCTTGAAGCCAAGCAGATAGAGGAGAGTGGCCCCTCTAGTCTCTTATTCTCCTCTCCTGGGAAAAGTCAGAGCCTCCACAGCCATGACCAGCCAAGGCCCAGAGGCCACCTGCAGCCCTGCCCGCCTGGGCCTCCAGTCCGGGAGCCCCTATCTGAGCCTGCCAAGGGTTAGGGTGAGCAAGGGCGGAAGAGGGTGTGTCTGAGGGAGTGTGTGCACGTGTGTGCATGTGTGAACACGAGTATGTGAGCATGTCTGAGTGTGGCAGGTATGCACGCACGTTTGTATGAGAGAACATGAGTGCATGTGCAAGCGTGTATGGAGGTGGGTGCACGGGTGTGTATAAGCAGGGGTGAGCGCATAGGTGGTGTAGGAGTGCGGGATTGTATCAGCGTGTGAGTACATGGCTGAGTGTGGGCGTGCACATGACCACACAGGGTATGATCCGATGAGTGTGTGCATGCGGGGTAGGAGGACGTGTGTGTGCATGGTGTGTGTGCATGAACGTGTGTTCACATACTTGTGTGAGTGTGTGCAGGTGTGTGGGGGGGGCAGCATCTCTCCCCAGCACTTGCACCCCACTCTTCTTCAGCCCCTGCACAGCTCCTGTGGTTCTGGAGAGCTGGTCAAGGTGGCCTGAGCCCCTGGGAGACCTGAGTCCCTGAGACCCCGCAGGGCAGCACAGGGTCTCAGCCGCCGTGGCAGAGGCAGCGTGACCAGAGCCTCCTCATGTGATCCCCAGGCCCTTCCTGCGACGGAAGCTTCCCACTGTTGTTCTATAAATTCCTTTCCTTCTGCATCAGCTAGAGTAAGGTGGGCTGTTTTCAAATATTGACTCTATTAAGTGACCATTGTGAAGGTGGCCAGGGGCCAAGGGCAGGTTAGGTCCTAGTCACTGTGGGGGATGGGCAGAGGCTCAGCTTGTTGCTCAGAGACAAGCTTCAAGGACAGCGGTCAGTAAGATTCCTCCCTAGGGCTGGGGCCGGGGCTCAGCGGTAGCGCACTTGTCTGGCATGTGTGAGGCACTGGGTTCGAGTCTCAGCACCACATAAAATAAATAAATGTCCATCAACAATTTAAAAAAAAATTATAAAAAATAAAAAGATTTCTCCCTAGATGTATATATAGGGGCCAACTACCAGGGAAAGGCTGGTGGACAGATAAACAGAACAGCGACCCCCAGGGCATCCAAGAAGCATGTGGCACTGTATGCAGCCAAAGCAGCCATGTTCGGAGCACTTCTTCTGTGCCAAGCACTGTCACTCCATCACCGGGCTCTCCGGCAACTACAAAGCAGGTGAAGAAAGCCATTTGTGTCCCTGGACTCAGGTGCACAGATGTCTCACTTAACAGTCCGGGCAGTGGTAGGCCAGGGGTTAGAGAGGGCGGCCCCTCTCCACAGGCTCCAAGTCTGGATCCCTGCGGGAGAGACCCAGAAGTCTGTACCCACTGCCACGCACAACAGAGGCTCCATTGCACATGGCTTTATGTAGAGAGCTTGACCTGCACGTGGTGAACTATCTGCGGAGAGCTCTTGGTCCAGGTCTTGGTCCAGGTGGCTTGTCTACGTGGTCATCGTCCAAGGTCTCACAGTAGAGCTTCTCTTTCTGTGTCTTCTGCACCTGACTTCCAAGGGATACATCCGGCTTATTGAGGAGCCTAAGCAGGCTGTCCTGCCGCAGCGTGGCCTTCCTCCCCTCCCAATCTCTGAGGCCTTGAGAGGCCTCCCAGCCAGGCCTGCAGCCCCTGAGCAGCAGTCTGGGCCTCCCTAAGCTTCCCGGTAGAATGCACGTCGGAGTCCTCGCCCCCTCCAGGCTGCCTGCGTGGGGAAGTCCTGCCTGGGAGCTGCCTACCCTGGAACACGCAGTGTGGGGTCCAGCGTTCCCAATGCCAAACCCTTGAAGGGACATGCATGGTCCAGCGTCCCCAATGCTGAGCCCCGCACCCGCTGTGAGCCACTCTGTTAGACCCGGACCAAGCACCCTCCGCAGAGACGGCCCAGGGTTTCTCGCACTGTTTGTTTAGTTTCCAGAGCAAAAAGATCAGAACACACAGGGTGAACAGGACATTCGAAACTTGAAGATGTGACATCCGGGAACGGTGTCACCTCTTCCTATTGGCAGAGGTCCCTGAGCCTTTCTTCAGGCCGGTCTGTCTGGCCCGGGAAGGAAACATTCCACACGTGTTTCATCCCCACCAGACAGATGATAAGATGGAGGTGGAAATTCCGCTTCTCCTCTGCTATATTTGGCTCCTTGTGTCTGAGAGGCACACGTGTTAAAGGCTTGGTCCCCAGCACGGTGCTATTGGGAGACGGTGGAATATGTAACAGGCGGGCCTGGGTCTTCAGGCTGACGGGCAGTGTCCTGGAGGGGACCGTGGGACCACTGTCCCCCTCGTTCCTCCCTCTTTTGCACCTGGCCAGGAGGAGAGGGCTCTCCACAGGCCCAGCCTCCAGGCCTGTAGCCCAAGTGAGCCTCTCCAGTGCGTCCTTGCTCACGGTCCCAGAGCTGGGCTCAGCCTCTCGCTGGGACCCTCCTGGTTCACAATCGCGCTTGTGTTTTGGGACTCTTCTGCTGAGGTGATTGGAAAGGGCCAGACGTGGGGATTGAGGGGACACAAGCAAACAGTAACTCCCAGAAGCCCTTTGGATGCGACCTTGGGCTCCTTGAAGGGGCACCGATCAGTTTTGACTGAGGACAGGGCGGGGGTGGGTAAACCTTCTGTCCATGGCTGACCGTCACAGCCGCTGGAATGGACTCCCTGTGGGATGTCCCTGGGTATTTGGTCTCTTTTGCAGATCAACCTCAGCATTTGGCCTTGGCTTCTGCCCTGGACCTGCCCCTCTGCTCCTGAACCTTGTGGTCAGTAGGAACTTGCTGGGAGTGGCCCAGGCTGCAGAGTTGGGAGGGAGGTGCCGGGAAGACAGGGTAGGAAATGCACTGTCCCAGAGGCCAGGGATCCACGGCAGGGCCCCGGGGACCTGTGAGAAGGGGCTCCTGAGCTGGGCCTGCGGGTTGGGGTCATGGGTGGGGCACCCGGGAGAGGCAGCGGAAGGGCAAACCCAGTCTGCCTGGGAAGGACACAGCTTTGCAGACCCATCTGTGCCTCTCTGGGGTGACACATGCCAGGGGTGATCCCGGGATCTGCCAGGCAATGGGATGGATGGGTGGGCAGAGCTGCCTTCCACAGGCAAGCAGAGAGTGTAGTGGGCACCCTTGAATTCAGACTTCTAGAACAACAAGGAACATTGGCGTTCTCAGAGGGGAGAGGGGACAGTCCTGAAGTTGTTCCAGACAATTCTCAAGTCCCCAACAGTGTGTCCCCAACTCAAATCCATTAGCTCTGCAGGTTAAGGGCTCAGAGCCCAAAGATTCCCGAACGAGCTTCCAGAGCCCCTACCTCTACACTTCTGCACAGCCAGTTATAAATCAGGTTCCCCCCAAATCCCTCCCGTTTGGTCACTTGCTGGAATGACCCACAGAGCTCAGGAGCTGAGCTCTAGTCTAAAGACAGGACTCGGAACTGCCCAGGAGAAGAGATGCGTAGCGCAAGTCCCGAGGAAAGAGGTGTGGGGCTCCCCTGCCTTCTTGGGGCACACCCCCCATCTGACACCTGGATGTGTTACCACCTCAGAAGCTTCCTAAGGTTCCCACGCAGGTGTCATTGTGACAGCAAATGGATGACGTCATTGGCCATTGTGACCAACTCGGTCACCAGACCCTCTCTGGAGAGCAGGGTGGGTCATCAGCCCCCATCCTGAAGCTGCCTAGGGCTCTGGCCGGTCACCTCAATAGCACACAGAGACAGGAGAGTCCTAGGGTTTCAGGAGCTCTCTATCGGAACCAAGGACAAATCTCAGCTCTGGATCCAAAAGCCACCAAGAGGTGAATGAAGAAGCGGACGGTGGTTTTCTGGTCTCATCCCAGCACCAATCAGAGATCCCTTGTCACCAAAAGGTGGGAGTTGGACCATCCTCAGAAGCAGTGTGGCCATGGCAGAGGCAGAGCCTGGCTGGGCATCCTGGCTTGGGGACTGTCCTCCTTCCCAAGCCACCCATGCCACCAGGGGGCGGGGATTTCAGGAGATGGTGCCCAGTGGCTGCTGTCTGCCCCAGGGGCCTGGGGGTGCAGGGCTGCCCTGTTCAGAGGGGCTTCAAGTTCTCCTGGCCCCTAGTCAACCTTGACCTCCATCTGCCCTGAGCCAGGATGGGGCTGCCCAGGGCCTCCCTTCTCTGGATGAGACACTCCAGCTCCTCTCAGATTCTGGGGTCCCTCAGACTTCTGGTCATGAAAGTGGTCATGAAGGACCCTGGCTTCTAGTCCTGAATCTTCAGGGGCTTGAAAAGGAGCCAGTGTGTGGGGCATGTGTGTGTGTGTGAGTGCAGTATATATGTCCTCTGAGTGTGAGATATGTATATGAGTGTGTGTGTGCATGTTGTACATAGTGTTGTGTGTGTTTGGTGTGTGTTCATGTGTGTGCATGTGTGTGATGTGTGCATGCATGTGATGGAGTGTTTATGTACTGTGCTCTATGCATGTGTGTGTGGCACATGTGTGGTGTATGAATGTGTGTGGTGAGTGTGTGTAGTGCACATGGAGTGTTTGTGATGTGTGTATGTGTGATCTATGTGGGTGGTCTAGGGTGTGTGTAGGTGTGTGGTGTGTGGGGTATATTTGTGGTGTTGGTGTATGTGGCTGGTGCCAACTTCCATGACGTGAACACTCCATCAGTGTGTGATTTGGTGTGTAAATGCTGCATCACAGATAGTGTTAGAAAGGGTCCTGCAACAATAACCGACCTTAAATTATATTACAGAGCTATCCTAACAAAAACAGCATGGTATTGGCATCAAAGCAGACATGACAGACATTGGAACAGAATAGAGGACACAGAGACAAATCTCCTACGAGACAAAGGCACCCTAAACACACATTGGAGAAAAGAGAGCCTCTTCAACAAAGGGTGCTGAGAAAACCGGAAATCCATACGTAGCAAAATGAAATTAGACCTCTATCTCTCACCCTGCCCAAAACTCAAGTCAATGTGGATCAAGGACCTTAAACCAAAGACCCTGAGCCCTACTAGAAGAAAAAATAGACCCAAATCTCTATCATGTTGGCCTAGGACCCAACTTCCTCAATAAGACTCCTAAAGTGCAAAAGGTAAGATCAAGAATTAATAAATGGGGTGGTATCAAACTAAAAAGCTTCTTTGCATCAAAGGGAACTATCATTAACGTAACAGAATGGGAGAAAATCTTTGCCACCTGCACCTCAGAGCATCAATCTCCAGGATCTAGAAAGAACTCAAAAAACTCAACAACAAAGAAAAAAAAAAAAACAATCAATAAATGGGCACAGGAACTGAACAGACATATTAAAGATGAAGAAAAACAAGTATATAAAATTGTTCAACATCTCTAGCAATTAGAGAAATGCAAATTAAAACTACACTGGCATTTCATCTCACTGCAGTCAGAATGGAAACAACTAAGAGTGCAAGAAACAATAAGTGTTGATAAAGATGTCGGGGAAAGACACACTCCTACTTTGCTGGTGGGACTGCAGATTGGTGCAACCACTCTGGAAAGCAGTATGGAGATTTCTCAGAAAACATGGAATGGAATCACCATTTCACCCAGTTATCTCTCTCCTAGGTTTATACTCAAAGGACTTAGAATCTGCATACTACAGGGACACAGCCACATCAATGTTTACAGCAGCTAATCCTCAATAGCTAAGCTATGGAACAGACTTAGATGCCCTTCAGTAGATGACTGGATAAAGAAAACGTGGTCATATACACAATGGAATAGTACTCCTCCGTGAGAAGAAGGAAATCATGGCATTTGCCAGTAAGTGGATGGAATTAAAGACTACCACGATAAGTGAAATAAGCCAATCCCAAAAAACCAAAGGCCACATGCTGTCTCTGATATACAGAGGCTAACTCACAATGCCGGGCGGGGCGGGAGGCTAGAACATAGAAGTCCACTGGATTAGACAAAAGGGAATAAAGAGAAGGGAGTGGGGATGGGAATAGGAAAGACAGTAGAAAGAATTGAGCTTCACTTTCCTAGGTTCATATAGTTTCATGGGAACGTATACCTCATGTATGTGTGGTATGTCAAAGTGCATTCTACTATCATGTGTAACTAAAAGAAAATTTTGAAATTAAAAATAAGAAAGTGGGGTGCAGGACCCCTTTGTGATGTGTTGCTACCAGACACGACCAATCTGAGAAGCACGGAGATCAGTCTAATGCGGTGAAATGGAAGAGAAGTGTTGGATTTGCTACCTTCAATTTTAACACAGCTCAGCCTGATGGCAGGGTCATGTGCTTTTAATTGTTAATGCGGTGCCTGGTCCCCACATTCATGAAATTTTGGCAATTGGCTCTGACGAGGGGGTATGAGCTGGTCCATGCCGCCCACACGGACTCCCACTGTGGTGTGACCAGTGCCCCCACTTCTTGGAGATGGTGGGAACCGGTCAGAGTTGGGCACGGTCTTATTGGAGTCCCTGGGAGGAAAGTGTCCGGGATCCATGGGCTCACGTGGAGATCAGGTATGGCTTTGAACTCAAGGAACTGCTCTGGGGCTCAGGTCAAGGTCAAGGTGGGTTTCAAGCTTCTAGATCATGGCCCTAATCCTAATCCGCAGGTGTCCTGGCTTTCCCAGGGACGGCCTGCAAGGGCGGAGCTTTCACGTTGCTCTGAGCCCACTGTAACATCTGTGCTCATGGGTGTGTACATGTGTGTGTACATGTATGTGTATGTTGGTGTGCACACATACTTATGTCTAGATCTGGGGGAGGGCTGACTGACTGACACATGTAATAAAAAAAGGAAACACAGATGAATCTAGGCACCCCTGCACCAGAATGCACACTTGGGAAATAATATGTTAAAACAATAAAAAGAGTGAAATGATGACCTTAGAATTCAGCTCCGAGGGAGCAACTTGGGAGTGGGTTCCTGGGGGCAGTGAGAGGTTCCCTTCTGGGTGCTGGGGGCGACGAACACATCTTCCTTATAAGGCTCCACTAGGCTACATGTGTGCTGTACGCAGCTTCCTGTCCTTGTGGTATATTTAACAGTAAATCTAAACACCCATTTATTTGTACACCTTAGTCCTCCTTAGTACCTACGTACTCGTATGTGTCTGTCTGGACACACGTGCAGACGTTGTAAACATGTGCTTTCTCCTTCTGATCTGCGTTGGCAGGAGCTTCTGCAGCTTGGATCTGCCAAGAGAACCCGTTTGTCCAGGGGGTTCTCCGCCTCTCAGGGTGGTGCCGGGCTCCGTTCTTTGATGCCAGGCAGGTGCTACTGGGGTTGGAACCGGTCTTGGAAATTTAAGGTTTTCTATTTTTATTTTGGCTGTGCTGGGGAAGAAACCCAGGTCTTCTCAAATGCGACCTAAGTGCTCTACCACTGAGTTACACGGCGGCCCCTGCTTCCAGAGTCACAGGGAACAGGTGATCTGGGGTAGGGCCAGAGCGTCAGCCCTCCCACCGCAGAAGGGAGGTCGGCTCAGAGTTTCCAGGTGCTTCCCTGATGCAAACTTACTAGGCCACAGCTGCAAAAGGGTTCTGACCAGAAAATCCCAGGGGATCTGTGGTCTCCCCAGCCTGAATGTGGGCCTCAATTCCTGGGAGGTGCGTGGAGCTGGCTTGGGGACAGCCTCTGCAGACCTGAAGAATTCTCTTGAGATGAGGCTGGACTAAGGCAGTGTAGCTGGTCCTCAGCACTCCTCTGGGCTCTCTGAGCTCATCACCCTTCCCAGGAGAAAGACAGGGCTGAGCCTGCCCTTTTCCTCTCCCAGGGAGGCTGCACCAGGGCAAGCCAGCACGCACATGCACATAAACACACACATGCACACGCTCGAGCATGCACTCTGCAGCCTGTTTCTAGTTCAGGGCTTGGGGTGATGGGGACCACACAGCTCCTTCCTGTAGGTGGGAACAGTTCTCAGAAGCACACTTTCACTTTCTAGGCTGGGAGTCACTGCAGACAGCTGAATGAAGGTCAAGGAATAGCGTCAGATCTCTTAGGGTCCACGGGGTCCACCTAGAACATGGTCCAGAGGATAATGTCGGAAATCCAGCTGCCGACAGGCCTGGCCTCAGCCAATGCTCTGGACAGCAGCATTTGGATTAGGATTCTGCTTAAGCCACCTAAAAACCTGAATGAGCCAAATATCCTTTTAAAGGAACTGTCGACTGCATTGCTAACTTCTCAGGGTTCTTGTGAAGGTGAACAGAGAACTGTTTTGACTTTTTCAAGAGGTGAAATGAATTATAGCCTTGTTGTTTCAATAAGTCACAATATTTACAAGGTCCTTTCTTGGAATCTTTGGTGGGGGGAAGGGTGCTGGGTTTATTTTGTCTGCAATTCTGAAGGTGACTAATTTTCTGCTACTTCTGAGGTTGTTTCTTTCTTTCTTTTGAACTGGGGGTGGAAACTAGGGGTGCTCTACCACGGAGCCACATCTTAGTCCTTTTCATTTTATTTTATTTTATTTTGAGACAGGGTCTCACTCCATTGCTGAGGCTGATCTTGAACTTGTGATCCTCCCGCCTCAGTCTTCCAAGTTGCTGGGATTACAGGCCTGCACCACCAGGCCAGCTTGGTTTAATTTTGAAAAGCAAGAGAGAGGATAAATCAAAAAACATTAAGGGGCGATACACTTTGCAGATCATCTCGAAGCATGTTAGCTGGGATCCCTTCCGACTTTTGGAACTTGAAATATTTTGCAAGGAAGAAAAGTGCAGACAGAAAATTCCTTTGCATGGATTCAAATAATTGTCACAGCATAGAGGCTGCATGCTCCCCAACTTTTTATCCCTACAGATGCCATGGGGTTGAAATTCCCTTTCCCCCATTACACAGTCAGTCAATATTTGAAGGCCTATTTATGTAAATCTCAGGAACCATCAGAACTCCCTGCCACAGGAAACCTGACCCCCAACATGCATCGTTATAAACAGTCACTTGCCAAAATAACAAACCAACTTCCTGGAACAAGGCTTGCTCAAAACCAGGGAGCGACCTCAGCCTGACCTCTGCCTGGTGCGTGCGCAGGAAGGCCGACCTTCCCAGATCAAACATTGTCCAAAACACCCCTTCATCTCGTAACAGCGTCAGTTATGTCAGAAGACGTTGGGACAGAGTCCCCTGCTCTTTCACTCTTGCTGTGCTGGTCTACACACTGGGTGTTCCGCCAGGTTGGCCTATTGAGTTTCCTTCTGCATCAGGACTTTGCCAAAGTAAACTAAGACGGACTTGAAAACAAAGCAAAATGTTTTATTTTTCTGTGTGGAGCTAAAGATACACAAGGGTGAGGGAACAGCTTTTTAAAAAGACAGGAGCCTTTTAGTGCTGATATGGATGGATTCGTAGTAGCCGTCCTAGGGTCAGGACTACATGAGACATCGAGGTTAGCCTGTCTCTCGCTCTATGGGACATAGGAGCCACATCTTGGTCACGTGTGGAGGCAGCCGAGCTGAGCTCTGGCCACCCCAGTGCTAGGATGTCATTTGGTGTTGAGCGTTTATGGTGAGCCACGTGGTCAGCCTCTGGGGTCATTTCCAGCATGGCTTTACCATTTGGTTCTTTCTGACAAAAAGCCACTCCCCACGCTTATCTGTATCTGCCTTTGAGTAGCAGACCAGACACTGATCAAAAGAAAAAACACCCTGGATGTCTATGGGGATTCGTGGTCTCTGTTTGCAATGCTGCTCTAGATTTGTCTGAGAAGAAGAGGCTCAGAAATTCTTTTAAGGAAGAAATTCCATAATAAGAATCTTTTCCATCAGGCAAGTAATCCAACAGAAAGACCCACCATGGTGGAAAGGATGAACACAGTGACTATGAACCCACGACAAGCTGGTTTGGGTCCAACAGCGACCCCCTCAGCCCTCCCCAATGTGCCTTCAACTCCAAGTCTTTGCACACTTCTCTCTGGGAAGAGGAGAAGGCAAAGGGTCTCAGTGGCTCAGCAGTCTCATTCCAGGGCACATTCCTCATATCTCAGCCTCCAATGCCAGGGGAAAGCATGAGGGCGGAGGATGGGTTGCAGCCTCTGATGGATGTCGCAAATCGGTGTTTGTTCTACACTTAGAATGAACATCGTCACCATAGAAACCCTAGTAGAGAGACGTCCAAGAGTCTGGCCGACCCTGTCAAGAGAACGTTTTGTTATTATGATTTGCAGCAATCCTATTGAATCATGTGGGGCTTTTCTTTTTCTCTCTCTCTCTTTGCTAGGGCGGCAGGAACTGTACTAAAATACATTTATCATCCTCTCCTCGTGCATCCGACTTACAAAGTCCTCTGTGCAATTGTTCCCTTGCAACAGGTGTGTGTTTTAAGAGCCAAGCCCCCAGAACCTGGATTGGCGGGGGCGGGGGGGGGCATCTGCTTCCTCTGGGGCTGGCCGTTTTTCATCTGTGGGTAGGTACCCCCCTAAAGAGACTGGGGTCGTGGAAACCCTATCCTTACCCAAAGAGCGCTGTTATAATTTTCCTTTTGCTGGAAGCTGTGGAGAGCAGCCAGAGAGGATAAGAAGGAAAGGATTTGGACCACTTGCCCTGCTTTAAGTCTGCAATGCCCCCCACACCAGCCCCCATCCTGGGAACTGCTGGCATTCCAGGAATTTGCCAGCTGAGAGTCCAAGTGTTGAATGGGTTGGACCAAGAAATGTGTCCTTACCTCAATTGGCAGAGTCTGGGTTACAAAACACAGAGTGGCAAACAGATCAGGCCTTTTTGTGCTCAGCTTTGCAGAAGGGAGGACATCAGCTCAAGAATGTCAACAGGGAACATCGTCAGACAAATGTTCTCCCCAAGAAAAATACTGTGGGCAGTTTCTATTCTGGGAGAAACGTTTGGTGAACAAAAACCTTCATTTGGTGCCACCCATGACTGTATCGAAGTCAGAGGGGAAGGTTTTAATAGCAAAACAGCAGCATTTTGCAATAATTTGACTGATTCAAAACCAGGATTCTCTAACAAGGTTTGGAACAATGGTCAGCCACTGTCACTGTGCACTCTGGGGACTTCCTAACAAGGGGCCATCCATGCTACCAGGATGGAGCTGAAATATGTATTTTTTCTTTTGCAAATATAAAAATGACTCAAACTTTGAGAAATCACAGAAAGCATGGGAAAGTAGTAAAATAAAAAAAATGTGTCATATATACATAAACTCCCAATTTGAAAATCAGGCTTCTAAAGATGGAGGGATGTTGACTTCTCTGGGGATGGGGGGACACTTAAGGATCAGGAAGAAACTTTGGGAAATTAGGGTCCCATCTCAGTTAGGGTGACAACTAGGGACAGAAGGAGTGAGGGCAACTTAGCTGGACACTTTCTAAACAGCCTGGGGATACCTCAGCTTTGCTTTATCAGTGGATCCTGGAAAAAGCCACAAGGAGTGTTGGCCTGGGAAGGTGCATCTGATTCCTGGGGAGCTGGAATCTCAGGGCCTCTGACTCCCAAGAGGGCATCCTGCCCTTTGGGTAACAAAAGCTTTGGGATTACATGAGAAATCACACCTCAGCATTGGGTATATTTTAAATAAGAGACCCAGAATAGCTAAAGCAATCCTTAGCAAGAAGAATGAAGCAGATGGCATCATATACCAGGCCTTAAACTACACTACAGAGCAATAGTAACAAAAATAGCATGGTATTGGCACCAAAATACACTGGTAGTACAATGGTACAGAATAGAGGACACAGAGACAAACCCATATAAATACGGTTATCTTATATTGCACAAAGGCTCTGAGAACATACTTTGGAGAAAAGATAGTCTCTTCAACAAATGGTGCTAAGAAAACTGCAAATCAATATGCAACAAAATGAAATTAAATCCCTATCACTTATTATGCACAAAACTCGAAATGGATCCAAGACCTAGGAATTAATCCAGAGACACTGCTTATAACAGAAGAAAAAGTAGGCTCAGATCTCCACTATGTCAGATTAGGCCTTGACTTCCTTACTAAGAGTCATATAGCACAAGAATTAAAATCAAGAATCAATAAAAAGGTATGGATTCATACTAAAAAGCCTTTTCTCAGCAAAAGAAACAATCAGTGAGGTGAATAGAGAGCCTACATTTTGGGAGCAAATTTTTACCACATGCACATCAGATGAGCTAGGATATATAAAGAACTCAAATATATTAACACCAACAAAAAAATCCAATCAACAAATGAATCAAGGAACTAAACAGACACTTCTCAGAAGATGATATACAATCAATCAACAAATATATGAAAAAATGTTCAAAATCTCTAGCAATTAGAGAAATGTAAATCAAAACTACTTTAAGATACCATCTCACTCCAGTCAGAATGGCAGCTATTATAAGACAAGAAGTATTGATGAGGACGTGGGGAAAAGGCACACTCACACACTGCTGGTGGGACTGCAAATTGGTGCAGCCAACTTGGAAAGCAGTGTGGAGATTCCTTGGAAAACTTAGAATAGAACCACCATTTGACTCAGCTATCCCTCTCCTCGGTCTATACCCAAATGACTTAAAAACAGCATACTACAGGAACACAGCCACATCGATGTTTATAGCAGCACAATTCACAATAGCTAAACTGTGAAGCCAACCTAGATGCCCTTAAGTGGATGAATGCATAAAAAAATGTGGCATTTATACACAATGGAATTTTACTCAGCAATAAAAGAGAATCAAATCATGGCATTTGCAGGTAAATAGATGGCATTGGAGAAGATAATGCTAAGTGAAGTTAGCCAATCCCCTAAAAACAAATGCCAAATATTTTTTCTGATATGAGGATGCTGATCCATAATAGGGGTGGGGAGAAGCATGGGAGGAATAGATGAACTCTAGATAGGGCAAAGTGGAGGAAGAGAAAGGAGGGGGCATGGGGGTAGGAAAGACGGAGGAATGAGAAGGACATCATTACCCTAAGTACATGCGTGATGACAGGAACATTGTGACTCTATTTTATGTACAACCAGAGACACGAAAAACTGTGCTCTACAGGGGAAATATGAATTGGAATGTATTCTGCTGTCATATATGAGTTAGAATAAAAAATAAATAAACTTTAAGAGAGAGAGAAGCAGATGGGGAAGGCAGGAGACCTGGGAAGGGTCCCCTCATGCCATGAATCCCTGGGGGTCCGGCTGGAAGGACTTCAGACACAGGGCCTTTGGGGCCCAGCCAGCAGGGAGGAAGCTGCCCTGAGCTCCATGTCTGTCTCCCCCTGTCAGGGGCCCCCTCCCCCTGCCAGGGGCCCCCTCCCCCTGCCAGGGCCCCCCTTACCCAAGGGGAAGGAGTGTGACACCTGGGCTATGGATGAGGCAGGTCTAAACTCAGCTGCACACAATAAGGTGCAAGAGTGTCCTATATCCCTCTCTATTCTCTCTCTCTCTCTCTCTCTCTCTCTTTCTCTCTCAAACTCAGGGCCTTACACACACTATGCTGTACCACTGAGCTACACCCTGGCCCCTTATTTCTATTTCATGAAAAACTAAATTGAGAGTCTGAATTAAGTCTCCATCAAACTGGAGGATTCCTCTCTGCACATACTTTCAATAGATAACTGACACAAACACTATGTAATTGACTTATTTATTATGTTCATTGTGTATAATCTGTTCTCCATGGAAACTGGGAATGGAACCACCATTTGACCCAGCTCTCCCTCTCCTCATCGTACACCATAGCTAGAACGGGATCCTCACAGGCAAGAGATCTTTGTTTTGTTCACTGATGTACCTGTGACACAATACATAATTATGGAATTAATAGACAAACAGTTAATTTGGGCTTTTGTTATTATTACAATTTTTATCTGTAGTTTGCTTTTTTAAAAAATATAAAATTGAATGTCATTGTTTTTCAGTTTATCAAGGTGTCAATATGCCATTTTACTTATTGCCATGGGGTATTATATAGATATATTTTCTAATATAATATTTCTAATAAATAGCCATCTCAGAAGCTATTTTTATAATAAGCTTTACAATTTGATCCATATCCTTCCTTTGGTGAGGATTTGTGCATTCATAATTTACTGAAAGGAGTCTATATTTTTCTTGTCATTAATATACATATTATATATATTAAATATATATTTTAAAAATATATATATGTTGTTTATGCTGGGTTTTCCATGCTTCATTAAATGAAGTGACTTTATTTTGTGTTATGAAAAGATATATATATATATATATATATATATATATATATATATATATACACATAGCATAATAATAATATGGATAATGATTCAAAGAATGAGAAAGAGAAAATAAAGCACAGTGAACCTAAGTTCCTTGCACAAAGTACCTTCCAAGCAAGAAGCAGAGATAAAATTTTGGTATTTCTTTGAAGGAACTGTTCTGAGAATGAGATATTCCTAGAAGATGATTTTTAAGAAACGCCAAAATCTACCAACAGCCTTTAAATTGCAGAATGAAGCCCAAGTCATTCAAAGAATTGTGCAGACACAGGCAAAAGACTTGGTTTCAAAGTAAGGGACACAGGCGCTTCCCCTGGGAGCCCTGTGCCACCTGTATCAGGAAGCTGTCCCTCCTGTGCTGAGGTGGGGTGCAGGCAGGTAGGTAATCTCACCTGCTGCTTTGGACCCCGACTGCCTGCAACCTGACCTTGGAGTCGACTGTGGTGTAGTGTTGAGGGGATCAACCTGCAAGGCCTGGCTCCCTCATCTCTAAAAGCCAGTGATGCTAGTGGCTAGTGCCAACCCAGGGACTAATATGACACTGTCCTAGAAGCAGATTACTCCAGAGCTGACCCTCAGTATTGGTTACTATTCAGAATATCACCTGCTCATGGCCCCAGCCTCCCATGACTTGCTGGGAAGGTTAGCAGTGGTACTGAAGAAGAGGAGGTTCGGGCCCTGGCATCCTTTGTTAATCTAATGAGTATATAAATTCTCCAACTAGAAAAAGAAAGCGAGTAAAAATGATTTCTAAATTCATTTAAAAGATTCAAATTCTAATGAAGAACCTGTGGCTGAATGAATTCATGATTCCCTCTTCTCCATGTCCAGATTTTTGGGTGACTGTGCCCCTAGGTCCCATCCCCTGGCCTCTGAATCTGTAACAAGGACTGCATGTGCTCTGATGCAGTTGAGTCCAACTTCTTCTCTTGCTAACTTCATCTTTGTGACATTGGACCCCTGCCTGACTTCTGCTTTGCTTAAGTTCCTCATTTTTCTTTTGTTCTCCCTGGAAATGTTGTTCACCATGTGTAGAAGCAGTCTCCAATCCCTTTGGGGGGGACTGAGAGTGACCATGTGGGGTATTAGACAAAATTCTCAGCATTCCACAGCATCTGTGGGCAGGGCAGGTGGAGCTGACAGTTGTTCCCTTTACCACGAGACTGAGCAGCTCGAAGCTGGGCTTGGTGAATCACGGAGCTGTTTCTCCTGCCTTCCTGCTGCTGCTGACACCACTTGAGCTACCCAGAAGCAGCCGCTGAGGATTCTGGCTGCTGCCTGGCTTTATCTTGTGTTTGATGGGGGATTTGTGCTGTGATCCCTTCAGAGACCAGGGCCTGCTGGCTGCATCCCCACACTGGTTTGGGGGTTTGGGGTCCTACCATTTGTCCCTGGATAAAGGACACACAGGTCAGATGAGAAGTTCCCAGGGGTTGGCCTTTAGTCAAAGCAGGCTGAAGAATCAGATGGACTATGGGGTTTTCTGGTCATAGAGAAGCTTTAGAATCCAATCATTCCTCGTGTGTTACTTGGGTTCTTCAGGGCGACAGAGAGGCAGATTAGAACGAATTGACCGGCATGATTACGAAGGCTGAGATGTTCTGTGACCTGAAAAGCTGATGGTGTAATGAGGTCCAATTAGAGAGTCTGAGAACCAGGGCAGCCAGGGTCATAAATCCAGGGCAGGAGAAGACTGATACCGTAGCTCAAGCAGGCAGGAAGCAGGACGGGTGAATTCCTCCTTCCTTTGCCTTTATGACCCATCCAGACCCCCAAAGGATTGGATGAGGTGCATCCACAGAGGAGAGAGAATTTTGCTTTACTCAGTTCACCCTCTCAAACGCTGACCTCCACTGGAAACACTTTCACAGACACACCCAGAGATAATGCTAAGTCAAATATCTGGGCACCCCGTGATCCAGTCAAGTTGACACGTGCAATTATCACATCTCACTTAAAGTCTTCCTCCAAATTCTAGGCCGTCTCTTTAATACTCTATGGTTTTAAAACATGTAATGACTCATCCTGGTCATAGAGTTACGTATTAATTGAAAACAAATAGTTCAGTTGGGTATTCAAAGCCACAGAGGCTCCAGTGTACTCTCCACGAGTTGGCTGTGCCTTTGGCTATTTCTCACTCCACGTTGAGCTGCTTTTGCTCTGGGATTGTGGGGTGGGCATTTAAGACTGTTGGCTTCCCTTGAAACAGTCTTAGGGAACCTGATAAGTGCTTTCTTCAGAAGTGTCTTCAGAATACAATGACTTCCTGAAAATCCTTGGGATGTTAAGTGACTTCAAGGATCACCAATAATTCTATGTCAATGGAAGGCCCTCCAGGGTCCCCCCGTCCCCATTCTACCTGCTCCATGGATCACACAAGTTCACTGTCCACACACAGAAGGGGTGACACAAGGAATTGTTTGAACAACTCTCATATTCTTTTTGCACATTTTCCTGGTTTAGTAATATTAACCCTGTGTAGCCTGCAAATACTTCCTTTTCCTAGGCGTCCACCATGCAGGAACCCACCTTGACTTAGCAGGTGATGTCGCTATTATGTTGCCTCTCCCAGTAGCAAAAGGAGGGTCGATGCCTTTGGAAAGTGTCCTAGGGAGTGACAGCCCTTTTCTTCCCTGGGGACCCTGTGCACAATCCTGGTATGGTTAAGAAGACCCAGACAACGAGATGTGAGGACATGCAACACAGCCAGGCCAGCTAGTGCAGAGGGACGTGGCTCTGAGCGTGGTCTGCAGATAACTCCCTGTAAATACATGTGAGTGTTTCTCAACAGATGAGTGAAGTCAAGTTTGGGCCTTCAGCTAGGGGGTGAGAGGCATAGAGTCAAAGAGATTCCACAGAGAATTCAACAGTGGAAGCAGTCACCCCCTGCCCAGTGGGCAGCTCAACCCACCTCCCTGGGGCCCACTGCTCCCTTTTCTGTAAGCAAAGTGGGTGAACCATGTCCTTTGACAGAACACATTGTAGAAAGAGTGTTGCTTGAATTTTCTGCAACATTTTGTTACGAACATTTTCAAACATGCTACAAAGTTGAAATAATTTTGCAGGGAACTCCCAGTTCTCCACATCCTAAATCTCCTTGTTATTTGTGCACGGCCAATGCTCTCTGACCTTGGATGGTTTGACTTAGCATCTTTCAGTTCAATGGGAGAACAAAAGTGATACCTATCCAGTTGAAACCATGCTGCGAATTCCCTGGATAGAAATATATGCTACAGGGTCTCTCACCATGCTGGGCAGTGGCAGTGAACGGATGTCCCGGTCAGCCACAAGGTCCTGAGGGACCGCAGCAGGTGAGGAGGGCCTGACCACATTCCACGGTGGGAGGTGGTTTAGCCAGGGTGGATTTGGGGGATAAAAAACAGATGTCAGAGGGACAATTCAGGAGGGGACCCAAAGGACAAAATCACAAAATGAAAATCAGGCTGGTGATCCAGTGAGGTTTCAGTTTGGAGGGCACGAGCCAAGAACAGGGGTCTGGTGTGAGAAAGAATGAAGTAAATAGGGTCTGTGACCATGGCCTGAGACCCAAATTAAAGGGAGGACTCGGAAAGATCTGGATCCTCTGGACAAACCATGCAGGACGCCTGGGCTCCTGGAGCTTGTGGGCAAGCACTGTACCAGACACCAGTGTCCAGGTGTGGCTGCTGTGTCCTGGCCTCTTAGCGGGGAACATTGATTCGTGGTGGCGTTGCATGGTCTGAGCAGCATGCAAAGACCACTCTGCATTTGGGTCTCTAGGAGGAAAGATCTGCCCATTAAATGGGAACCAACACTATACCAAAGAAGTTTTCGGCAATTTTAAGTTTGAGAGCTTCTTGGGTAAACGGAACAAAATTCTTTACTACAGAATTTCTTAGATGCTTGAATCAACATTGTGTTGGTGCCTTTGCAAGAGGTGACCAGGAAGAGGGAGAGATGAGCTCCGGCTGGTTGGTGCAGAGGACAGGTGATCTGGAGGGAGATCGGAACTCCTTAATGAAAAATGGTCCTGGGATTATTTGTGTATTTCAACCCCATGTTACCCTGTAACATTCCAAATCGACCTCCACAATTTCTTGTACACAGGTTTAAGTAGATGAATATTTGTTGCCTAAATAAATGCTTCCAGGATCAAAAAAAAAAAAAAAAATCAACTGAAGCATGGCTAGAAGCATGGCTAGCTACTATTCAAGTAGTGTGGCTGGGCTTGGTGGCCCACACTTGTAATTCCAGCTACTCAGGAGGTTGAGGCAGGAGGATCACAAGTTCAAAGGCTCAGCAACTTAGAGAGACTCTGTCTTAAAAATCAAACAAACAAACAAACAAAAGGCTGGGGCTGCAGGATGGGAACACCCTTGGGTTCCATCTGCAGCGTCACACACACACACACAAACAGCGTGACTGTTTTCTATCATTCCCTTGGTGATCCATCGTTAATGCAGTTTCTTTAAAACAAACAAGTCAGACCTAATCTTCCTGGGGCAGGGGCAAGGATAGGAAGAGATCGTGAGGGTGGGCTTTAGGTATCTAGAAGAACATTAAAGTAGTGTCATATATAGTTGTAGATGGACACAATACCTTTATTTATTTATTTTTTGATTATTTGTATAGGGTGCCGAGGATCGAACCTAGTGCCCACCACAGGGGCAGCTGGGTGTTCACACACCAGCCCCACCCATCTAGGGCTGAGGGCGGGTCCTGCCTGCAGGGTGTTGATTTCCTGCCACTTGGCCACCTGCTGCACATGTGGGTAAAGTGGGCTCCAGATCTGTGGGTGCAGGACTTGAGGGAGCTGAGCAGGGTGCTCAGGAGTCTTCTAAATCCAGACAAGACATTGCATACTGATTGATCGATCCATCGATCGATTGATTCATTCATTCATTGAGGTCTTGCTGTGGTGTTCAGGCTGGCAAAATCCCGGGCTCAGGCTGTCTTTCTGCCTCAGCCTCCCAAGTACACATTGCACGTGTGAAACGCTTCTGTTGCTCTAGATTTATAGCGTAAAATTTGGGAGACATAATCTCTTGAGAAAGTGCTCTGCCTCTCAGTTTCCTTTCTTCTCTGTTCTCCTCTTCAAAGGAGCAGCGAGGTGCAGGAGGGGCCTTCAAAGGAGAAAGGAAATAGCATCGCGTCTGATGGTCGTAAGACCCCACCTGGCCTCTCATTCTTGTGTGGCCTGTGTCCAGACATGCACCTGCGAGAGTGTTATGGGGCGCCTCCAGCTTCCCCGGTATGTGCCTACACCCCCACTGGGGTCCTTGATCCCAACTCCTTGCTGCGAGTCCAAGGCTCTGGTGCTCTTGAATGTTGCTGATGGACTTAACTCTGGTGTCTATGTCCCGCCATCTCCCTCATCTCTCCTGTCACCTCTCTAGAGCCCTTGGGGACTTCTGAATCCTCTTAGGACTCACGTAAGCCACGAGAAGGCAGGTCACCATCCTGGCTAATTCATCTGCCTGTCTTAATCCAGCAGTACGGGGCACTTCCAGGAGCACCGCCCTGGGACTCCAAATAGAGAATGAGGAGCTGTTTTCTTTGTTTTGAGGTTTCTCATTCAATGCCTGCTGCGCCTGATGGCATCCCTGTCTATGCACCTCAGGGAAGAATAGCTGGGCATGTGACTTTTGGCCACATTTCTACCCTGCCCCCCATCACTTTAAGGAAATCTGAGAGGGTAGATCTTTACTTTGTATAATATCCTTCCCTTACAATTCTGGCTCATGCTAAGCTTAAATTTTGCACTGTCCAGACCTGGCTATTAATGGAAACTTAAAAAGGAAAAATTGAAAATCTTTCCTTTACAAAAGGAATGTTTTGCTGCAGATTTGAAAATGCTGTTTAGATGCTGGAGTGTAATATTGAATCTTTCTTCCTCTTCACATGGTAGCAAACTTAAGTATCCCGGAAGCAAATAAATGCTTCTGCCATTGTAAGGGGGAAATCAGCACGAACAAATATAAAAGAGAGGAAAAAAACATAAATATTGTCCCTATTTTGCTAGAGCCTATATTTTTTTTTAAAAAAGCAATTTTATGTTCAGAAAAAAATCCAATCAATCTTGTCTATTCTCTTTGCCATTCCCCTACATCCATCCCTTGAATGTTCCATAAATTCAGTTTTTCAAGTAGCATGTATCAGTCACAATGCTATCCTCTTTAAGAAAGAGGAAACCAGCTCAGACTGGTTTCAACAGGGTCTGCTAGCTTCAGCAATATTGATGAAGCAGCCCAATAGATTGGCCCAGGACACAGGATCTCTCCATCCCCTGCCATCAACACGGGTCATCCTTCTGGGGCTCTTGCCATTCCAGGCACTATATGTCCAGATGCAGAAATTCCAGAGGGAGGAAGGAGTCTTCCCTTGCTGCATCTCCCTCCAAACAGGAAGACCTCTGCTGCAGACATGAGTGCATCCCAGTTACCACCTTTCAAGATGGCGGCCTTCGTTGGAATCTCAGAAAAAGTGATTGTCAACATGAAGCCAAGTGACAATACTAGAGCTGCCACAGCAGGTGGTAGAAGGGATTGATGAGCTCAGAGAAATGGCCATGATAGGGAAAAGCCATCACCTTTGTCAAAAGCAGTCAGAACTGCCTGGGGGGAAGGGCATCATTGAGGAGCTCAGGGATGAGTCCTTCCTTGTCGGAGGGAGGCTCAGGAGAGGAGATGCTACCGTGGAATTGAGCTCCCTATAGCCATGGAAATGACAAGATAAAAAGAAATAATAGAGAGCAGGCCATGTGGTGCTCAGCTGCAAAAAGCAAGGTGGGGGCAGTGGTCATAACAAACAATGAGGGTGGAAGGCAGCCCGTGGGGGCCCTGATCTTCAGAGAAACACGGTCTTCCTGGGAACAAGAGAGAGGGGCAGCCCAGAAGCAGATTGCCTCATTCATAAATTCAAAAGAAACCAAGGATCATAGAACATGGCTGAGGACAGCTCCCAATACACGTTATAATCCCTTGCACAGAATTTGGATCTAAATGACCCCTTAGCCCCAAATCCATGCCCAGGGACCCACGAAACTTCACATATTTAGAATAATCACTCACCTAGTTCAGGGATTACCAAGCTCGAACCTGCTCACCAAATCCAGCCCATGCCTGGTTCTGTGTGTCCTGAGCACCTAGTAATATCTTGGGCTGCCCTTGTGCTCTCACACAGAGCTGGACTGGACAGCCCACACAGCCAACAGTATTGACTGCTGAGACCTTGACAGAACACACTTGCTGACCCTTGCCCTCCTTCTTTCTCCAAGGGCTCTGTGGCAATTTACTCAGTTGACACTACTCAGGGGAAAGGGGAATATACGTGGACACATCAGGTACTGCTGGACACAGTGTCAGATTTGACGCTGATAACCGAAACCCGAATCATCTTCCTGTCCCTTCTATTAGAGGTGAGGCACATGGCCACATGGAATTCTGGCCGGCATCCTTCTCATGGGGGCCCACTGGGGCTGCAGATCCATTTGCCAAACATTTGACAGGCTCCTGAAGATATAATTGAGCTATGTAGTTGGCAGAATCCTCACAGCAGGTCTCTGTCCTGTGATGAGAGGGTCGTCAAATTGGGGAGACCAGGTAGAAACCACTGCTGCCAGTCACCCCTATTTCAATCAAGATAGCAAATATTATAATCCTGGGGAGAATGGCAGATTAATGTCACCACTAGAGACCTAAAGGATGTGTAGCAATGATTACCGTCGTGTTTCTATTTAATTCACTAACTGCTCCCTACAAAAATAAGAAGTTCCTGACAGATGACAGAGGAATACCCCAAATATCCCCAAATAGTAACATCAATTAGAACTATGCTAGACGTAGTTATTTTCCATGAACCAAAAGAGCTTCGAGTGCGAGATATGCAGCCAATGTTCTGGTGAATGCTTTCTTTTTCCATCCCTAGGAAGAAAGAAGGCAGGAGCTAGTCCCATTAAAATGGGATGGACAGGAGCACATGAATGAGTGGTAGGCTAGCAGACTGCTCCTGAGGACATCTGGGGAGAAGACAGATGGACGAATCAGTAGGGTGGGCGTGAAGTGTGCAAAATCTCTTTCTCACCTGCCAATACCCACTGCAGAGCGTGCCCTGTGGCAACCATCAGGGTGGCAGCCTGAGCATCACCCAGCTTCTAATATCGGCCACCCTGGGTTAGTGTCCTGCACGTATGAAGGGGGTGGAACTGACACCTGGGACTAATGGAACTGGCCTCTCCTAACCTCAGACGACACTGTCAAAACACCAAGCTGGACCACAGCACCCCTCAAGTAGGTCCAGCCACCGCTTGGTGTCGGCTTGAGTGCGTTTGACCCCTTTCCTTCACGGAAAGAGGCTTTTCTTGACAAAGTTGGATTCATATTCTAGAGAAGGGCTTGACTTTCCTGCCTATAGCGCCTCACCCTGCATGAAGGCATGTTGGCTGGATACTACACAACATTCTCTCAGACAAAGGAAACCACTCCACAGTGATTGGTGGGGAGCCAAGGGCATAGGACCCCTCACCCAGGAGATGTGGCTGAGTCAGAAGAGCTAAAGAGATTTGAGCAGGCCCAGAGCAAGGCCAGCTTGGAGATGGCTCTCAGCAGGAATGGACTTCCTCCTCCAGACCGTGCTACATGCCCTAAGTCAATGATCATTTCATGATGCTGGATTCCCATGAGGTAGGACACAAGTCTGGGAACCAGGAGGTAAAAATTGATGTCAATCTGCTTACCACCCTCTCTGGACCCACCAGTGGAATAATTTGCATTTCCTTTCCTAGCATCTTTGGGTTCTGTGGATCTAGAGATCTTAGTGTTAGAGGGGAAATGTCTCCACCAGGGGTCTTACAGAGCAAGAGTCCCAAGAATCTTAAGCTTTGCTAGCTGCCTGGCCAAGGTGAATTTTTCATGCCAATGGACCAGGAGGGAAGTAGAAGAGTCAAATAACCTGGCAGGGCATGATTGGCCCTGACTACCAAAGGGAGTAGAATAACTGCGCACGATAGGGACAGACAAGACAATGTTGGCATCCACATGGAACTTCCTACCTAATTTTGATGGTAAACAGACAATGCATTGGGTGAGCACAAGTTCAGAACTCATGGGATGCCACATGAGGCGGGTCACCTAGACTAGCAGAACACAAGCCAAAAGGGTAAAGGAGTCAGGGTGGACAGTGGAGTAGGAGATGAAAAGTGTCAGTTGGGGCCTGGAGACAAGTTGCAGGGGTTGAAGCTGTGGTACCTCCCATTCCTTATCCTTTGGCTTCTTCCCTAGGAGGAGATTGTCCTAGACGGAGTGAACTTAATCCACACAGCAAGGGAGGCTGAGCAGAGCAGAGACACACTGCAGAGCCCCGCGGCACCCAGAGCACCTCAGCACTGAGTCACTTCTTCCCCAAGCTGCTGCTGGTCCTAGCTGTTGATGGCTTGGAGCTGAGCATCTCCTAAGGACAGTGTCACATAATCCAGATGATGTCCATTCCCCAGAGACCCCTCACACTCATGCTGCCTCCTATCCACCCTGAGAATCCATGCATAACACAAGACCTGGCAATAGCCATGTCCAAAGACACAGGGAGCACATGCTCACTCCTGCTTTCCATTTGTGATGGCCGCAAAGGGTCACCACAGATCCACTGATGCTTTTGGGTTGGCCGAGGTCTTTGCAGAAACTATATCCCAGCTGAATTTTTCCCTTAGCCCACTTGTTTATGGTTGTTGTTCTCAATAAATCAGCTGCTTGTGAACCTCTATTTCTGGCCCCTTTTCCAGAGAACCCAGCTGAAGCCAAAAATCCCACAAGAAACATCCCCAATGAGAAGTCTCCCCCTCTCGTGGGATAGAATTGGATCATACGCCCATTCTCCAACAAGTGACCCACAAGAAGAGTAAGTTTTTATTCTTGGATCAAACCGATCGTCTGGGGATAGAACAGACGTTAGGAGGTGACCAAACTGGCCAGGTGTTCTTGGAAGTGTTGGGGAGTCAGTGAATAGCACATCAATCTCTCCAGCAAAACTTCCTGCACCATCATGGAACTGGGACGCACCACATCTGCCCTCCCTTGATCCTTTGTGGCACTGAGCAGTACAATGTGCTGCTTGCTACCGTGGGGACCTGGCTCCCAGCACAGCTGAGCAGCTGCTTCAGTGGGCCAGAGGCTTGCGTACGTAAGGCTTTGTGCCTGCAAACCAAAACATACGTGTGCACATTTCAATTCCTAAACGCACAGCCACCCTCCATCCAAATAAACCTCAAACATTTAATGCTTTCCTTTGAAAATGGAAAAGAAAAAAGAATTCAGGCCTCCACCCTTCCTGCCTAGTGAGACCATTAACGTCACATTAAGATTTTAAGAGGACAAAGCTGGATGGATGTCTGTTGGTGTGTGACACAGCAAGTCCCACTGTGTGTAACCACCCTGGGACTCTCATGTAGAGGATGTCACAGGAGTTTTAGAAGGTGAGACCGGGTAGCCAAATGTGTGCCGTTGTGCTGGGTTTCTTTGCTCAGGGTCCTCTGAGAGCATCTGATTTCACGTCTCAAAAATGCCTGTGGGAGACACGGCCTGCGTGACCTCAGGAAACCTCTGGTAGTGAACGCTGTGCTTCCCTCTTATTTGCAAGTGGACGCTGTGAGCTGTTCAGATGATACAGCAGAACCCAACCCGCCAATGTGCATGTCATGTGATTAGAAGATTCTAGTGTTATATAAACATGCACCAAGTGCTTCCTGCCACAGAACAAGTTTTCTGCATGAGGGGTTTGTTTCTCTTTCCAACTCAGGAATCAGAATTAAGAGTGTTTTTTTTGGTTTTTTTTGGTGTGTGTGTATGTGTGTATGTGTGTGTGTGTGTGTGTGTGTGTATGTGTGAAATAGTGTGTCTACTTGTGCTTGATGCGAGGGAAAGGGAGAAGGTCAGTGAGCTATAAGAGGTGTCAGGGCTCCTATCAGGTGGGGTAGATTCGCCCCTGAAAACTGAGCCCCACCAGGTCAGTATTCTATTGTGCTCTGAATGCTTACCAGAGTCTCTATTTTAGGATTGTCCTGTTTTCATTTCTTGGCAATCTGTTTCATTAGGAATATTCATCGGTTAAGTACCTAAGAAGATCAACCACAGATTACTTTCTCAAAGATCTAGTGATAATGCCTTCACTCAAAAATGATAAGCAATGCATTATTAACCCTGGATATTATTATAATCATAGGCAATAAAACTGAGTTATCTTAAAGGTAGGTTTTCGGAGGTTTAGAGTCTCCCGATGATGACCTTCTGATAGTTTGTGTTCCTTTTTGGGTTGTGAGTTTGCAGACTTTAATGGCCCAGATGAGCCAGGAGCTAGAGGTGTCTCCAAAGGGTGAGATTTCATGAGGATTGTCCAGGAGGACAGAAAAATAGGCCTCATGGTGGGTGTGCACGATCCAAATAAAGTTCAAAGCACACAGGAATCAAAGAGGGCTTGGAAGAAGGAATCCAGCTCCCAGTGAAGCTGTTCACTGACCTCTAACTAGTAGCGCCTAAGAGCACACAAGCCACGCGGCTGTAACTAACACCTTGTGACCTGTGAAGGTGCTGTGTTGCTGAATACTTGAAGGTCCTTCTCAGCTCTCATCCCAGGATACTGTTTTAAGAAAAGCCTAAACAGTCTTATTGCTTTTCTGTGAAGGGCACGTGGCAAGATGTCCAGGAACCGCCCATGGGGATGCCAGGTCTCCACCTTGGTTGGAACTAGTGTTGATCTAAACCTTCACCTAAGGCTTCCTTTGGAGTTAAACATTGAAAATGTTGCTTTTCCCCTCATGCTTAGGGAGTGTGCAGTGGCTGCTATGCAGGGGCGAGGCACATATTTAAGGTTACAGTGTGCTAAGATCTCCTAGAGCCAAGACTTACCAGCGATTAAAGCAATTAAGCTACCGAATGTCTCTCTCTCTGGGCATTCGCTCTGAGAGAAATGCAACCTTGAAGGAAATGGCTAGGAGGCAGGAGGAAAATATTTTCAAGTGGACAAGGTCTTAGAGATATAAGAGGCTTCAGCTATGCCTTGCTCAGGAAGATTTTCAGTGGACCAGAGAGGGAATACGGCATCAGGGTGACCAGGTATGGAGGATCCGTAAGAATTCAGTGCTGGGGTGTGTGGCCAGAACCATGACCCCCGGGATCACCCCATTCCCCGTCCCCACCAGGGAAATCTGCAGGTACAGCAAAGGCTGATAGTAGTCACATCCCCAAACCAAAGTCTGTGGCCTGGATTTCCACAGATGGCCGTCATTTCATTGCTGCTTTCCCTCACCTACAAGTTGCAAAGATGATTCTGTCATCAAAATCCAGTTGATAGTCTTCACAGAATCCCATCCTATTCTAATAGGATTTCTAGGCAAATTTCCTTGAATGATGGCTGCCTCGTTGGTCTGGAGTCCTAGAGACAAATTGGGAATTCAGAGTCACCCCATAGACAAAGGTTCCCAGCACTGAATAATTTAAGGGCAGTGCTACTGGGTTGTGCCGACGAATCATAGACTGTTATATCCACCTCAGCCATCTTCTAAGTTTGTACGTTTCAGCCTGATCCCATCGCAATCGTATTTGAAAAGAGGGTCTCTATAGGATCAGGTCATAAGGGTGGGTTCCTGATCTAATAGCATGAGTGTCCTTATAAGAGATACCAGAGAATTCTCTCTCTCTCTCTCTCTCTCTCACTCTCTGTGTATCTCTGTCTCTCTCCCCACGCACACATGGAGAGGTTGCATGAGCACCTTGTGAAATGAAAACTGCCTGCGAATCAAAGAAGAGAGTAAATAATGGAACTACTTTGCCAGCACCTCGATCGTGGACTTACCAACCTTCAAAACTGAGAACAGTTTTCTGTTGTTTAAACCGTTCCGTCTTATGGTATTTTGTTTCAACAACCCGAGCAGATGGACACACGACTTGGCCTTTCCCTTCAGTGGCTGAGGTGCTCATGATAAGTCTGATGACTCTAGAGAGAGATTGGCCATTTGGTGATGACTGCTATGCGCCCGGCGTTGCTGATAGCTTCTCATTTTTTCCTTTCATGGCGGGTGCTTTTCCTTCTGTGCTTGCTGTGTTGGTCTGTGATGAGCAGGGAATCCTGTGTGTGACTATGAGGACATGTGCTGGGCTCAGGTGGACTGACGTGACATCACTCTGTTGAAGCCAGGACAGGGAAATTGGGTGGCAGCCTCAGTTTGATAGATTTTAATTCCCTTTGGATTCACATACATTTGGCAGCTTTTATTTCTCTTTCATTCTAGCATTTCGGAGCATGTGAGGATAATTTGGGTAAAAGTTGATGCTATAACTCTCTTGGGATCATGCGTCTAACCATGCTGTCTTTGGAACAAGGCGTCCCAGTAGGAAATTGTGTCATGAGTCTCTCTATCCATGGGAACTGTGGGGCAGGATGAAGGAAGTCCCACTGGCAGACCTTGCATGCTGTGACTCTCTTGTGTCTTAAACCATTTTCCTCAACTGAGTCTAGAGAATCCTAGAAGGTTCTGTCTTCAGTAGGTGATGTCTCACCCACTAGGCACCTTGGCCCACCTGAATGGGGAGGTGAGGTATAATAGGGACAGGATTCTGCCACACAGGCCTTGGGACAGGTGCCCAGACAGGAAACAGGGCTTCCAGGATAGGGTCAGAGATGAGGAAATGAGAGAAAGGGGCCATTCCAAACCACTTCTTTCAGCAGGATTTGGATCTGGATTTGGATAGCATCTCACGGCATTTTCCATGTGACAGGCTCATGCACAGACCTGAGTTTCCCCTGCTGGTGTCCCTCACTTCCTCTCTCTTTATTTTCTCCTATTACAGTTCATATCAGTGACTGACCACACTGTGTAGACTGTATATGTTGCTACTGGCCCGAGGGCAGAGGAAGGAGCTACAGCTTCCATTTTGGCCCTGGGAATTTCTTACCCTTAAAAGGTGCCAAGTTGGCTTTGCCTGTTGCCAAGACAAAAGGTCAGGTCAGAAAAGCAGCACACACTGACATTCTAAGTGCAAGGTCTCTTTTTTCAGTCCAGGCAAGAAAGCAGGGGACACATGATCCTCGCTGCGTGGAGTGTACTCTCCACCCCAGGACCACAGATGGGCACATTTGGCAGGTCCTTGTAGCTGGCCTTTTATTAGGATCACACTTTCCAGGCACCATGCTGTAGAAGTCACATCTCTACACAAAACGTAAACCCACGGCCCATTGGGATTTAGGTGGTTCCCCTGGGAGAAACAGCAGTGCCAGGAATTTCCCAGGAGTGGACTGAGCTTCAAAGCAGATTCAATTTGCAGGAGGGAGCCCTTCATCTTCAAGCAAAAGAGCTGCTAATTTCCCCTTTCTTTTCTGAACATAGTCTGAGTGACAGCATGATTATTTGGAAGAAACCAGTGTGGGCAGGTCAATATTACCTCATTGAAGATGCCAAGTTTGATAGTCGGCTTCCCAGCCTGGCATGGTCCTGACACCCCACTGGGTTCTGCTCCTGGGTCTAAGACTAATAATCTGTCTGCTGAATTTCATGAGCAATTGCATGGGGATTTTTTTTTCTCTTGATTTTCACTTCCACGAACTTCAAATAGGATCTAGAAAGGAAGAAAAAGAAATGACAAAAAATTAATTCTTAGGCAGGCCAGAAAATTGTCAGCGGTAACCTTAGGAACCAAAGAGATATCTTTCGTCCATCGGTGCCAATCACCATCATTTTTCCTTGTAAGTCTATACCCCTGACTTCCTGCCTTGCCTCTCCCTCCTCCTTCCCTCTCAGACCGTGACTTCCTGCTATTGCTCAACATCCCTGTTTGTGGCCTTCACCCCCCGCCCCCCATCACCCAGGAAGGAGTCCTTGCATTAAGGGCTCTTTGTTTGAACCATCTGGGGTGAATTCTGTGTCCTGCCAGAAGTCTGACCTGCAGTCTTTATTAAAAGTTGGGTGGATGTGTCTACTGCATATTTTGCTAATTAAAATATTTAAGGTTATGTCCATATAGATGCAGTCAGTATTTATGATATTCCTAGGAATGCTGGGAGACAGGATGGGAATGGAAGAACGTTTCCACCATACACCTGTATACCTTGAAATGAACGACCTGACGGAACTCACATCTGCCCTGATCTCCCCAGAGCTGTGCTACTGCTGTGAGCATTGACCCTGTCTTGGCTTCTCTGGAAATGCCACTCTCTCTCTCTCTGCCAGCTTCGGCAGCGCCATAAACCTAACTGGACCTAACTGCATCCCCTCAGATGCAGTTAGGTTTATGGGTCAGCTAGAAGGCTCCGTCTCCTGAAATGCACGGACCTGCTTTGTGACACTTTAAACCACCTCACTCTTTGCAGTTCGAGATGTGACTTACAATGAATAGTCACTTGAGAGGTGCATCCTGTTTTCAAATGAGACTGAGAAAATGATTAATACAAGATGACTTGAAACTGGGAAACAGAGAAAACACAACATTACTGACTTTCAGAAGGTTCAAATATAAGGAAGCAAATTAGGAGAAGAGAGATTCCAGCAATGGGGGTGTGGGTTTCACTAAAGACCACGTCAGATGTGCTGGGTGGAGGGTGTGGCCACGCATGACACCTGGGTTGGGTACAGATGAAGATGCTCCAGGCTTCTTTTAGTCATCTGGGCAATTTGATCCAAACAAGGGCTTCCATCTCAGTCCTTGCAGGGTCCTTCCAGTGAGAACCCTGCTAAATCAGGTTATTCAGAACCCTCTACCCTCGCGTACCTGATCCCCCTCCACACCTGAGCTTGTTCCTGATCTCACCCCCACCCTGGATGACGTCTGGTCACCCTGATGGTTAGGTGCGGTTAGCTAAAATTCCTCCTCCCCCACCCCCTGTCTCCTCTTACTCATTTTCTAATTGTTGACCCCATTCCCACCCTGCTCCTCTGCTACACATTCCAACTTTTCCTCCTTGCAGTCAGAGTTGAGTCCCAAATCTCTCTCCTACTGCCAGACCGCATTACAGAAGCACCTGGAATAAAGTCTGCCTTACTATTTTTTAACAAATGGTAGAATATTTTTTTCTTCAATAGTTGTCCATTAGTCCAGAAGCCCCCATGGAGCATTAGAAAACCCAAAGTACGAGGTAGCTTTTATGGTTTGGATGTGAGGTATCTGCAAAACCCACGTGTGAGACAACGCAAGAGGGCTTAGAGGAGAAACCGTTGGGTTGCAAGAGTCTTAAGCCAATCAGTGAATTGATCCCCTCATGGGATTAACTGAGTGGGAACTGAAGGCAGGTAAGCTGTGGCTGGAGGAGGTGGGCATTGCAATGGGCCTTTGGGGTACATATTTTGCATCTGGTGTGTGGATTTACTCTCTTTCTCTCTGTCTGCTTCCTGAACATTATGTGAGCAGATTCCCTCCACCACACTCTTCCACCATGATGTTCTGCCTCACCTCCAGCTCTGACGAATGGAGCTGACTACCTTTGGACTGAGACTTCTGAAACTGTGAGCCCCCAAATAAATTTTTACTCCTCTAAAATTGTGCTTGTCAGGTCTTTTAGTCACAGCAACAGAAAAAAAAAATGAATAAAATAGTATTCTTATTGCAGCTACATACCATGTGAGGTTGGACCAGCCATGCCTCCAAATCTATGTACCATATCAAGGGACTGAGCTTCAAAGTCAGTTAATGAGTTAGTTGATAGTGTACATATCATGGAGCTGTTTTTGAATAGTGTTTCTGATAGCGATGGCAATTAATTGACTAAGTTATATTTGTATGTTTAAATAGTCATTATAATTATAGTGACTCATAGAGAAGACAATGTGACAGGAGAATTGATTTAAAAATTAAAATATTGTTAATTATCTGAGCCAGGTGATGAAAGTTAACATCCTTAGCCATGTATTATCGATATTGTATACCCTGCATGTGATGAAATGGAGAAAGGCACCTCTTTGTCCAAAAAGCACAGTCCAGTCATGAGAAAAACATCAGACAGACACAAACTGAGGGGCATTATACAAAATATATGCCTTCCCAAACGTCAAGTTCATGAAAAACAAAGCAGACCTAAGGAGACTGGGAGACAGAACAGCTGTATCTGACATGGATCCTGGAACAGAAAAAATACATTAATGAACAAACTGCATAAAGAATAAACACAGAGCTGGGCACAGTGGTGCACACCTGTAATCCCAGAGGCTTCGGAGGCTGAAGCATGAGGATCAGGAGTTCAAAACCAGCCTCACAACAGTGAGATGTTAAGCAACTCGGTGAGAACCTGTCTCTAAATAAAATACAAAAAAGGGCTGGGGATGTGGCTCAGTGGTCTAGTGCCCTGAGTTTAATCCCCAGTACCACCCTCCTCATAGTCTGGGGATTAGTTAGTAGTAACGTGTAAATGTCAGTCTCTTAGCTTTAACTAACAAACCAACGTGACATGATATATGACAGCATTAGTGCAAACTGAAATAGATTGAAGGGTGTAAGGGTCTCTCTGCACTCCTTTAGAAGTTTTCTGTAAATCTAAAAATTTTCTTTCCAAAAGTTTACTTTAAAAATAAATCCAATATGACTGTCCTATGTTCATATACGAATACATGACCAGGGACACTCCACTCATGTACAACCACAAGAATGGGAAGTTACGCTCCATGAATGTACGATATGTCAAAACACATTCACTGTCATGTGTAACTAAAAAGAACAAATAAAAAAATTTTAAAAAATAGTATTTTCTGATTCAAATGTTTGGTATAGCATAAATGAGCTTAGAAATCTTCCCTCTATTCTAACAACTAAAGAAGAGAAGAAGCTGAGAATAAGCTCTTCGATAGGTGCATAAGTGAAATGAAGTCACAAAATTGGAGAGATAGGAAGATACAGAGAATCACACCCTACAGGTGCAGAAACCCCCAAGCATCCACCTCTGTGGGAATCGCCGTGGGGAGGCTCAGTAATATGGAACCAGTCCGAGAGTTAAAAACTTCCAGGGAACCCAGCTATGGGGGGTGTGTGGGAGGCACTTCTGTTTGTTCCACCGGCAGGAGTTCAGCCAGGTTCTTGGAGTAAATATCAGAGGAATTTCCCCTCTTGATTGCAGCCAGGAAAGAAGAAAGGGAACGATTTTGAAAAACGCTGAGCACTGTGTTCTGCTGGACAAGGCCTACCCTCAAGCTAGTCAGCCAGAGCCCAGGCTATTGAGGAACAGCAGAGCAGAACTTACCTGTGATTAGGGAAATACTCAACTCCAATCTCTTACAGCATTTTATCCAACCTAAGAATCACCTGTGAAGGCCACAGGCCGGGGGTACAAGCTTACCAAAAGACTGAGATGATCTGTAGGACTATAGGATGCCTTCATTTCTCCCATAATTCAACACCAAATCACCCAAGGCTTATTTACTGGGTTTCCTTTTACCCAGTCCATTATGTTTATTTTTCAACAACAACAAAAATTAAAATTACAAGGCCAACTAAAAGGCAAAACACAGTTTGGAAAGCCTGAACAAGTATGAGATTCAGAGATAAGGCAGGAATGTGAGAATGATCAGGCAAGAAATTTTTAAAAATCTATGATTAATACACTGTAGACTCTAATGGAAAAGTAAGGCAATGTGGAAAAACAGAAGGATGATACAAGCAGGAAGATAGAAATTCTAGGGAAAAACAAAATAAGAAATGCCATAGATCAAAAACACAATAATAAAGCACATGTCTTTGTCATTATTTGGTTTTGATTACTGTATATCGTGGAATGCTTTGAAGTCTCTTAGTGTGCCTCCTCCGTTTGTCCTTTTTTGCTCAAGATGTTTCAGCTCCTCAGCATTTTGGGTTCTACATGAATTTTAAGATTTTTTTTTTCTTTCTGATTCTGTGAAGAATTTCATTGGTGTGTGGATGGGGATTGTACTGAATTTTTAAATCACTTTGAGTATTATGGACATTTCAGCAAAGTGAATTATCATGATTCATAAATATTGGTGAACTTTTCTTTTTGTGTGTGTGTGTCCTCTCAAATTTTTCCATCAGAGGGATCTTTGATTGTTTGTTTAGGTTTCATTATAGAGATCTTTGCTTCCTTGGCTAAATGTTTTCTCATGTTTGTGTGTGGGGTCCAGGTGTGCATTTGTAGCTATGGAAAATTAGACTGGTTTCATGATTTCTTTCTCAGCACTATTTTGGTTGTTGTATAAAATGGTACTGAGTTTACATGTTGATTTTTTTATCCTAAATATTTATGAGTTTATGTATCAGTTCTAATAGTATTTTGGTGGAATAAGTTGGGTTTTTTTTATATACTGAATCATCTGCAAACAGTGATTTGATTTCTCTGTCCTTATTTGTATTCCATTTATTCCTTTCTCTGACCTAATTTTTCTGGATAAAGCTTCCAGTAGAATGTTGAAGAAAAGTTGTGACAGTCGACATCCTTGTCTTGTTCTGGACCTTAGAGGAAACACTTTGGGCTTTTCCTCATTCAGTACGATTCTGGCTGCAGATTCATTATACATGCCCTTTAATATGTAGAGGTACATATATTCTTTCTATATTTAATTTTCTCAGAGTTCTTAACATAAGATAATATTTAATTTTATTAGGTGTCTTCTCTATGTAATTTGAGATAATCATGTGGGGTTTTTTTTGTCCTTAATGTTGTTGAGACGATGCATTACATTTATGCACCGACCAACAGAATATACTAGAATGTCCAGAAACAAACCCATGCATTTATAGGCAGCTGATTCTGAACAAAGGTGCCAAAAAAAATACATTGGAGAAAAGACAGTTTCTTCACTAAATGGTGCTGAGGAAACTGGACATTCACATGCTGAAGATTGAAACTTGACCCCCTATCTTTTGCCCTGCACAGAAATCAACTCCAAATGGATCAAAGACCTAAATGTAAAACTTGAAACTCTGAAACTACCAGAGGAAAACGAGAAACACTTCAAGATATTGGTACAAGCAATGACTTTCTGGATAAGACTCCAAAAACACAGAAACAAAAGCAAAAATAGACAAATGGAATTATAATAAACCAAAAGACTTGTGTACAATAAAGGAAATACTCAATAGAGGGAAAAGTCAACCTAAAGAATAGGGAAAATATTTGCAAAAGTTCATACCTGGATTATATAAGGAAATTAAAATCTTAATAACAAAGCCCCAGATAATTCAAAATGGGAGAAAAGGTGTGAATAAACACATTCCCCCAAAGAAAAAATAAGTTCCAATGACCAGCAAAAGCTTTGGAAAAATGCCCAACCTGTCATTAGCCATCAGGGAAATGCAAATCAAAGCCACAAAGAGATTTAATCTCACTTCGGTTAGTATGCCTATTACCAAAAAGACAAAAATAACAAATGCTGGCAAGGATGTGGAGGAAAAGGAGAACTTGACCACTGTTGACGGGAATGTGGATAGTTCAGCCATGTTGCAGAACACGACAGAGTCTCCTTAAAAACTCAAATTAGATCTACTGTATGTTCTGATCTAGCCATCCCACTTCCAGGTGTCTATCCAAAGGAAATGAAATCTGCACATCACAGAGACACCAGCACACCCACATTTATTGCTGCACTTTGCACAGTAGCCAAGATATGGAATTAACCTAGATGCCCACAAGCAGATGAATGGATAAAGAAATCCCTTCACATATATATTCCTTTATATGTGTTTATATGTATGAATATTGTTGGGTCATGAAATGTTGCTATGTCACTTGCAGCAAAAATGGATGGAACTGGAAGACATTATGGTAAACGAAATACCTCAGACTCACCTAGCAAATACTGCATGGTCTCACCCATATTTGGCAGCTTACAATAGTCAACCGGAATGTCGAAGGACAATAACTAGAAGCTGATAAGAGAGGGGAAGAAGGAGGGGAAGAGAATGGATTATGAACGTCAAAGCACATTCAGATCAAATAACTTCTACCACCTTTCTACAGCACAGTAGAATGACTACCGTTCATAATACTTACTATATATTCAGGAATCATGGAAAGAGAGGAGCTCAAAGTCTCCTAATGCAAGGTACTGATAAGGAAACATTGATTACCCCAATTTGATTATGTGTTGAAATATCACACTGTACCACAGAAATATGTAAATTATTGCATGTCAGGTTTAAAAAATGTTTAAGGAGATGAAAATATTGACTATCCTGACTTGATAATTGCATATTGTATGCATGTATTGAGTGACTACACTGGACCCCATAAACACATACAATATAATTTTTTTAAAAATTCAAACGAGGGCTGGGGTTATGGGCTCAGTGGTAGAGCACTTGCCTAGCATGCCTGAGGCACTGGGTTCCATCCTCAGCACCACATAAAAATAAAATAAAGATAGTGTGTCCACCTAAAACTAAAAAACAAATATTTTTAAAGAATTTAAAAGAAATAACAAACACTCTCTTGGTAGGACTGGAGATTGAACCCAGGGGCTTGTCCATGCGGGGAAAGCACGCTGCTGCTGATCTACATCCCCAGAGTCCTTTTCACTTTTAATTTTAAGACAGAGTTTCACTAAGTTGTCCATGTTGAACTTGTAGCTGGAATAGCAGGCATTCACCACCATACCTGGCTTCAAAGGAGATCTTTGATATGTTCATGAACACACTGGCAGAGCTAAAGGGAGGTTTGTAAACCCAAGGCTTTGATTATATTAACTTTTCAAATTGAAAGGCAAAAAGACAAAACACACACTGGAAATTTTTTTAAAATCTAGAACAGAATATCTAAGAGCTATGGAACAATAACAGAAATTGCAACATATATATATAATGGAAATGCCAGAAGAAAGAAAGTGAAAAGAGCAATATCTGAAAGAATAATAACTGAGGATTTCCCCCAAATTAATAACAGACACCAAAATATAGAGTCTCAGAGAACACTAAGCAGAATAAATGCAAAATTATGTACATGTAGGCAGACCATATTCAAATTTCAGAAAATACAAATAAAGAAAAAAATGATTAAAGAATCTGGAGCAGAGGAGACAGGGGCCACTCCTTAGCTAAAGAAGAACATACAGAAAAATTGCATCAGACACTTCTCAGAAATCATGCAAAACTAGAGTGCACTGGTATAGTGGTAGTGTGATAGAGGAAAAAAAAACTAACCTAGAATTTTGTACCCTGAAATTATCCTTTAAGAAAGAAGAAATCAGTATCTTCTTAAATAAGAATTTGAAGGAATCTTTTCCTATGGAACTTCCCTGAGAGAAATATTTAAAAAAACATTATTTGGAGAAAAGAAAAATGAATGATATAGACCAGAAACTAGGATCTACGTAAAGAATGGAAAGTCATTTGGAGAAAAAAATAAGTAAGTGTAAAATTTTAAAAATCTAATATTTTTATTCTTCATTCATCTAACAAATACCAGATTGTTCAAAATATTAACAGCAACAATGTGTTTGATTATGTGTGTGTGTGTGTATATACACACATACATACATAAAAAAGTTAAATGAAAGATAGCAATAATATAAGGAATGAGAGGGAGGAATTAATGATACTTAGTGGTTGTTAATGATACTTTTGTTGTTCTAAGGTTCTCATACCACCTTTCATGTAATATAGTATTATTTGAAATTAGACTCGGATTAGTTGTAAATACATATTATTGCAACTAAATTGAAAGCCAAAAAGTCAAAGGGCAACCGCTTAAGTAAATAAAGAGAAGAATGATTGATATGCTGAGAAGAACAGCATCTTACAGAGTGCTCAACTAAAACCACCCAAGACAGCAAAAGTCCGGGAGGCAAAAATAAGAGCAAAGAACAAGGAGAACAAAGAGAAAGGAGTAATAAATATGTTGGATATTAATCCAACTTAAATATCATGCATCAAAATTGAGTGCGATTCACCTCAGTTGTTGAAGCTCTTTCCAGCACTTGAAGTCGATTAATGTAATCCAGCGCACAGCAGGTTAAGGAAGAAAAATCACATGATCGTATTAATAGATAATTGATGAAATCTGACGCCATTGATCAAACGACACTCAGTAAACAGGGGTTGGGGGAGGGGCTTCCTCAACCTGCTAAAGAACATCTACAAAAAACTCTGAAACTCCTGTACTTAATGGTGATGACCTCAAAGCTTCCTGCTAAGATCAGGAAGAAGGCAAAGTGCCCCCTCTCAACAGTGCTCTTTAATCTCATACTGGAAGTCCTAGCTAATGCAGTAAGACAGAAAGAGAAATAAAAAGTGTGCAGATTGGGAAGAAAAAATAAAACTCTTTTTGCTCATAAGACATGATCATTTATGCAGAAAATCGGAGACAGCTGACAAACTCTTAGAACTAAGGAATAAATACAACAAGATGTCTGGATACAAGGTTGATATACAAAAGTTAATTGCTTTCCTCTACACTAGCAATGAGCAAGTGGAATCTGAAATTAAGAACACCTTCCTCTGACGAATGGTATCGAAGAAAAGCCAAACAGAAGGAGAGGAATCCCGTTTTCATGAAGAGGAAGACCTAACAGAATCAAGATATCAGTTCTTCCTAACTTGATCTAGATTCAAGGTATTCCCAATAAAAACTCCAGCATGTTATTCTGTGGATATCAACCAACAGATTCTAAAATGTATCTGAAGAGGTTAAAAAAAAAAAAAAAAAAAAAAAAAAAACTCAGAAGGGCTAACTCAGTATGTAGGGAGAAAAACAAGGCTATAGGACTGACACTATCTGATTTCAAGACTTACCCAGAAAGCTACAGTGTCTTAGCCTGGGTTACTATAACAGAATACTGTAGACTGGGTGGCTTAAATAGCAAAACATGTATTCTCCTGGTTCTGAAGCAGGAATTTCAAGATCAGGGTGCCAGCATTGTTGAGTTTTGGGGAGGGCTGTCTTCCTGGCTCACAAACATCTCCTAGTTGCAGGGGGAGCAGAGGAGAAAGCAAGCTCTTTCATGTTGCTTCTCCTAAGGGAACTGATTTCACCATGAGGGTTCCACCCTATGAACCATTTACCACTAAAAGGCACACTCTATCTCATGATAGATGAGGGTTTCAACATAGGAGTCTTAGAGGGACACAAAACACAAATATTTATTCCATAGCATATAGTAATCAACAATGTAGCATTAGGGAAAGAATGGATTAGCAGATCTGGAGCAGAATAGAGACCAGAAATAGAGCCACATAAACGTCATCAACTGAATTTTGATGAAAAGCAAATGCAATAAAATGAAAAAAAGATATTTTTTTTGTTTTGCTTCTGCTTTTATTTCTTCAACAAATGGTGCTGAAATAACCGTACATTCACATATTCACATGCAAAACACAACAACAACAAAAAACAACACCTAGACACAGATCTTAGGCCTTTCATAACGATTAGCCAAAAAGAATCATAGATCAAAATGTAAAACACAGAACATAAAACTAGAAGATAACACAGGAAAATCTAGAACGACCTTGGTTTGCACAGTGACTTTTAGATTCAACACAAAAGGTACCATCCATGTCAGAAATGATTGATAAATTCAATAAAATAAAACACATCTCTTCTGTCAAAGACAATGTCAAAGGAATGAGAAGACAAGCCACACACCAGGAGAAAGTATTTGTAAAAGTCAAATCTCATAAAAGACCTTTACCGAAAGTATAAAAGGAATTCTTAAATCTCAACAAGAGAACAAAAATAGATTAAGAAGTAGGGGGAAAACGTTAAAAGAAACCTCATCAAGATAGACAGGTGGCAAATAAGCCTGTGAAAAGATGCCCCCTATCATTTGTCATTAGGGTATTGCAAATTAAAACAGAATAATACGCATGTATTAGAATGGACAAAACCCAGAACTGTCAATACCACAAACTGGTGAGGACGTGGAACCACAGAGACCTCCATTCACTGACAATGGGATTGCAAAATGGTACACAGCCACTTAGAAAGGGTGTGAGCAGCGGCTCCCAACACTGAACATACTCTGATCACACAATCCAGCAATCACACTCCTTGTTATTTACTCAAAGGAGTTGAAAACTATGTCAAGCAAAAACATACACATGGATGTTTATATTTATTGCATTCATAATTGCCAAACTTGGAAGCCAACAGGATGTCCTTCTGAAGGTGAATATAGATAAATAAAGGGTAATCCATTCATTCAATGAAATGAAAAGGAAGGAGCTATGAAGCCTGGAAAGACATGGGGCACACTTGGATGCATATTGCAAAGTGAAAGAAGCCAATCTGAAAAGGTCGTCTTGTGGGTGAGTCTCACTACATGACATTCTGCAAAGAAAAACTGCGAAGACTGTAACATGATCTGTGGCTGCCAGGGGCTGGCGAGGAGGGGGAGCTGGTGGGGCACACACTGCATGATACTATCATGGTGGATACGTGTCATGACACCTTGATCAAACCCAAAGAATTCATAACACCAAGAGTGAAGTCTTAGGTAAACTATGCCCATTTGTGTCCCTGCGGGTTATCAGTTGAACGAATGTACAATTCTAGTGTTGGAGACTGATAATAAGGGAGGCTGTGCAGGGGGCAAGGGGTTATATGGAACCTCTCTGTACCTTTCACTCAATTCTTCTGTGAATCTAAAACTAAAGTTTATTAATTCCTAAAAGTATAATAGTTCTGTTAGTCAGTTTGGTTACTCTAACAAATACCTACGGCAATCAACTTATAAAGAGAAAGGTTTATCTTGGCCCAGCTGGCCAAACTCTCTTTCTACTAACTCAAAGTCAACCGCTGGGCAACCTCAACGTGAAAGTGACGTCATCATGTTCCCAGGTCAAGGGGAGGGGAAGAATCCTGCCTACCATATTGTGTCTTTCTTGTAACTCTACAAGACCAGAGATCACCAAGCCAAATAGAGTCCAGTCCAGTAGCTTAAAGCTTTGCCCTGGTGTCCACTGGCT
The DNA here is from genome assembly GCF_048772815.1 of Callospermophilus lateralis. Classification (NCBI taxonomy): domain Eukaryota; kingdom Metazoa; phylum Chordata; class Mammalia; order Rodentia; family Sciuridae; genus Callospermophilus; species Callospermophilus lateralis. The sequence continues at coordinate 75,707,640 of NC_135321.1, forward strand.
TCAGCCGCTGCTACTGAGCTGCCCATTCAAGCTACAGCTGTAGGACGAGGAACATGATAGTTCCTGTTTCACGGGGGGTATGGGACAACCACTGAGCTCACCCGTGCCAAGCATTTGGTTCAGTGCTTGGCCCAGGGTGACGAGGGGCATGTCTACAGTGACTTCAGGGCCCCAGTGGCAGAAGTTGTGAGGTTGACTTGTGCTTGTGAACACCACCACACTGCTGTCAAAACTGAGGGCCCCAAAGGAGCCAAGGACTGTGAAGTGTCGGGGCTGTGAATCCTGCAGGTCAGATGTGACCCTGCACAAGGCTTGCAGCAGCAAGCTGTAGAGAGCATTCGGGACCAGAGGACTCTTGAGATGGGACACATGTTCAGCCACACCTTGATGTCCTGGGTCGGGTGGAGTGGAGTGCTCCGTCAAGGGTCGGGAGAGACGTAGCAGAGCCGACCCACTGGGTAAGACTGACCCTGTCCTCCCTGATTGCTTCGGACTTTTAGGAAGGACCCCAAATAGCGAAAATTAGTTTTCCATTCCTGGGTATTGTCCTGTGACCTGATATGAGCCCCTTAAACTGCTTTCCCTCTGGGAAACAAATTGCATAAACCCAACTCCCTGGATGGCCCCATGTGAGTTACTTAACAGCTTCACTGTAAGTCAGTCAAAACAGAGCCTGCCTCCCAGGCTGTGGTTAGTGAATGCTGGCACAGCACCTTCTGATGGTAATTATTGTTATTGGGAGGAGCTCATCAAGAGTGTGAGGAATCATTTTGCAAGAGCCCGTGTTTATTAAAATGCAGATTGGCACATGCCACCCCCTCCCCACCAAGCTTTGGAAGTCAAAGGGAATTAGGGAGTCCAGGTTTATTTTAAGACAACTTTTCCCACCAACCTCATCCCCTGGCTTACTGCTGACGTCCTGGATGGGTAGGTGCTTTTTGGCAGTGGAAAACATTTCAATTTGATCAACTATTTGGAAAAGAAATATGGGTAAGGATGGGGTTTAGTCCAAGGTTGAGCAGAATAAAGACTCGAGACCTGGGTTGGCCCAGGTAGCCACGCTCCCCACCCCCCAGGGACGTGTGGCCACAGAGCACCTGAAATGGAGCTGTTCTGAGTGCAGACACGTTGTTCATGTGAAATATACGCCACACATTGACGACTTAGTAGGGGGGAAAAGAAAGAATGAATGCATTTTTGGTGTCAACTACTGTGGAAATGATAACATTCTGTCTGTACTGGGGGAACTCACTTCTAGTATAAAAATGCATTCCAACTACTTATCTTTACTTTTTTTTCTTTTTAAACGCGACTTCTGGAAAATATGCATTACAGGTGCACAATGTGTCCTGTTTGGGGCCTCAGCACTGCTCCGGATGGATCGAGGGTCCTGGCTCAGACTTTTGCCCTCTACCTCATCCTCACCACCTCCTCTTGGTCATTTGGCTTCTGATGGTGGCCCTGCAGCCTCTCTAAGCCCTGGAACCTGGGGACTCCTGTGTGCATGCTGTTGGTGTTCCGTCCTCGGCTCCCTCCCTCACGGTCTGGCTCATCCACCTTGTCTGATGCACCTTCCCCCCCACCCAGCCACCTGCATGACCCAGTTTCCCCAGGCCTGTGTTTTGCCTGAGCCACCATGGGATCTGCCCTGTCGCATGGAATCTTCCAGCACTACCCCTCCAGGGACCTCCTGTCCCTCACCAGGACCACACTCCCTCTCCCCTCCTTTATGCAGCCTCCATGAGTCCCTTGCCCATGGACTGACCCAGGAGGTCCCTCCCCGCACCCTTGCTGGGTCTTGTCTGTGTGTTTGTCACACCCCAGACCAGTGTTGCAACCATCTGTTGATATGTCCATCTCCTCATTAGACTGGGTGCTCCTGGAGGGTAGGAAATCACATCTTTTTATCTTTGTATCCATGGCACTTGGTCAATATTTGTGAAATGCACCCAGACTGAAAGAGTCTGTGGGTAAACAGTCCTTGGCTATTGACATTGCACAATGCCAAAGCCCTGGCTGTGGTGGCGCGGCTGTGGGCTTTATTTTTAATTTTATGTTTATTATTATTATCATCATCACTATTTTAATAATGAAAAGCACCCCAGGGAGTCAACCCAGTGGCTCTCCTCCGGAGTGAGGAGGAGTCCAAGGTGCACTTTCTTCTCCTTCCAGGTGACCAGCCTCCTCCTCGGGTCCCCCACGCCCCCAGCCAGCGGGCATTCCTGTTTTGTTATGGTGGGACGATGGATGGCTGAGGCTCCACAACAGGACAATCAGCCTCTTGCTGGGACAATCTGATCTTGCAGACATGAGGCTTGGAGGATGATTGGCTGGCTGCCTGTTTTCACAGGAGATAACAATCTCCTCTGGGCCGTGCTGGGCCCTGTTTGTGTCCTCCAGACAGCAGGGCTGTTTGGGGTTGTGGAGGACACATTGCTTCACACAGTCCACCTTGCCCTCACACATAGGAGGACTTGTCAGCTCCTGGAGCCGCCTTGGGCTGATCTGCCCTCCTTGTGCGGGCCGTGAACCAGGGCTGCCTGTGCAGGCAGTGACCACTTTTCTACTACACTGTGCGGGCTCAGATGAGCTAATCTGGTCCCAGGACACCCCCTTCACAATGGCTCCATGTGCACAAAGCTACATCACTTTTCTCTATTTTTTTTTTTTTGCCTGTTTTTAAAATTAAAATACTAATTTTGGGTTGTTTTTTTTTTTTGGATTGAACATTGATTGCGTAGAGTCAACCCTCAGAGCAGGAAGGGATTGCAGAAAGAGTACTGAGCTCATCGCTGGTGAATGGATTTTGGATGCATGGATAATGGACAAGGAGAGATCGCCTCCCTGAGAAAGGTACTGCCTGGGCATTCCCTCCAGGTTCTTGTAAAAAACTAGTCAATACTCCTTGCTTAAAAATCATCTTTGATTTATAATTTAACTGACTCTAAGCTTTACAGGAATCTGCCTGTTGAGACAGGAAAACTCAGCTTCTTTTTTGGTTAGAAGAACGAAGAAATTTTTTCCTGTCTAGGGAAAAAAAAAAAAAAAAACTCATAAGGAGGAATCTACTCACTCGCTGCCGCAGTCTCTGGCTGGGCACAAATCACAAGTCTCCACACAGCTTGTAGATTCAAACAGCAATTCTTTATTCCCGAACTCACACCGGCCGTCTACAAACACGCTCTGGGGGAATCCACGTTCTCTGCCCAAAATCCACTCCGCATGGGCTTCTGTCTCCCAAAATATACTGTCTGACCCTAAGCACTCAAGAGGAACTCAGCAGCAGGATACGCCCTATTCTAAAGGGGGAACACCCTAATCTCCTATTATGCTAAACTGCCCTATTCTAAAGGGGGAACACCCTAAACACGGATCCTGCCCTGGTCCTTGAGCAAGGTCACCTTTCAGAAGTCCTTCCACTAGACAGCATGGGAGTAAGCTGGCAAGGAATTTGTCATACCTACTTGGCTGATGGCTCCCAGCAACTCGCCACCCCACAAAACCATCAGGGGGACCCCCGACACGGCAGAGGCAGAAGTCAAGCCTTAGGCGGCTGCGCTCTTCCGTGACATGGCTGCAGTGAGTCAACAGGCCCAGGCACCTCACCTCACCTTTTGGCTGGAGGGACCGGGCTCCTGTCCAGTGACACAGGCCTGAATGGCCACACCAAGTCGCTGCCGGGTTGCCCAATCCCACACTGCATTGCTTCATCGCGGAGATCTTCCCCCAGGACCAACTCTGAGAGGTTGCTCTTGCTCAGAACTGAAGCTTTAAGACATGCGTCATCTCTTTATATGGTCCGTCGGCATTGTCATGGGACTGGTGAGGCTGATCGGTGGCAGTTCCAAATTGCCCATCCAACCAGCCACGCGTAGGCCGTGAGCTCAGCTGCCCGTGCTTCCCGGCGGCTCTCTTGGCAGGTGGCATGAGGAGCCCGGCATCCGGGGCCCTGGGTCTGCCCCACCAGCCTCTCCAGACGAGGTCCCCGTGTCAACAAGGATGCCTGTCCTCTGTCCTTCTCCAGGAAGCCTTGTCGCCAGCTCTGTTCCCGTGTGCGTACTTGCCACTTCATCCGGGCCTTTCTGTGGCTCAGCTTTTCCAGTTTTTCTTTCTTTTCTCTATTTTTTTTTTTTTGTTTGTTTGGATTGAACATTGATTGCACAGAGTCAACCCTCAGAGCAGGAGGGGACTGCAGAAAGAGTACTGAGCTCATCGCTGGTGCATGAGCTAGCTGTGGACGCATTCTGGCTGTCAGGTGACTAGTTTGGTTTGAGCTGGAGGCTTGGTCTGCAGTATCATGGTGCTGAGGAAGATTTAAGAGATGGGGCCCCGACTATTAATATCGCAACCACTAACCCTAGTGGGTCGCCACCGGTGCCCTTGGAAGGGGTAAATGTAGGTCTCTGAGGATGCTGGTTGGTTCTCTCAAGGATAGGTTGTTCTACAAAGAGGAACCCTGGTTCCTGAATCCCTCCAGCTCCTTTTCTTATATAATTGCTCCCTCTTGCCTGTGTTCCCACCATGAAGCCATCCGCCATATTTTGATAGAACCAGAAAGCCTCAGATATTTTGGCAGAGCAGCAGAAGACTGACTACAGTCACTTTACCCCCAGGCCACAGTTGAATCACGCTGGCAATGAGCACATGTCCCTAAGTACTGTGTAAGGTTCAGCTTCCCCCACCGTCTACAAAGCCAAGGAACATGAGGTCACCAAGCTGAATCCACTGTCAGTGTCCTCAGTCCACTCTGTGCCTATGAAGTGGAGGAGAGAAACCCTTCCTCCATCACAGCAAAAGAGGTGTCCTGTGACAGATGCCCACAATCTGACATGTTATACCCTTGGAAAACATGGTAACTTCCACAAAGTTTCGGTAGTTTGGGAAACTTCATTTCAAACAGGAAGATGCTTTTCAGTCTTGTGTCTTTAGGACATCAACCATCCCACTGAAGAGGGTACAGCTCAGACACACGACCCCCCTGTCTTATCTTGGAAAATCAACACATCGAGACTGAACTTCTTTCCTCCTGTAAATTAACTGAACTGATTGTTGTCACCAAGTCCAATAAGCCAAGAGGGAGGCGTGAACCTCAGTGCTAAATGCAGGCTTTGTTCTGGCTTCGACTTCAGATCTAGGGAGGCAGATCCTCTATCAGGACTGTTTTACACTGTGGCTGGCCGTTTGGAGTGGGAGTTAAGCAGATCACATTAAAATGCAATTATTAATATTAACCCTGGGATATCCACTAATATTTTTGATAATACAACTAATAATATTGATAACACATAATAATTTCACATTCCTCATCTCACCTTGAAAATTTGATGGGAGCATCATTTCTGTTCACTATGGGGATCCTAATACCCAGTGTTTTCCAAAGTCACACAACCTGCTGGCTCATGAACCAGGTGTTTCGACTGAAGGCTCTGCTCACTCTGATATGCCTTGAAAATATAACTGATAAGTGGAGAAAAAAATGTTATACACACACACACACACACACACACACACACACACACATACAGGAGTATTACTTGGCTATAAAGAAGAATGAAATTATGGCATTTGCTGGTAAATGGATAGAACTGGGGAACATCATGAAATAAGCCAGACTCAAAAAGCCAAAGGTTGAATGTTTTCTCTGATAATGTGGAAGGTAGTCCAAAATGGTAGGTGGGGGAGAAAATAGCAGGACCAGATGAGGGGAAGGAGGAGGGACTGGATGAGGGAAGTACCTGGGAATGAATCTGACCTGACTTTTCTATGTACATGTGTGAATATACCACAGTGAATCTCACCATCATGTACATTCACAAGACCCTGATTTAAGGGAAATAAATCTATAGAAAAGCCAAAAGATCAGCAGGGTCAAAGGAGGGAAGGAAACAGGAGTCAGGAGTTTGTACAGAGGGAAAGGAGGTTGAATTAGAGCAAATTGTATTCCATGCTTCAAAAATCACAGCAAAATGAATCCTGATGTTATGTGTAACTCCAAAGAACTAGTGAAAAGAAACAAAGAAAAATACATGCGCACATCTGAAACAGTTTTAATTGGCAAATCAAAGAGCAGGTTGACATGAAGAATATAATTACCTCCATGAAGCTACAGATTTTACAACTCAGCTAGTGAAACATCTGTGTTCTAAGCCATTATTAGGTCAAGGTAGTGCGGCCCTGTAGCCAGCCCTAGTCCCTGGCTCTTGGATTCCTGAAGATCAGCTATGGCCACTCATCCATTTGAAACCTTTACATTTAAAGAAGGTTCCTTCTACAGAGGAAGGCACTGACTGGAAATGCTTCCCACTAATCACGAAGATCAGGTTCTGGGGCCTCGTCCTTGAGAGCTGCTCGTCACCAAGAACAGCCTTCACGATCGTCTCTTCTCTTCACAAAAACTCCTTATCCGTGGCTTTAAAGTCCCCCGAACTTCCCCCGCTGCCTGACTTCCGTGAAGAGTCACCATCCACCTAATTTGGCTTCTGCATCACAACATGGTCCAAGCTGGGAAAGAGTAAATCCTCGCATCTGGCTGACATTACGAGCAGCACAGGGTCCCCACCCGACACGTGCTGCTGAGCTTTCTCAGGCCTTGGGGTGTGACGATTCTGAAGTCCTCTGTCACCATGCTCAGACCAGCTTTCTCAGCTGGGCGTTAAGAGAGGATGAAGGTCGGCGCGGAGTCTCTCCCCAGACCAGACCCTGCCGTCAGTGACTGTGACACCAGGCTGGGCAGAGCACAGAGCCCCCAGCAGGCCCAGTGCCTGGGTAGCGTTTACAGACGCCTGTCACGTGCCAGAGGCTCACCTGGGTGGCCTGTGGGAGGAGGGGGCTGGGAGCTTCCCGCTGAGGGTCTGGATTCCAGGCATTTTGTAAAATGAGTCAGCATCACCAGCAGCGAAGAGGACTCTTGCACAAGGAACAATGCCTCGAATTTAAAAGTAGATTTTTTTTTCAGTTTTATTGATTATATTGTTTTAAACGCACGGCAGCAGAATGCATTCCAATTGTTATTACACATACAGAGCACAGTTTTTCATATATCTGTATATAGAATATGTTCACGCCAATTCATGCCTTTATACATGTACTTTTTTTTGCATTACAATTCTTATTGCACATATATACCACAATTTTTCATATCTCTGTTTATATATAAAGTATGTTGACACCCAATTCGACTCTTCAAACATGTACTTTGGATAATGATGTCCATCACATTCCACCGCCCTTGCTCATTCCCTGCCCCCTCCCTTTTAATGGTAGATTTTTAAGAATACGCGATGTACTAAAGTCAGTTCTCATTTTAGATGATCAGGTTTGGAACTGAGGACTGGGGGGCAAAGTTCACGCAGACACACACACACACACATTCTCATGCACAAAGATGTACACACTGACACACACAAACCCACAGGTACCCAGGCATGTATATGCATATATGAACGCATGTGCATGCAATGCAGACATGTATATAGACATGTGAACCCAAAGATCCATGACCATACAGATACACATGTGGCACAAACATACAGACACAAGTGAGTGCACACATACACACACCCATGAACTGAAATATACATATTCATAGGCACAGACACACAAATACACATGTACTCACAATCACATGCACAACACACGCTATGCACACCAACACACAGTTAGTTTCTCTTACTGAAGTCTCAATCAAAGGGAAGGGTTTGTTTTGCTTTGTTTTTTAAATGCTTTCCATAGATATCCATCTACATCTCTCAGGGAGGACTGATGCTTTATGTTTCTAAACTGTGTAGAAGTTTCCAACAGGCTCCACAAGGACCAGGCAGGAGCGCTATGTAGTTTTATCCTCGTGCCTTTTTTCTGAAGAATTTCGAACACTTCGTTGACTATGTCTTTGGTTGCTTTCCTGGGAAGGAATCAACACTGTTACTCTGACCTTCCCAGAGGGAAGCCGAGACGCTGGATAAGCCAATCAGTCCTCGGCGGCAAAGCGAGACAAGAAACCTGTCATTTGCTAACTCAGGCCAAACTGGACAATTTTTAAAAATTTTTGTTCAAAACCATGGGTAGAGATTCCATCGGGGGCTGGAACGCCTCCTGGGTGGGAGCAGATGTATTTCTGAATATGAAATGGTATAGAAACCAGGTTTTTAATTTGACTATATAATAAGTTCCTTGGGAGAGATTTCTATAGGAAATTGGCTGAGGTGTTTCATGGAGACAACGAATGACTGAAAAATCAATATATTTCCATAAATGTCTGCATTTTCACACAGGAATGACCCCTCAGGTGTCTTTTAAAATATGAGAGAATGAAATATAAATGAACGTTATCCCCAATCTACTAGCGACCTTTCTGTTCTTTGGAACTCCTTGGGAGGAAGTTCAACCAGGAATCTAGAGAAAGGTCTGTATTCCGGGACCCTGTGTTCCCTGCTCACTGCTCCCTCCCTGCCCCGTCACCCCGTCTGCCTCTAGGTGGTGGAGCCATCTCACTATTGCTGTGGTTGTGGATGCAGAGGGCTGGTCCTGCCTCCTGGGTGAAGAGGGCACGTATCTGAGCACCTGTTCTGGTCTAGAGGTGAGGGGTCCCCCAGAAGCTCACGTGTGAGACAATGCCAGAAGGCTCAGAGGAGAAGGGATTGTGTTATGAGAGTCGTAATCTAACCAGTGCATAATTTCCCCAATAAGGATGAATTGGTGGTAACTGTAGGAAGGTGGAGTGTGGCTGGAGGAGGTGGGAAACTGGAGGTGGGCCTTTGGGAGTATATATTCCTCACCAGGGGGTGAGAAATTCTCTCTTTCTCTGCTTCCTGGTGCCATGTACAGGTTATTTCCTTGACCACACACTTCCGCCATGATGTTCTGCCTCACCTTAAGCCCCAAGGAATGGAGTTGGTCGCCTTTTACTCCTTCACATCGTTCTTGTCAGGTCTTTTGATCACAGCAGTGAAAAAAACTGACTAAAACAGCACCCAATCCTCAGGTTCTTTCAAAGAAGTCAGCTCTGAGCACTGCTGATCCTCAGAGACACCAGGAATCCAAAGCCGCTTGGTTTGACGGGAAGCAGCAGTAGGCACAGCACTCTCTGCCTTTTGTGTAAGTTTTGCAAGAGGGACTTCTGCATTCCTTCACTGGGTGCTGTGATTTAGAAATGCTCTTCTCCCTCAGGAAGATGACTGTTTCTGAGGTTTGAAGTAGACTGGCTTCTCACCTCACTCGTTCCTCGCCTGCTGCGAAGACTGAATGGCACAAACCACCCACAGATTCCTCAGTTTATGATTCTCCCTTCCCTGGGGAAATCCGGTCCCCAGCCCTTCTTGCCTTCTCCCTGGGTCTTGCACCTGCTTCATTCTTCCAAGCTCTGCTGCTGGTCCCACCTTGAACGCCCACCAGCAGGGGGTGGATGGGATTTCACGGCCAGTTTGCTATTGTGTTGGAATCACTCTTGTACTTATGACAGTGATGTTGCAGATGACTTCTAAGATGCGAAAGAAATCATCACTGATGAGCAACCCATAGGGCACAGGCACTGGGTTTTACTTTCCGAAAGTTTGCAATCTTCCAAAGGATTTTGCTGACTCCACATTATTTGTCTCACATCAAATTGGTAGTGGAAACAGGGCTCGAGTCCAGTGGCTAGGGCTGACCAAGGAGTTCACAAAGAGCTGGGGGTGTGCTGGGGCTGCCGGCACGGCCACATCTCCAGGTCCCAGCTCTGGGTCTACAAAAGGGTCCTGGAAGGAACACAACACCACTCAGCTAAAGAGACGGCGGAGCAACTGTTCCCTAACCATTCACAAATTCTATCTCTCTGCTATTTTTTTTTGTTTTGTTTTCATTTATTTTGTTGATGCTTGAGATCTCCGTGTGCTTTCCACCATGACACTCCCATATATTTAACCTGGCCCCGTGGGGTGCCATCCTAGGAGTAGGCAAGTGTGACAATATTGCACAGGATCCATTTTGTGGAGTTAGTGATACTGAGGAAATGGGATCATGGTGGCAATTGATATCCAGGTCACTTTATGCCAGCTTCTATTAAAAAGAAAGAAGTGGAGTTTACATTTGTGTCAGTAAACATATAAAAATTAACCAAAAATTGAAGAGATACTAACTAGATAGATAGATAGATAGATGATTAATGATGGATGAATTGAAAGGCAGGTACATAGATTGGTAGATAGATGGATGGAAGACAGAAGATTGATGATAAATGGTTAGGTACATAGATAGATGATTGATAGAGTAGATGACTGACAGAGATAGATGGATGGATAATTGGTGATAGATAATACAGAGATGATGGATAGATGATTGATGGAAATATGGGTAGAAGGGTAGATGGATGGAAGGATGGAGATCGTGGTAGAGAAATAAACATACACATACATACACATACACACATACTCACACACACACACACACATGCTCTTTAAAAAATTTTTTTGAAAACCTTCTCATATGAAAAAGCATGGCCACACATGAGAGTTTGGGAACTGCTTTCCAAAAGCTTTGGAAGGCTGTTAAGCACCAATTCTTCTCTGTCGAGGTTTCCTATGGCAGAGACTGACTGACAGGTATGTGAGAGTCCAGGTGTTGACCCAGTCACCAGCTCCAGCAGGCCACTGATGCTTTCTGGGATGGTACCATGATCGACCTAAGTGGTATTTATCATCTCCCACATACACACCCACTTCAAATCACTCTATGGGTTTTTTTCTTCCATATGAATTTTAGGACTGTTTTTTCTAGTTCTGTGAAGAAGGTCATTGGTATTTTTGATGGACACTAGATCACTTTGGGTAGTATGGCCATTTTAACAATATTATTTCTGCCTAAAAACATGGAGGTCATTCCATCTTTTTTATTCCTCTTCAAATTCTTTGGCAGTCTATAGTTTTCATTATAGAGTCCTTGCACCCCTTGGTCAGGTTTATTCCTAGTATTTTTTTTTTTGAAGCTATAGTTCATAGACTTGTTTTCCTGATTTCTTTTTCATCAAGTTCACTATTGATGTATAGAAAAGATGTTGATTCTTATATGTAGATTTTGCATCCTGCTACTTTGCCTAATTTGTTTATCAGCTCTAGAAGTTTTCTGGTGGAAGTTTTTGAGTCTTCCAGTATAGGAATTATGTCATCTGCAAACAGAGACAATGTTACTTCTTCTATTCCCATTCATATTCCTTTAATTTTCTTCTCTTGCCTAATTGCTCTGGCTAAAATTTGAAGTACTACGTTGAAAAGCAGTATGAGAATGACATCCTTATCTTGTTCCTGATTTTAGTGGAAATGATTTCAGTTTTCCCTTCATCTATATCATATTGGCTTTGGGTCTGTCATATATAGGCTTTATGATGTTGAGGTCTGAATAGAGGCTACAGAATGGGAGAAAATCTCTGTTGGTTTTCCAGAGCAGGTAAAGAACAGGAGATTAATATCTAGACTATACAAACAACTTAAAAATCTTAACAACAAAAAAAAACAAATAGAGCAGTCAATGAACAGGCAAATGAGCTAAACAGACATTTCTCAAAAGAGGAAATACAAATGGCCAAGAAATATCTAAAAAAAAAAATGCTCAACATCCTTAGTAATCAGGGAAATATAAATGAAAACTACACGGAGATTTCATCTAATTAGGATGGCAACCATCAGGAACACACATACTAATAAATGTTGGCAAGGACGTGGGGGGAAAAGAACACTTATACATTACTGGTGGGACCTCAAATTAGTACAACCATGATGGAAATCAGTATGGAGATTTTGCAAAGAAAACTAGGAATGGAACCATCATATGATCCAGCTATTCTACTCCTTAGGATTTATTCAATAGAACTAAAATCAACATACTATAGTGATATGGCCCACTTCCATGTTTATAGCAGCACAATTCACAATAGCCAAGAAATGGAACTTAATGCCACTAAACTGTATGCTGAGAAATAGTTACGAACATACATCAGAGTTGAGCTGCTGTAAACATTGATGTTCATCACTGTAATAGGATGATTCTTAGTCCATTGGGTATAAACCAAGGGGTGGGATAGCTGGGTCAAATGGTGGTTCCAGTCCCAGTTTTCTGAGGAATCTCCACACTGCTTTCCGTAGTGGTTGCACCAATTTGCAGTCCCACCAGGAGTGTAGGAGAGTACCTCTTCCCCCACATCCTCACCAGCACTTGTTGTTGCCTATATTCTTGAAAACTGCCATTCTGACAGGGGTGAGATGAAATCTTAGTTGTGATTGGCATTTCTCTAATTGCTAGAGATGTTGAACACTTTTTCATGTATTTGTTGATCGACTGTATTTCTTCTTGTGTGAAGTGTCTGTTCAGTTCCCTAGCCCATTTATTGATGGGGTTATTTGGTTTTTTAGTGTTAAGTTTTTTGAGTTCTTTATATATCCCAGAGATTAGTGCTTTATCAGAGGTGCATGTGGCTCTCTCCCATTCTGTAGGCTCTCTCTTCATGTTATTGATTGTTTCTTTTGCTGAGAAGCTTTTTAGTTTAAATTCATCCCATTTATTGATTCTTGGTTGTATTTCTTGTGCTTTAGGAGTCTTTGTTAAGGAAAACAGATCCTAGGCTGATAATGGTAGAGATTTGGGCTAACTTTTCTTTAACTGTGGTAAAAGAATTATTTTATAATGAAGCATCTCCTCACTGAATATATAGCCACCAAGAAATAGATATAACGAACAAAAATGTACCTAATAAAACCTTTTTTGGAAAAGAAGCTTGTCAGAGACGATTACAGTAGAAGATTTAATCCCGCATCCTCAGGTTCTGACAGGTGAAGTAGATAATAAATAAGTACGAGACACTTTAAATAATCAAACACCGACCCTGAATTAACAGATACACGCCATGGGTTCTCTATAAGAATATGCCTTTGTATTTTATTTTTAATTGACAAATAATAAATTCATTTAAAGGAAAAAAAAAGAACATACATTGGATGGCATGTATGTTAACGTCTGTGGAAACAATGTCGCAAAACTGGTTTACGAGGTGACTAAGTACTCTGCTCCTGTCCTCCTTTGTGACTGAAAACTGAAAATTAATCATTTCACATCTCTTAGGGCTGGATCCCCAGGAGGGCAGGGGACACAAAAGAGAGCAGGGTGACTTGTGCCATTTCCATTTGTTCCGGGACCACACAGAGGAAGTGGCTGAAATGACAAAAGGTAAATTGGGCCACCAGAGTCTGAGGAACACAATGGAACCATGCCTTCCCTGTGCTCGGTCCCCAGAGGCCCAGCCTCCCCCCTGCCTCTGCACGGGGGACAGGCCATTCAGCACCTGCACAGTCATCCTGCTGCCCTGGGGTGACTCACCCAGAGCCTGAGCCGCCTGGGGACCCACACATCAGTTCCCAGCCCTGCCACACAGATGAAATTGGGGTTTATTGATAGCTGGTGATACCGTAAGAGGTGCCATATGTCCCCCACCCAACAGCTGGGCTCTCTGAAAAGAAGAAAGGTAGAAAATCATTTCAGGAAGCAGTGGGGTGTCTTGGGGGTCCTGGATGAACTTTTAGCCTCACTAAAAATGTTGAATTAAATCACCTGCAATCTGGGTGTACGAGATGCATATGAAACATGAATGATCTTCGTACTTGATTTTGGGTCCCATCCACAGTTTTTTTCATCGTGTATCTACACAGACCTTCATAAATCTAAAAACTCCAAAGCACATTTCTGGTTCTAAGCACCTTGGATAAGAGATGCTCCACATGTGTTCCATTTTTTTTTCTCAGTTCTAAAACCTCTATTTGGGTCTTCCTTACATCTTCAATTTTTTTTTTTTCCTGAGACTTTCCAATTTGTCCTGTGTTAAGCACGCTTATCATCGCTCATTGAGACATTTTGGTCCTTTGCGACTTGTTTTATGAGTTTGCATTTTTACTCCTGCTTTAAAGTTTTGAGTCTTTTTTTTTTTCTTTCAGCAATTCTAAAAACCTCTCCGTCGACGTTGCCTGGAGCTTATTGACGGCCTTTCCCTTTGGTCTGAAGTCTTCCTGGTTACTTTTCTGGGGAGTCATTCTCAGCCAGAACCTTGGTATTCGGGGCTCACAGTATGAGAATCGGGTCTTATTCAAACTTTCTGTTTAATTGGCATGAACGCCACCGTGGCAGGAGCAAGGGCATGGAGTGGAGGGTCCGGGGCACCTCTGACCTGCCGAGAGCAGGTAGGAGTCCTGACTCCCGTTTGGTTCTGCTGCCACGGCTGGGGCTGGACACCCGTCTCCAGCGTGTTTATCACCTAACAGTTCCTGCCTTGCGAAGCTGTGACTCTCCTTGTCGTTTGGCCAGAGAGACCTGGCTGTGTGGTGACACTCTTTGCCTGCATGTCAGCCGCAAGTCACAGTGATGTTCAGCAAAAAGAAATCCCCAGAAGTCTGCCATGCTGAGCCTGGGGTTCACAGCTGATCTGCCTTCTCTCCCTTTCTGAACCAGCTATTTTCTTTCTTTCTTTCTTTCTTTCTTTCCTTTTTTATTATGTGTAGGATTTATAGTCGTGCTCAGTGGGAGGAAGAGAGAAATGTTTATCGACTCCATCTTCCCAGGAGTAAAAGTCCAATAAGCTCATTTTGCAATCAAACAAAACCCACGCGAGGCTGGGATTCAAGTTTCTTAAAGGTGGAGTGAACAGCACCAAGCACAAGTAACAGAGGGTGGGCACCCTTCTCCAGCCCAGCAATCCGTCACCTGAGGGTACTTGCTTCAGTGGCTGGGCCTCATATGAGAGAACAAGCAACCCTGGGGACAGGAGGAAGGTGGGCTCTGTGCAACCAACAACAAAGATCAAGCTTTTGTTGGACGAGAGATCACAATCCCCAAGGAAGCTTGCTCTGGTTAAGGTGATGTTCCCAAATGACTGAGAATTTTTTTTTTTTTTTTTCCGGGCTTCTATTTTGTCTGCAACCCCCCACCCCCTCCTCTGGAGAGTTTTATTATTCCCTTTACCTGAACAATGTGTTCCAGGAGTTTGAGATCTCTTTGCTTTACTTAATCAATAATTAGTTGTTCATATAACACAGGATAAAAGCAACCGTTTTATTAATCCAATAAAAGCTGGATATTCTGAGCTTAAATAATCTTAAACATATGCTTTAATGAATGCAAGGTGGTGTCCTGAGAAGACTGGCCCTTGCAGGAGGGGGGTGGTGGCAGCTCTGATCCTGGAGGGATCACTAGCCACCTTGACATGTTCCATTCCGTGGGAATCACTTTTCGCACAGTCCTGGAGGCGGGGCTCTGAGATCAAGGGGTCAACTCTGAGACCTCTCTCCTGGGCCTGCAGGTGCTGTCTTCTCCCTGGGTCCTCCCGGGTCCTCGCTCTGTGCATGTCTGCGTCCGAATCTCCTCTTCTCATAAGGACGGCCGTCAGATTGGATCAGGGCCCAGTCTAAGGACTTCATTTCACCTTAGGATGGCCTCTGTAAAAACCCTGTTTCCAAATGCAGTCATATTCTTAGTCACTGAAAGTTGGGATTTCAACCTGTGAATTCTAGGAGGTATGATTAATGTTCATCAGAGAGGTGTCCCCCTGAGGCCACCCCTGGCATCCGACGTCCCCTCCTTGCTCAGCTGGGGCATCACCAGACTTGCCTGCTGCTAGTAATTCCACTATCTTTCTTACAGAGTGTTTAGACCTCAGCCTTTGCAAGGCCCGATCTTTGCCAGAGGAGAAATGACTTACATCATGATTTTAGGAGGGTCTTTTGTTGGTGGTGGTTTTTGTTTTTCGGGGATCTTTTTAAAGATCCATACACTGTCACCACCTCGGGCAGGATCTTTCTGTAGTTGCAAATGCAGCCTGTGGCTTCTCTGCCCAACCCGGGAAGTGGACTCACATTGTCAGCAGGATGTGCCCAGCCTGCCCGGCCCCTGCATCTGTGCCTCCTCTGGAGCCGGACACCAACATGTACGTTCCACCACTCCAGCCCTAAGGAGCAGGGCCTGTCACCGCCCGTGAGCCACCAAGGCCTCCACTCTGTGAATTTGGTTGAATATCTTTCTATCTCACGGTTTTATTTTTCCTTATCAGGATGCACTAAATGGACTTCTTGCTGCCAAGTTCACATGGGGCCTGGGTCTTGGTCACTGCTGGACAGACTGCCATCCCGCCTACCTCTAGCTCTCGGACGTTGCTGAGATGGTCTCTCTTCTGATGAGGTTAGACATTCTCCTTTCCCGCCACACTGTGAGCTCCATGAAGTAGCATATCTGGGTCCTCCTTTGTCTTATCATGGGTGCTTTGGGGTGGAGTTCTGCCACAGGACAGGTCTCAATGAACGTGGGCATCTTCAGAGTGGCCTGGACGTTCTGCCTCCCGGAAGAGGCAGGGAGACAAAGCCATGTTGAACACCTGGGGGAAGGGAGTCCACCTGGGAAGCAGCCAAGCTTGGGAGACAGGGTCTGCGTAGTGATCGGACGGGGCAGGTCACTTCACGTCCACATGCACCTGTTGGTGTGGTCATGGGAAGGACAGGACAGTAAGCAGTCATCACCAGGCACAGTCTGCTGGTCTGACCGACCGCCACCCAGAGCTCTGACATCCACCACTGTCCTCCACGCTGTGGCGATTCTTAGAGTTTGTAAATTGAAGGGTACATTTTCACACACCTGGCACCCCTTTTACAGCACCCTGTTTTCTTACCTCGATATGACAGTTTTTGTTTTCCCCCCTTCCCTACAAGCCCAGCCTCCCTCTGTTCTATTCCACCCTCCAGATTTCCCCCAGAGGATGCAAATAGTGTCTGAGACCCAATCCTACAGTGTCCCACCTTCAGGGCTAGAGCTCACCGGTGGGGCAGACCCCAGTCCAGGAGTGTGCTGAGGCTTCAGTATGGTCTCTTCATCCTCAAAATGTCCCTGGGTGTTTTGACTGGGTGCTATGACCAACCTTATCTTATAGGTGAGGAAACTGAGTCACAGAACAGTCACTCAGGCTGTAAGTGGAGCCCATTTGGCCACCAGCTTCTAGAGCAATGTTGCCTCTTTCCAAAAGGACCCATATGAGCCAGGGTCCCTGTCTCTGTCTGCTTTCTGTTGCTATAACTAAATGACACAGGCAGTAATTTATAAAGAATAAAGGTTTAGCTGGCTCATGAATATGAGGGCTGGAAAATTCAAGATCAGGTGGCCCCACCTGAGGATGGCCTTCTTGCTCATGGGGACTCTGCAGAATTGCAAAGTGGCCCAGGGCATCATATGGCCAGGCAGCGTAGCCCAGGTCTCCGGCCTGCTTCTTATAACATCAGTCCCACTGGATCAGGATCACCCTATGGCCTCATTTGGCCTTTATTCTCCCCACAATTCCCACCTCCAAACACCAGAGCCGGACTGTTTCTACCCTCCTAATACCTCACAGTGACAGGTAAACTCCAGTTAAACAGCAGGCCCATCTCCCCACGTGAACAATCCTGCTTTGCCAGGGATCCCCCGGGAGTAGCCAGGGATTCACTTTATTTCTCTCTCCTCCTCCATCCGGAAAAATGAAACTCAGTAGGAATTCTGGGGTCTTGGACATGTCTTCCAGGAGCAGGGGTGACCCACTGGACATGAAGCGCTGCCCATGAGGAAGGAATGCACACTATAACTCATGGGAAACAGAGCTGGTTGAGGCAGGATGGACGCTGGTCACAGTGGCCAGTCAGGGTTTGGCAGCTGCAAGTCCTGGGCCTGGTAGGTCGTACCTGGGAGCCATTGGTGGATAGCTATGAAGGGAGACAGGGAACATCTGGGCACGGTACAGAGAGACACAAAGGCCAGGCAGGCTCAGACCTAGAGGACAGCTGTGAGATTGGCTGGACTCCACTCAACTGACCCAAGGAGATAAAATCAGTGCCAGCAATTTACCCCGAGGTGTGTCTGTGGCTCAGACTCTTCCCAACGATGGGGCCCCCACTGTGTCTCTCTGAGCGCTTCTTGCTCTGCGTCCATAGAGCCCTGTGCACCTGGGGACCCTTGTAGTTGGGGTTCCCCCAAACCTCCTTCCCAGACCTTTACCTGAGCACCTCCAGTTTAACTCTCCTGTTCAGCTTCCGGGCCAAGCTTCAGAACGCCTTCCAGGATTCCGCCCATTCCCCACTCCGTGATTCCGCACTTGTCCCGCATGGACCGCTCCTCCCCCATCCCGTGACTAGTGTGAGGCTGGTCAGACAAGGAATGATGACAGAGGACACACAGGGGCCAGGAGCCTGGCTGGCCTGCAACCTGAGCCACCTCGGAGGAAGGACAGACTCAGAACTCGAGGACAAAAGTGTCGAGAGGTAGAATTTGTCACAGGGTGAATGACTAAAGTGAGACACCTGGGTCCCCTTCCCCACCTTCATGGCTTACGAATTGATGTGCCTTAGTGAATACTTATCTCCCTCCCTGACCCACGTTAGTGTCACCCCATCCGGGACATGCTCCATGTCTCTGCTGGCCCTGGGGACGGGCGGTGTGCCTTCTCTGTCCCACTTCTGTCCTTGGGATCTGAAGAGTGAATATGCGGAAGCCCCAGGGATCTGAAGGGTCCATTGGGATCGGCTCTCACCCTTCCTGGTGGGCTCCATGGACTCCGGGGTGGGAGGAGAAGAAAGGGTAGGTCTCCTCAGCCGTCCTTGTCATGTCTGGGGGACCTCAGAGGTAGCACAGTCGTATTTAGTAAAAATACAGGATTTCCGACGGACAGGGCCGCAGGCCTCTGAAGAGTCAGTCCCATGTGAAACCCAGATTGGCACCAGGTGGCCTGTGCGTGGTGGGGGCCTGGCAGAGCTGCTGACGGGCCTTCTCCAGCCTGGCGAGTGCCGGTCACCCCATGAAAGGCAGGCATTGACTCCACCTGCTGAAGGGCGACAGGTATCCCTGCCCTCTGTCCTCTGGGTGGTCAGCTGCTGGGACTCTCACCCTGCCCCCCCCCCCTGCTGTTCAGAGATCCTGGTCTCCTGGGAACCCCTGGAGCACGGGAGCTGCCCTCAGGTGGATGTCGCCCTGCTTGGCCATGCTCATCTGGCCTCCGTTCCTCTCCTCCCTCCTCCACCCGTGAGAGTCAGGGTTACCAGCTAAACACACATGTGTGCAGAAAAGCCGCACAGACACACACACACACACACACACACACACACGCACGCACATACACTGCCCACCCTTTTTTAACTGTGAGCTCAATAATCACTGGAAGCCACCAGGGTAAGTCACAAATTCAGATGCCCCAGGCCTGCACCCAGCAACACGAGTGACTATCCGTACGGCTGCTGCCATCGCTGGGACTCAGCCCAGTGCACAGGACATAGTCTTCCTGGATGACATTGGCCACGTGCCAGGCCTGGGGACAACGAGGGTCTCTTCCAACAGGAGGGATTCTAATCCACGGGTGAGGAGTCATGGGGGAGAAATCCTAACTTGCGGTACCAAGTGCTCCTGGGACATCTGATCCCTAGATCCAGGAGGAGTCTGACATTTCCTCTGATGATGATGATGATGATGGTGATGATGATGATGATGATGACGATGATGACGATGATGGTGATTTGGTACCAGGTATTGTACTCAGGGGCACTCGACCACTGAGCCACCTCCCCAGCCCTGTTTTGTGTTTTATTTAGAGACAGGGTCTCACTGAGTTGCTTAGCACCTCACTTTCACTGAGGCTGGCTTTGAACTCATGATCCTCCTGCCTCAGCCTCCTGAGCCACGGGGACTACAGGCTTGTGCCACTGCGCCCGGCTCTCTATTCTGATTATTATTATTATCATTTCCCTTATTAAGTGCTAGAGTCGGAAATCACTGCCCCTGGGTGCGTGTGACAGCAGCCCAGGGCCACTGCAGCCCTTATTCTAGACTCTGGTCTACATGCCCAGGTCAGAAGGTGACATGGCAGGGTCAGTGGGACTCTGACTGCATTCTGCTCAAGGGACAGGGTTCAGTCTCAGTAGCCACCCTAGGGTTCCAGTGGCTGCAGCTCGCAGCCAAGTAACACCAGACGGCCCTGGGCTAGCAGAGAGCTCATCCTGACCATTTCCCCTCCTGCATCTCCCTCTAAAAAAGGGAAACAGTAAGTGGAATGAAAGACACAGAAAGCAGCTACAAAGTCCGACTCACCCACACCACCCCGTCTTGCTTCTGCCGAGGAGTGCAGGCCTGAGTCCCCCAGGGTGCTGGTAGGTGGGTTTGCCGAGAGGCCACATGATCTGGCCTAGAGTAGACTGAACTGCGTCCCCTGAAGAGACGTGTCCTAGCCCCGAGCCTGTGACTGGGACCTTATTTAGAAACAGAGTCTTTGCAGATGTAATCAAGTTAAAATTGAGGTCAGACTGGATTACGGGGTCCTAGATCTATAGGCTGGTGTCTTTACAAAGAGAGCTTTGAGGGCTAAAGACACACCGAGAGACAGAGATGGAGTGACATGGCCAAGAGGGACATCGATCGTCACCAGAGGCTGGAACAGGCAAAGAAAGACTCTCCCCTGGAGGCTTGAGAGGGGGTGCGGGCCTGCCAGCACCCGATTCCAGACCTTGGCCTCCGGAATGTGAGGGCACGCACTTCTGCTTTAAGCCTCCCAGTGTGTGATTCCTTGTCCCAGTGGTCACAGGCGACCGACAGACCCACAGATCGCCTTCAAAAGCCAAGTCCTAATAATCACCACTAAAGGAGGCCCTTGATCCAGGTGACCCAGAAAGCCCCGGGCTAAAATTGGCACATCTGATAGTGGGCTCCTGGGAACTAAGCCCCTGTTTTGACACAGTAAACGAGGCGCCATCTGACCCTCCGGTCGGGCAGGAGGCAGCCCGTGCCATTTGGGTCCCAAGTCAGAGAAGATCCCTGGGTTCAGGAAGACACCGTCCTCGGTGGCACGAGAGGACTCCTAGGTGACTCTTTTGGAGAGAAATGTCATCGGGCACTGCTGCCTGCCCGGGGTTCACAGAGGTGGGGGACAGGGGTTCTGGGCAGCTTTGGGAACAAGAGCTTTGCAAAATCAGGGGCTAGGCAGAGTTTGAAGCCAAAAACCTGTAGGCAGGATGATATTTGAAAACCAGTATCCAGAGTCATCCATTTTGGGGGAATGGGGGTCCCGGGGATTGAGCTCAGGGGCACTCGACCACCGAGCCACATCCCCAGCCCTGTTTATTTAGAGTCAGGGTCTCACTGAGTTGCTTAGCGCCTCACCATTGCTGAGGATGGCTTTGAACTCATGATCCTTCTGCCTGGGCCTCCCAATCTGCTGGAATTACAAGGGAGCGCCACCGCGCCTGTCATTCGTTTTCTATTCTGAAGTGCATGCACTGATTAATCTCCACAAGGACCCTTGATCCATCCTGGCTTATAAAGGGTGTGTCGTCTTTGGCACACTTTGGCTTGGTGCTTGGCGTTTTTAGCAGGCAGACTGGTGTCTCCGGCTGCCTGGAGGCGAACATGGGTCTCAGGATTGTTATGGATGCTTTCTCCTTTCTGTTTTGCTAAGGATTGGGCAAGGCTCATACATGATGCACCGTCTAAAGGACACCCCTTTCTGCCCAGGCAGTAGACCCCTTACACTATCAGAGAGGAACAAGGTGACTGACCACGTGGTCTTGACCACTGAGCCACACAGCCTGGCGGGCACAGAGCCTGGGGAGGAGATTTTGTGTTCACGGAGGGTGGCGGCTCCCTAGTCCCCTCTGGGCACAGATCCACAGAGAGAAAACTCAGGGTAGTGCCTGCGGCGGGTGGAGCTGCAGCTGTTTACCAGCTCCACCAACTTGAACCTCCTGTGAGTTAGTTCCCATCTAATCTGGGAGGTTTCAAGCCAACAGAAGTAAATATATCCATGCTCCATCCCCGTCCATAAACAACACTATTGTCCTCACCTCCGCAAATGTCACCGAGTCTCACCGCCACCTCTTCCACCTCCTCTTCAAAATGTCATACCCTAAGTCCATGAACATTTTTTTATTTTTTTTTTTATTTTTTTTTTTTATTTTGATTTTCTTTTTTTTTTTTTATTCAAAACATTACAAAGATTTCAGAATCACATCGGTTACACATCCACATTTTTACATAATACCATAATAGTAACTGTTGTATTCTGCTACCTTTCCTATCCTCTACTATCCCCCCTCCCCTCCCCTCCTATCTTCTCTCTCTACCCCATCTACTGTAATTCATTTCTCTTCTTATTTTTTTCCCATTCAGGACCTTAGTAAAGATTTTTTTTTTTTAAAGAAACTTAATCCCTATCTTCATAGAGATTATCTGTTCTCTTCTATCTTCTATCCCGGTAAAAATGATCAGTTCTATTTATAAATGTGGGACTGAAGTGAGTTGCTGGCTGATTCAGCAGGAGCTCTGAAGAACATTTAAAGAGTAGGTAAAAATTTTTGAGGTCAAATTTAAAAAGAAAAGAAAAAGATCCCCTGAAAACATCACTTCTCTTTCTGTTTTCCTTTACGGTCAATGTGTGTTTGTGACCACAAGGAAGTCTCACTTCAACGTTTTGGTTTCAATTTCTGCACAACTAAATTGTCAAAAAGTGTCATAATAATAGAACATGACTATTGTAAGGACAAATGATGTGACCTGGGACTCTGGAGACTGATGCTTTCAATTAGCTAGCAACTTTCTTTTAAAAAAAAATTGTTCTTTTTAGTTGCGCATGACAATAGACTGTACTTTGGTAGATTGGACATACATAGAGTGTAACTTGTTCTATTTTGGATACCACTCCTGGGGGTGTATGTGATGTGGAGTTACCCTGGTTGTGAATACAAATACAAGGCTAGAGGAGTTACCACCAATTAATTCTACAGTATTTCCTATTCCCCTCCCCAATCCCTTCTCTTCATTTCCCTTTCTCTAATTCAATGGATTTCTATTATTCTCCTCCCCAGCCTCCCTGGCTTTGGATTAGCATCCACAAATCAGAGAGAACAATGGACCTTTAGTTCTTTGGGATTAGCCTATTTCACTTAGCATGATATTCTCTGGCAAATGCCATAATTTCATTCTTCTTTATGGCTGAGTAATATTCCATTGTGTATATATACCACATTTTCTTTATCCATTCATTCTTTGAAGGACCCCTAGGTTGTTTCCATAGCTTGGCTATTATAAACTGAGCTGCTATAAATATGGATATGGCTGTGTTACTATAGTATGTTGTTTTTAAAGTCCTTTGGGTAGAACAAGGAGTGGGATAACTGGGTCAAATGGTGGTTCCATTCCAAATTTTCTGAGGAATCTCCATACTGCTTTCCAGCATGGTTGCACCAATTTGCAGTCCCACCAGCAATGCATGAGTGTGCCTTTCTCCCCATCTCTCACCAACATTCATTGCTACTTGTATTCTCTATCACTGCCGTTCTGACTGAGGTGAGCTGGACTCTCAGGGTAGTCTCCATCTGAATTTCTCTAGTTGCTAGAAATGTTGAACATTTTTTCATATATGTATATCTCACCACTCTTATTTCTTCTTCTGTGAAGTGTCTGTTCAGTTCCTTTGCCCAGGTATCAATTGGGTGATTCATTTTTTTGGTGCTAAGTTTTTTGTGTTCTTTCTGTATTTGGCCACTTTTTCTTACCTAAGGAATATGTTTGTTCTCAAATCTCAAAAGTATTCCTCTTTTTTTTAAGAATGAAAGACTTAGCCTCTTTCATTTTATGGTCTATAATACTCAGAGTTCTGTGTGCAAATAGGAGCTTGTGGACAAGCAGGAAGAGCTGAGCCTGAGCCGAGTCTGCACGCGGCGTGTGGATCGCTGTGTACTGCTGGCCTCCTGACAGCCTCCAGGTCAACGCTGTCCTAGTCCCAGGGGTGGAAAGTTACTGAGCCCTTCCAAACAGTAAGACCCACCTCATTCCTGTATCCAATGTCACCAAGTTCAATGGCCATTTTAGAAAATTCTAGAAAGCATTCTTAGATGTCCTTAATCGTCTTTATTTTCACGGTCTGAATCCTCATCCATCAGGGTTCAGTTATTGTCTACTTAGTATTTGTCTCTATTCTACTTCTTGCCAGTGGCTCCTAGGCACTTTGACCCCTTCAGGCCTCCAGCTTGATACTCTGGTGCAATTGGACCAGACCCGGCCCACTTCTTAGGAGGCCCCGGCCCCTGGTTTTATCACGCTGACCTCTCACAGGAGTCTGCCCTACGTTCCGTTGCAAGCATCAGCTTTAAGCCAGAAGGCTCACTGTGGCCTGGCAGGTGGTGCCTGCACCTGGACAGTCCATACCCCTTCACGGATCAGCAATGGCCGGAGGTCTTCAGCCCCATGTTCCAGAACCAGCCTCCTTTCCTGTGTCCACATGTTTCCTCAGCAGCTCCTGGAGACACCTGGCCGTTCCTGACACCTGCTTCTTCTCCACCCACCCTTCTGTATCATCTTTCCCTGTTTTTATGTGACTTAGGGTATTCTACCTGCAAATCAAAGGCTCCACCTTCAAGGCCAAAGCATTGCGTTCTCTAAGTGTTCCTGCATTAACCCTATTCTCTTTTTTTACTATATTCTTGATGCTGGGACTTCTGGGGTCTTGCGGACCAAGGAGGAACACACCCTTCCAGGCTGAGCTGATTCCTGGAGAGAGCAAACAATTTGCCCAGGAGTGGCACTCAGGGACCAATCAGGGGCCTGTCCCCCAAGTCTGGTTCTATTGCTCCGGCCAATATTTCCCTCCCCTCCTTGCCCCAGGGCCAGCCACCTCTACACCTGGAATCCACTCAGGTTATCCAAACTGGCCAATCCTAAGCCTGTTCAGCCCGCTCACTCTCCCTTGCCCATTCCTTTCCACCGAAACCATAGCGAAGGCTCTCCCCCACATTTTCCTTGCTCTTTCTGTCTCCGGATGGACCCTGGTGCTTCCTCCATGTGGCCCTGCAGAGGTGTGGCCTGGCCCCCTCTCTGGGAATATGTGAGTAGTAAGCTACGTGTCCACTGGCAGTTGTACCTCCATCTCCTGACCCCCCCACACCTAGATCATTTATTCTATTCTGTCTCTCTATAGTCTGTTCTATAATAGAATCTGTTGTTTGAAACACTTTTCAAGCACCTGCAGTGATCAGGGAATGACACGGTTTCCCTTGGTTGCGTGACCCTGCACCCTACAGTTAGGGAGCTGAGCTGAACCTTGGCAGAGAACTTCGAGGGAAGACAGGACAGTGGACCCAGATGGCAGTGACCACCAAGGGTTAAATAAATGGAAGGATGATCCAGGGGACATTAGCACCGTGACCACACGTAAGTACCGTGCACCACAAGACCAGCTTCTTGTTAGACAGAATCCCAAAATGAGAAAGTGGGGAAGGACTGTCAAATCACACTATAAAGACTGAAAAGTGGCTTTCCTAGAAAAGCCACATAAAACTCTTATGAGAGCAGAAAGGAACCAGGAGCTCACTCTGATCTGTGAATCTCAAACTGTGGTACGAAAACCAAGAGCTTGATTCTTGGGATAGGATTTCCAAGATCCAGGCTCCCAGAGGGAAGGCTCACTTACGAACAGGGACTTGGATGATGAGTCTGTTACTCAGACATCACATGGGCCAGACCCGGGGGTCAGACTGGCATGGTCCTCTAGGTCAAGGTCTTTGCAAAGCCAGCAGTCCCCTGGCCCCCACCAGAGCTTTCCATCTGATGTGGCCCAGGCTCCAGTCTCCTGCCTCTGACAGATTTCCTTACCCACCATGTCCTGTGGCTATCTGCAGATTTGATCCTATTAGGGCGAAATTCCTTAGGCTTAGGGCTCAGCTGAACTAAAAACAAAAGGGCTTCAACCAGTGCTTCTCAAACCTTGATGTGCACAGGAAACACCCCACAACTGGGGTCAAAGCAGAGTTTTTGATGGTACAGATCAGAAGACCCAAGGGAGAGTGAGATTCCAAATTCTGTCCGTTCCGTGATTCACACAGCATCCTGGAAGGGCCTCAACAGCACGCTCCGTTCTCTTTCCCAGAAAAGGGCTGGTGTGAGATTGTGCTTCACAAAGTCCTTGGGGGGGAACCAGGCCACTTCCATATTATGAGTCTATTATGGAATCTGCATTTCCAAAGTCACCTCACAGTTCAAAATGGTTGTTTGGGATCCTACCATTGTGTCTATATCCCAGCAATGGAGAGGAAGTAGGGGTCAAGAGGCATAGGCAAGGAATGCCTTCAGAGGTCCAATGTCCTCAGAAGGCTGCTTGGAAGAGCTGGAGCCTTCAGGAGGTGGGGCCTAGTGGGAGGTCCCTAGGCCATTGAAGGTGTGTCCCCCAGGTGGATTGGGGGACACAGCTTCTTCCCCCTTCCTTTTTGGCTTCCTGCTATGAGGTGAGCAATTGGCCCACCCCATGCCCCTGGCCATTACTCTCCAGTATCCTAGCCAGAGAACTAAAAGCAATGGATCCACCCAATCGAGGATTGCAATCTCTAAAACTGGTGAGCCAAAATAAAACTTTTCTCCTTATAAGTTAATTGCCTCGGGTGTTTTGTTATAGTGACTGCCTGTAACAGAAGGCTACAGGTGATGGTTTCGTGAGACTTGGGGCATCTGAACTGTTCAGAACTTGCAAGGGAAGCAGAAAATATGGACCTGGGGATGTTGTCCATATGCCCAGGAAACACCTGGGGCTTCTGTCACCATGAAGACTCAGAAGATAGGCACTGGGGAAAACCAGGCCTTTGTATGTGTTTGTGCGTTTTTAGGCAGACATCAGGTACTTACACAGGAGAGGCGTATTGTTAGTGGCACTTACTTAATGTAACAATAACCCCACATCTAACAGTGGATAACCGTTCCCTACTGTACTCCTCCTCTGTCTACAGGGGATTTATCCCAGTACTTCCAAGGGATGCCGGAAACCACAGATCTTACTGACCCCACGTAGACAGTGTTTCCTTCTCACCTTAGAACTCAGCAGCCTCTTCTTCTTGAGAACTCTCACCTTTCCACACCAAGGAAGTACCTCAAGGCTTCTCTTTGGCATATTCAAATGACAAGCATGACTGCTCTAGTGCTTTGGGGTCATCAGTGGGTAGAACAAGGGTTACTTGAACACAGCAATGTGATACTGCTGCACTTGGTCTGGTAACTGGGGTGGTTGCTAAGCGACCGACAGGCAGGTAGTGTATACACTGTGGATACGCTGGAAAAGGATGATTCAGGCCTAGGCTGGGATGGGGCAGGACGGTGTGCTATTTTCACATGCTACTGTAACCAGCCCACAATGAAGAACTTACATTTATTTCTGGAAATTTCCATTTGACATTATGGTTAACTGCTGGTCATTAAAACAGCAAAAAGTGAAATTGTGGATAAGGAGGGCTGTTGTGGTAGGTACTTACTGTATGCCAGGTACTGTTCTAAGTGCTGCACATGTTGATTCATTTGATCTTCAAAATAACCATGTGAGAAAAGAGAGACAGAGGATTAAGTAACGAGCTCGGGTCACACAGCTAGTAACTGAGCTAAAACTTCAAGCAGCTGTTTCCAGGCACTGAGCCCTTGACCCACTGGTGCGCTCCAAATAAAAACACCCTGGCTCGCAGCATTTGCCAGATCCTATGATGTGAATACCTCAGGCTACTGACATGACATCCTGGAGCAGAGTCGGGAAGAGACCCGTGTCTGTGACGTTAACACGTGATGTCTTGTTCCAGTCTCACACCGTGCTTCCACCACACACAGAGTGACCTGTTCAGGCGCCTCACCAGCACACACGCACCTTGTGGCAACCGAATTCTGACGTGATAACCTTTGAGTATGTTTTGCATTTATTTTATGTGTGGCTGATTTATTCAGAATTATTCCCCCAGTCAATTCTGAATGATTATTAGGTTTTTAACAACCAGATTGTAAAACTCCTGGCCACTCCGTAATTGGCTCTCGTGACCCAGTACAAGCTGACTCTAACCTCTCCTGCTTCAGCCGGCATGCTTTATAAACAACCGAAAACTAAATGCTACACATCTGTGTTCCTTAAAAAAAAAACGACCCTTTCCATTTTCACCCAACATTGACTTTTGCATCCAGAGCCACTTTTCTCCTCATTTTTGATGTCTCTGCTCCCGACATCTCAGGACCAATGAATCCTACTCAACGTACCTTTTGAAAAATCTTATGTTCTCCAGGAGAGTCATTCAACTCTCTCTGCTTTCCTGTTTCCTGCCAACTCATTCCCTTACCTGACTCCCATTAGCTGCACAGATGATTTACTGAAAGGTATTCAGGTACCTGCTCTTGAGGCTTTTCTCTATGGGATTTTGAAGGTCATTTTGTGGGGACAAGCGCAGGGATGTTTCCATCAAGGTGGGGAGTCGTGCCTGACCCATGTGAACTTAGGGTACAACCGGCTGTCCCCGTGCGCAGGGGCCGTCCAGACAGACAGGGGGAGAAGTGGCAGAATCTTAAACTGAGGCTGTGGCTCTGGTAGGAGGATGATTCCAACAGGAGAGGTTCAGCTCTGCTCCTGAGCTCTGTCACTGACAGTGACCTTCAGCTCTGCTCCTTAGAGACCTGCCTGCATTTGAAGAAGATCGAATTTAAAGAAAGTGTTCTGCTTCTTCTTAAAAAAACAACTTATTTGAAGCCTGGGTGACAGAGTATTTGTCTAGCGTGCATGAGGCCCTGGTTCCAAGCCCAGCTCTTAAAAAAAATCTTTGAAAATTATAGACCCAGCAGATGAGACGTAATGTTTCACCAATTCTTCTTTCTCTGCCTGACATGCCTGGTCCTTTTGCCTGGCAAAGCTCCACTCTCCATCCTTCAGATTTTATGAGGGGGGTCAATTCTGTGGGGGCAGCTCTTTGTTGTGTACAGGGGGCCAGTGTCCTCCTCTGAACTGTCACAACACTCCCCGTTCTTCTCTGGTATCCTGCTGCCTCACAAGTATCCTTCGTGTGTCTTTCTTCCTGGTCTATAAACTTTGTGACACTGTGGACTGGAAATTTGGATTTTTGTATTTTCCGAAGAGTCTGGCACTCATTAGATGATCAATCACTTGTTATTTAAATAATTTGATGAACGAGTGCCGCTGTGTATACCATTTCATTAGCTCCTGATTGAAGCTTGGAAGGGAAATCTTTCATAAAACCTAGAGTGGCGTGAAAGTCAAGGGTAACTGGATTTTATTAGGTGATGGAATTCCATTTATTCTGGCTCTGCTTTGGAAGGCAGGGATGGGATGAACCATGAACTGTACAACAAGGAAGAACGCAGCCCAATCTCAGCAGAAACCTCGGTTGAAAGATGTCACAAAATGGACAGCCGTTGTAAAATCTATGTACCCTATTTTTCTTGTAATTATACAAAGTGGCATGTAAAATATGCTGAAATAGGGTTTATGAATTACAGAGAGGAAATCTCTGGATTAGAGGATCAAGTGTTGAATTTAGAAGACTCTCCTAATTTGACAACTCCAGACTGGGGAGATGATTTCAGTGCATATAGTTTATATGGGTCACTGTCCTGAGAACAAACTGCAGAACACAGAATACACTCTCGACGATTCTGAGAATAGAGTTGGGGTCCTAGTAGGGCTTCCTACCCTTCCCTTCACAGACTGAAGACAGAAATACCTGCTGAGAAAGGGCTAAGCCTCCTAAAATAATAGATTCCCTGAGATATGGTCCTGTCTGGGCATTGAGGCTTGGGGATGCCTGCCAATTTCCCTTGCTATTATTTATATCCTCAAAAATCCTGCCAGGTGAAACACCTCACCTGTCCTAGAGCTTGCAAGAGCTCTTCAAATTCTGGGAAGAGGTCCAAAGTGAGAGTAAAGGTAGAAGAAATCCATGTGAACTGTCTAAATCAATCAACCTTGTGCTGTATTTAAAAAAACACAAAATCCAAGAAAAGTATCAAAGGGAGAAAGAAAGAAGGAAGGAAGGGAGGGAGGGAGGGAAGGAAGGAAGGAAGGAAAGAAAAAGAGAAAGAAAGAAAGAAAGAAAGAAAGAAAGAGAAAGAAAGAAAGAAAGAAGTGGCTGGGAACAGGATGAACAAACAGAGTTGACCCCAGGAAAAAGCAAAGACAATCCAGAGTGTCTGGAGCAGAGGTGACCTGTTGCCCAGCCCTGGGAGGCTGAGGTGGGGAGGTGGGTGGAGCCCAGGAGTTCAAGGCCAGCCAGGGGCACGTGCAGCCAGCCAACCCGACAGACAGACAGACAAAGAGAGAAACCAGGGTGGAGAAGAAGTATGTGTGAACCTCTAATCAAGAATTTAAGAAGAAATGACATCCATAAATTAAGAACAGGTGACTGCCATCCAGAAGGGGCAACATAGAAAACAGAACCATTTCATGGAACTGAAAAGGTTTTACCTGAGAAATGATTCAGTGGAACTAATTTACATTTTTGGAGGAAAATTCCCATTACAGAGATGAGAAATATAGGAAAAAACAAGAGACATAGAAAAACAATCAGGAAATGCTATCTTCTTTATTAGATGTCAATGAAAGAAAAAGAAAAAAATAAAGGACAGCTGATTTTTTAATGGTAAAAGAATATATGTGTGTGTGAATCATATATATATACGTATATACACATACTTTAAAATATATTGAAGTGCACACACACACACACACACACACACACACACACACAAGGAATCCAGCAGAGGGGGAATGCGCAACATCTAGGAAAGAGCAATGGTATCCCAGGCCATGGTCAGCTGCTTGTATGCCAGGCCTGGAAAGAAGATAGGAAAAGGACAAGCAGGGTTGGTTTCTTCTCCTATGATACCACTTAGGTAATTTCCCCAATAGGATAGTACTTATGGAAATATTCTAAACTCACAAAAGAAAATGAATGTACCATGTGCGTACTTTCAGGAAATGTATAAAGCTGTGCCTGGAAATGCCCTAAGACCTAACACCTTGGTAGGAGTTACTTGGGAGACAAGGGAAGGGGTTGGATAAGAGGGCTGTTTCTGCAATAGTTTCATTTCCTTTACAGAAAAGGATTAGCAGAACGTCAAGTGACATAATCTTGACTGTGATGCAGATTTTAATCACTTCATGGAGGTCGAACCACTGTGTATTTGAAGGGTACAACTTGGAAAGTTTGGACACACCTGTGTACCTGTGAAGCCATCACACAATCAAGATGAAAGTAAATGCCCATCACCCCAAATCCCCCTCACACTCTATTATGCGCCTCCCTGCCAGCCAACCCTCGTCCCCACCCCAGCTCCACTCTGCTTTTATAAATGTCCTTCTTTTCAGTTGGTGCATTATAATTATGTATAATGATGGGATTCGTGATGCCATATTGGTACGTGCACACAACAGAATTTGTTCCATTTCCTTCCCCAGAACCTTCCCCTCCCCTCCCCTCCTTCCATGATGCCTGTTCTTGAGTCCTGGCCGACTTTTTTCTAATGGGAGACTAAACTGGTTCTTGCGTTTCCTCTTTTCCACGTGATGCCCTCACTCCCAAATCACCCAGGCTCCTGTCGAGTGAGACTAATTACTGGGCCTGGTCCGTCTTGAACAGGAAAGCCAGCCTGGAGGACTTTGAACATTTTGAGAGTTTCCACTTTCAAAACAGTCATGATGATTAAACATAATCTTGAACATAACCAAAGTTAGAAGCTCAGAGACATTTGTGGTAAACGTCAGCAGCGTGGAATCTTTTATCATCAAGAATGAATCTGGGAGAAAGAAACATAAATAAGTAAAATTCTGGACTCTCTGAGTCAAAAGTTGTCATTAGCTCCCCCTGGCAAGTTTTCTCCCCTATGTTCACGTGCTGTGCTCCTTCCAGCTTCCAAGCAGCAGATGGCAGAACATTTTACCAGAAAAATAGAAAAAAGTTAAGTTCCTGTTACCATTGACTCACCCCCAAAGCATCTCCCATTTAATGGCACCAGTAACATTTTTCTGTGTTTCCAGATTCTGTAGTCAGGCACTCAGACATGTGTGGCAGAGATGGCTATAGACACATGTCCAGGGTTTTGCCTGGGAGACCTGAAACATCGGGGCTGGCTGGAATGTCTGGGAGCTGGAACCATCTGGAAGCTTTCTCACTCACATGTCTGGCTCCCTGAATGGAATGCATGACTTGAAGCCCTCCGCAGAGCTCTGTGCCCACACACGGCCTCTCCATGTGGTGTGGGCTTCTTACCATTCCGAGGTTGGGTTAAAAAAAGGGGGGACATTTCTAGAAGAAGTGCCAGCAGCGTTCGGAGAGAACAGGGCTATGGCACGCACACTTTTCCCACTGACTTCCTGAGACCAGCCCAGCTCCAGAGGCAGGCAAGTCTGATAACTGTAACGGGGAAGGAGGGTGTTCACGCGGAAGAAGAACATCTAGAATGGAGTATCATTCATCCACCAGGGCTGTCACAGGGAAATTTCAGAGTCTTGATGAGTAAACACCAGAGATTTTATTTCTTATGGTTGCAGAGGCTCAAGTCCAAGATCAATGTTCTGTTTAATTTGGTTCTGTTTAGGGTTCTTGTCCTGGTTTGCAGACAGCTAGCTGCCTTCTTACTGCATCTTCACATGATGGAGAGGGAGGGGGAGGGAAGAGGGAGGGGGAGGGAAGAGGGAGGGGGAGGGGAGAGGAACAGGGAAGGGAGGAGAGGGGAGGGGGAGGGGAGGGGAGGGAGAGGGGAGGGGAGCGCTCCCTCTTTTACAAGGATACTAATACTATCAGATCAGAGCCCGTACACTTAACCTTAATTACTTCTTTACAAGCCTTATCTTCAAATATAGCCATACTGGAAGTTAGGGCTCCAATATATGAATATGGGGATGCGGGGGCACAAACAGTCCATCTGAAGCAGAATGTTGTTTTTGTTGGTCTTTGAAAAATACAATGTAGCCCAGCAAGTGAGAAGAAGGGGGAAGAAAGGCCAAAATCTCAAAAAATGCATAGCACTAAATTGTCTTTGAATGAGAAAGAAAGAAAGAAATACAGCCAATAAAGGAGAGTTCCTTAGAGACAAATGGTGTGTGGGGGAATAGTAAAGAAAATCTCTGAATAGGAAGTCAAGTATCACTGGGATCCACTGCTCTATTACAAGTAAGCGTCACATTCTGCAATCATTTGATTGGATTTTCTCACGTAAAAAATAAAATGTGTCGCATACCTGGAATCCCAGTGGCTCGGGAGGCTGGGGCAGGAGGATCACTGGTTTGAAAGCCAGCCTCAGCAACAGCAAACTGTAAGCAACTCAGGGAGACCCTGCCTCTAAGTAAAATACAAAATAGGGCTGGGGATGTGACTCAGTGGTTGAGTGCCCCTGAGTTTAATCCCTGGTACTAAAAAAAAAAAAAGAAAAAGAAAAAGAAAGAAAAGAATGAAAGAAAGAAAAAAGATATATGCCTAAGCAATCAAGATCCCTTCTGTCTCCAAAGTCTCCCAAATTGTACTTGTCTATGGATTAACCACCTCCAGCAACTTGACCTGTCTCGTGGCTCATACTATTTTCTCTCTAACTCTCTGCTTCTTCTCCTTCTATCTGCTGCAAAGATTAACCTTTATTCTTTTTTTTTTTTAAAAAAAAAATCCTGAAGATCATGATCTCCGGGGAAATGTTGGCTTCACAGAATCTAATGAAGTTCAAGTCTATCTGTGCAGCATTCTTTACTTTGGAAGCCAATATCTTTCTCTGGACTCCTGGTGATGGAGGTTGGATTTGGGGGAAAGAACATGCTTTATTTATTTATTTGGTTCAAGGTAAGAAAACAGTCTCAAACTCTGCCAGTTTCAATCATTTCTCACCAGGAATTGGGAAAAGAAAACATTGACTTTCTTGTCAAGGGTTCTGAGTGCGTCTCTGCCCATCAGAAACCTCAGTCGACTTTGCCAGGAGCAACGCGAAGGTCCCACAGCGCAGAGGGACCTGGGGATGACGGCAACCCTGGGTGTCCCCAGGCTCTTCACTGATTACACGGATGTTTGGTGCCTGGGCACCTGTGACATCTGGGCACCTGTCACTGAGGAGCAGTGACACCATCTCCCTAGGACCATCCCATGCTTGTACCATGGATTAAGGGTATGACTCTTGGGAAGCTGCCCCTACTCTGCATCCTGAGCTCTGAAGCTCCTCCTGTCCTTATGTCCCCTGAGCTCTTTCTGATCCCCCAAAAGGCTAGCAAACAGTGAAGACAAACCTGACATCCTTACCCTCAGACAACAGACACTGAAGTACACCGGGCTGCTGAACTAGGATGCTCTGGAGGTCAGGTGCATTGAGCACATTCTTGACATTTTTGGTGCGTGATGGGTTTATCAGGACAAACTCTATTGTGCAAGGAGGATCTATGCAGCATTAAAGTGAGTTTCGTCTATTTCTTGTTACATGTATATGTGTCTGTGTGTGTGTATTTTTTTTTTTTTTTTTTTTGGTGGTGGTGCTGGGGATCAAACCTAGAGCCCCATGCATGCCAGGCCAGCTCTCTACCACTATGTTGGCTCACTGAATGAACAGGACTTGGTCAGAGAAATCCCAGAGGAGCTATTGCATCTTATCCCTGCATGCAATGCTTACTCTGAAACTCTTTCCTCTCCCCTTACTTATCAATTAATATCTCAGAAGACCTCCTTGGCTTTCTGGTATCTTTTAGCTATTGGAACAGTCTCATCTCAGTAACTGTATTGGGCTGCCCAACATGATAATTAAAACTTCAAACACCATCGTATTAAAAAATCATCTTCTTTGACACCCTGGGCTTGTTTCAGGACTAGGAAGAATTAAGGCAATTGGAAAAGGTGTGTGCGGGCCCTTTTTCTCTACCTCCTTTTTACTAGTTGGGCCAAAAATCGGTGCAAGAACAGCCTGCTCCAAAGGTTGCCACCTTTGTCCTTTCACGTGACAGGGTGACATCCGCCCCATCGGTGACCATGAGACTTTTTCCAGATAAGTCTCAGGGGAAGGGTGACTAGAATTACCTGCTTCCCCCGGCAGATGACGAAGAGTAACACGGAATCAGCTTTCTAAAGAACTCCTCTCTTCCTCTCAATCCCTTTTCATCTTTCAGACCCTGAAGGTGGGTGATGAGCTAACCCTGGCTCTCTTGATCTCACAAACCCTTGGTCCATCCCACACCGTGGGACAATCCCTTGTTTCGGTATTTAACTTGCACTTCAGTGTTCTAGACCGCAGTGAGAGATATATTACCCCTGGTCACATAACACTTGAAATGTGGCTGGTCCTAATTGAGATATGCTGAGATTTTAAAATTATGCCGCTTTTGAAGATTTTGATGGAAAAAAAAATGTAAAACGCATCTCATCAATAGCTTTTGTATAAACAATAATGTTGAAATAATAGTTTGGAGATACTGGATTAAATAAAATAGAAATCGTTCACAAATTATAATGGTTCAGCTTGTTATTTTTTTGTTTTCCTGATGGGGCAAAATAATATGCATCTAACAGAAATGCAAAAAAACGACACGCATTTAACAGGAACCACGCTTAAAATGTTGCATTCTGATCTTCTCCTGGGATAGCAATATATGACATGATCCTCTTGCAACACTGGATAGTGGCATCAAGGTACAGCTCCAAGCCAGCTACGTCAGGTCAAAGGGAGACAACCGACGCTTGGAAGTGCACTGCGGTGGAGGTGAGGTGCATAGAGCACATTTTCAACCTATGACATTTTCAGTATGTAGTGGATTTACAGGACATACCTTATTGTATCAAGGAGGGTCTGTGCACCATTAAAGTTAATTGCATCTATTTCCTGCTTGTGTGTGTGTATGTGGTGCTGGAGCTCAGACCATGGGCCTCATACATGCCAGGCAAGCACTCTACCACTAAGCTGCATCCCCAGCCCTTCCTGATATATTTTTGAAATGTGGTTTCTAGAGAATTTAAAACTCCCTCTGTGTGGTTTATTTATACTTCTGTTGGGTGGTGCAACTCCAGACCAAATGCAGCCAGAGTGCTGTTTTAAGAGACTCTACCACACAAAGACCATGAGGAAATCAGAGGCCTAGCTCCACCCATGGGCTTAGGAGATTCATCGGTGATTTCCCACCTGCTGGCTGTGCCCGAAGCCTGATGATGTAGCAAGCTGAATCTCTCTACGTGTTTGCGGGGTCAGGAACCACCAGGCATCCTAGGCTTTGGGTGGAATTCAGAACTCTCTACACTAGGCATGAGAAGGAAATAGAAAAAGCCTTCTTACGGGGTTCCAGTGTCCTTAAACTAGGGTTCCTCGATTGAATTGAGGTAATCCAGGAGTGCTAAACTTCTTTTAAGAAATATTTTAAAAATTTGTTCTGCTTAGTTATACATGACACTAAAATGCACTTTGACGCATCGTAAATGGACTATAGCTTATCATTCTTCTAGCTGAACATGATACAGTTACACCAGTTGTGAAGTAATGTATGCACATAGGGTAATAATGTCCCATTCATTCTAACTCTCCTTCCTACTGCTATACCCCTCCCCCTCCCTTCACTCCCCTCCGCCTTAATCCAAAATAACTCTATTCTTCCTTAGCCACCCCACACTGTGAATTAGCATCTGCATATCAGAGAAAACATTCAGTCTGTCATTCTTTGGAGTTGGCTTATTTCACTTAGCATGATATTCTCCAGCTCCATCCATTTACCAGCAAATGCCATGTTTTCATCTTTCTTTAAGGTTGAGTGATATTCCACTGTGTCTATGTATCACATTTTCTTTATCCATCACTTGAAGGACACCTCGGGTGGTTCCATAGCTTAGCTCTGGTGAGTTGAGCTAACCCTCCTTTCATAACATCTTCATGGACGTTAAACTTTTTGCAGGAAGATTTCATCATCCAGAGATAGAATTAGCATTACTGTTTTTTATCACATTGTCTGCCATCCAATAAAAAATAACCAGGAATTTAGGAAGAGAAAACCTTAGCTGACCAAAGTGTATATGTTTTTTTGGGGGGTGTTAAACAACAGAAAGAGATCCCAAGAATATTCCCATAATGAAGTTGTCAAGAATGAACACTCAAATAAATATAATCATTATCACTGAGGCCTTAAGAGACAAGATCAGGTGCTTTGACAGAAGACAAAAACATTAAAAATAGAGTCAATACACTGCAGTGGAAAAATATAGTGACTAAAATTGAGAACTTAGTTCAGCTGGGATTGACACCAATTAAGCCAAACTAAAGCGAGAGCTAGTGATGTGGAAGGAAGGTTTTCTTGGTTGCCATTTTGCCACAAAATAAGGTTACTATTGGTCATTTTCTTCACTGAAAGTCTTATTCCCAAATACACTCAAAATTCCAGGATACGCTCTATTTCCTCTGTTCTGCAAGAAAAATTCTATTTTTCCTCAAAGTGGGTCCTACATATTTATTTCCGTGGTTTTCTATGTTTTAATAAGATTAATGGGCTACCCTTTCTCCCTTTCATATAATTCCACACTTAAGTCTATCAAAAAGCTCAGGACCTTTCTGAGTTCATTTTTACCTAGATATCTTAGTAAATTGCACTAAGAAGTATTGAATTGATTCCTTTGAACTGTTAAAATATAATCTTCGTTGCAGATCAGAATGGTTTGTGTCATTCTGTCCGACATAAGTCACTAGCTCTTATTTTATAAATATGCTCTCCACTTCTGGGTTATGTGTTTGTGATGATACTATCTCGAATGCATTTTTTTAAAATTTGCCATCTCTGATTCATTTTTTTAAGTTATCCTTAAATTTGATGTCTTCCACAGATTTCAATTATATGTATTCTATTCATTTTAGAGGTTTCATTTTATCCTGAATTTATTTGTTTATACAAAAACAGTAAATGTTAGATTTTACCCATTCTTCCTTTCTTCAGAGGACTTATTAAGATCTATCAGTCTCCTAATGTAGGGGATTTTATTTTAAAAGTTTCTAATGATGAACCACTTTTTATCCCCGAGATAAGACTTTTTTGGTTCTGAAGTATGATGGTTTTCACTGTTTCTGATCTGGGCTATTGTTTTCTCTGTTTTAAGAAGTGGAGTTTGCCTGTAGTTCTCTTTCTGTGTGTTATCCTCATCTACTTTTGATATCCAAGTTATAAGAGATTCATAGAATAATGAATTTAAAATTTTTTCCTCACTCTGAAGGAAGTCTAGAAGAACCAGAAACCAACATTAAAATCATTCATAGAAAAAAAGAAGGCCCGAATCTCTACCATGATGGCTTAGGCCCTGACTTCCTTCAGAAGACTCCTATATTGAAAGAATTAAAACCAAGCATCAATAAAAGGGATGGATTCAAACTAAAAAGCTTCTCAGCAAAAGAAACAGTCATGAGGTGAATAGAGAGCCCACAGAATGGGAGCAAATCTTTACCACACGCACTTTAGATAGAGCACTAATCTCTAGGGTCTATGAAGAACTCAAAAATTTTAACACCGAAAAAACAAATAACCTAAACAACCAATGGGCTAAGGACCTGAACAGACACTTCTCAGAGGAGATATACAATCAATCAACAAATATATGAAAAAATGCTCAACATCTCTAGCAATCAGAAAAATGCAAATCAAAACTACTCTAGGATTTCATCTCACCCCAGTCAGAATGGCAGCTATCAAGAATACAAACAATAGTGCTGGCGAGGATGTGGGGGAAAAGGTACACTCATACACTGCTGGTGGGACTGCAAGTTGGTGCAGCCAATATGGAAAGCAGTATGGAGATTCCTGGGAAAGCTGGGAATGGAACCACAATTTGATCCAGCTATCCTTCTCCTCAGTCTATACCCAAAGGACTTAAAAACAGCATCCTACAGGGTCACAGCCACATCAATGGTTATAGCAGCTCAATTCACAATAGCTAAACTGTGGAGCCAACCTCGATACCCTTCAGTGGATGAATGGATTAAAAAAATGTGGCAAATGTACCCAATGGAATATTACTCAGCAATAAAAGAGAATAAAATCATGGCATTTG
The DNA here is from genome assembly GCF_048772815.1 of Callospermophilus lateralis. Classification (NCBI taxonomy): domain Eukaryota; kingdom Metazoa; phylum Chordata; class Mammalia; order Rodentia; family Sciuridae; genus Callospermophilus; species Callospermophilus lateralis. The sequence goes on from NC_135321.1 coordinate 75,746,471, forward strand.
CAGGTAAATGGATGGAGTTGGAGAAGATAAGGCTAAGTGAAGTTACCCAATCCCCAAAAACTAATGTCGAATGTTTTCTCCGATATGAGGATGCTGGTCCATAATGGGGATGTGGTGGGGGAGCATGAGAGGAATGGAGGAACTGTAAGGGAAGGGGGAGGGAAGTGGAGGGAGAGGGGGCAAGAAAGACGGTGGAATGAGACGGACATCATTACCCCAAGTACAAGTGTGAAGACACGGATGGTGTGACTTTGGGTACAACCAGAGACATGAGAAACTGTGCTCTGTATGTGTGCTATGAATTGAAATGCATTCTGCTGTCATACATAACACATTAGAATAAATAAAGAAAAAAGATATAATAAATGTTGACAGCTGACAGTTTATAGTAAACGTGTTTTTGATCTTAGAATATTCTTATATGGTTGAAATAGATCTTTTATTTAGCCTTCATTAGCTACGTAGAGTTGTGAGGTTTTTTCTTTCTTTCTTTCTTTCTTTTTTTTTTTTTGTGTGTGCAATGGTATGCTCAGACACACATAAAAAGGAAAATATACTGCTGAGACATTCCTACAGAGCTTTCCCATCAGGGGCTGTGAATCACTTCTGGAAACTTCTCTGTTATCTCCTTAGCTCTTTTCTCGGCCTCATTCCTCCCTTGTCTGGAACCTCTCTCAGCCATCGGGTGTGTCTCAGAAGGACATCTGGTCCTGGAGTCCAGAGTCCCACAGATGCCATGTCCCAAAGCAGATGTGCTGAGCAAGGGCAGAAGGACCAACCTCCCTGCTGCGGTGTCCCGTGGGTGCAGGGCCTGGCTGCCCGTGTCACCAGCTCCACACAGACAGACCCGTGGCCTCCAGAACTTCTCCCCGAGTCCCTGCGGGTCATGCTTTCCAGCACACAGAGGCAGCCAGGAGCAGGCTTATTTTGGAGGCTTGTCATGAAGGGTCTGTTAGGCTGACCTTTGGTTTTATAGAAGTGACTCCAAATTATAAAATGAGCTGCAATGACCAGCAACTTTAAAGGCGATAAAACCTCAGGACGACCCTTCACGGAGCAGCAGGCCTAATTTCTAGGACTACTTTAAAGGAATGTTATTTTGTTCTTACCCAGATGGTAAGCAGATGGCATCATCCTTTCTTGATATGCAGGGGCTCAGATTTATTGCTGAAGGAAAGCAACATCTGGAGCATCGATGTCAAGAGTCTTATCTTACATGATGGGGGGGGGTTTGAGTTTGGGGGTCTCTGTTGTTTTACATGCAGCTTGTGGGGGAAATGGCACCCTTACCTCAGGAGGAGACAGGGCTCTGGAACACTCGGTGGGCGCCATACACACTGCAGCTGCTGGTCTCTGAGAGTCCTGCAGGGCAGGAAAAGGCCCCCGTGCTGACCAGCACCAGCCTGAGGCACGGGAAAGATAGGGTCTCAAGGGTCTTTGCCTCGCTGCCAATTAAAATCCTGAGTGCCAATTTTAGATGGCAGTTTTGAGCACTAAATTGGTTGATGCCACATTGTATCTGGTTCAGTATTTTCTTGCAGTTCTTGTGTTTTGTTTTATCTTGGCCTGTGTGTTGATTCCCCCGCTCTCAACCCAGGCCACACACTATCATCAGTGAATAAGATGAAGAAAGGCCAGATACAGGCTGCGTCAACCCCAGGAGGGTCAGCTGAGGGTGGGGATGGGTATACCTGTGGTGGAGAGCTCTAGGCATCAAGAAACCACAGCAGATCTCTCCTCCCTGCGCTGTAAAGTGCTCAGCTGCGGGCAAGACACACTAGTTACTGCTGCTGTATTGCCCTATTGTCCAGAGTGTTTGCTGATGTGTAACATCTACACCTCTCCTCTATTAGTCCCCCTTAAGTCTACGGTCACTCTAACAAGTTGTCACCTGTGGTTTCTGAAAGAATATTCACCATCATGTTCCAGGATACTAAAAATATGGTTGTCTTTGAGTCTCTATAAGATGAAGACTGACGATTTCCAAAAATGTGGAATCCCTCGAAGCAAACTCCTTCAGTGTTCTTAATGTCAGTGAGTGAAAGAAACCATCTTTTAAAAATTTAAAAATAAGGTTCGAATCTTTTCCTTTTATTTATAAGAGCTGCCCAAACACAATTATATAGGAGGAGTTAGTTCTGATGTCCTAAAACATTACAATATGTCATAGTTCTTTCCTAAGAAGAGTAGAAAAGTTTTCAACCCAGAGATAATTCACGTTTGCAGAGATAGAAGTGCTAATCACTCTTCTTTGATCATGACGCATGGTATACATGTATTGACTTGGCATGCCATGTCCCATAAATATGTGAAAATATGTGTCTCAAGTATATGAAAGTGAAAAATTAGTTCGATTATGGTAGCAGAAAATGAAATGCCAATGAATTTTGTCTAAAACATACATGTGCATAAATCAATATCCAAATAATTAAAAATAGACTTAGCCCAAGGAGGTGCAGTTTATATCCATCCTGCTGGTCAGTTCTTGGGTCAGTCAGCTTTCCATCCGTCACTGTGACAAAATGTCTCAGAAAATCAACTTGAGGGAGGGAAGATCTATCTTGCCTCCTGGATGCTTGGCTCCGCTGCTCTGAGCTGTGTCGATACGGAATGTCATGGCACAGGGCATGTGGTGAAGCCAAGCTGCTCACCTCGCCCAGGATGACAAGCAAAGACAGCAAGAGGCTGGGAGCCAAGGGTGGCCTTCAAGGACATGGTCCCAGGGACCTTCTCCCTCCAATGAGGCCCCGCCTCCTGAAGTGGCCCTCCCTCTCGACATCCCGTCAGGTCCATCCGTCAGAGCGCTCATGATCCAGTCACCTCCTCACGTCCCCATCTCTGAACACTTGCTGCCTTGGGGACCAAGCCTTCAACTCCTGAGCTTTGGGGGAATAGTTCAGATCCTCACTGTCACAGCTCTGCAATTGTATTTTGATTCACAGTGTGAATATGTTTCAGACCAAGACAACCAAGGTGCAGGTGAGAGACGGGCTTTTCTCCTTCTGCCGTGGAAACACGTATGTGACTGTTCCCAGTTGGAAACTCAGCTGCAGACTCAGACCACCTGTCTAGGCTTCCTGCCTCTAGGTTTGAAGTCCCCACGGTGCCTTAAAAATTGGTGGGTCTCGCTTCTGGAGTTCATGGCCTATCCCAATGTATGAGCTTTGTAGGAATACTGTCACAAGTTCCAACACACTTTTTGGCTTAATACAACAGAAATTGATAATCTCACTCTTATGAGGGCCAGAATCCCAAAGTCAAGGTGTTAGCATTCAGCATTCTCTCCAGAGGGGAGATTCTGTTCCTTGCACCTTCTAGTATCTAGTCGTTGTCAGCTTCCTTGGTTTATGGCCACATCACTTCAATTTCTGCATCCACCTTCACATTGCCTACTCACTTGTGTGGCTTCTCTTCTGTCCCTTAGAAGGGCAGCTGACATGGGAATTTGGGCACACTGATAATTGGGTTGATTATGCATGTAATTACATCTGCCTGTAGAATCCCAGAGGACCAACAGCTTTCCTTAATTTTTCTCCTCTCTCAGTTCCCTTCAGCGCAGGTCAGTGGTGCTTCTGCTGATAAAACATTATATGTAGCCCTATATATGTCACAGGGATTCATATCACTAGACAAGAGAGTCCTTCTCAGATACTTCCTGGATAACCCCTTCTTTATTACTGTCTCTGCTGAAATGCATCCGTGAGTCACACGTATAATCTTGCTGTCTAGCTGTACCTTTGGGCTTCTCTCCAGAGCATACTTTCCTAACCGTGAATCTCCTAAGACTGGCATCTTTTACAATTGGGCTGCAAATTTCTTAAATCATGCAATTTTTTTTGGTTGTTTCATTTTGCCTAATGATTCCTTCCTCAACCTCTCTTTCCTTTTGCATTATACTCTGGAAAAAGAAAACCAAGCCATACCTTCAAAACTTCACTTGGAAATCTTTTGAGCTAAATATGGAAATCAATTGCTTAGAAGTTCATCTTTGCACCCAGCCCACCACTCAGCCAAGTCCTGCTGATGTTCCTGCCTTTTTCTGACAACATGTTTTACATTTTATTCTAAGTTCTCAATAATAAAAGTACATTTAAGGCCCACATTTCCATCCACATTATCTATGCCTGCACATGCATTCTCTAAGATTTCTTTACTGCACTCCTTAGTGTCTCCAGTGTTCTCACTCGCAGGGCCTTCAACATTCATAATCCTGTCGCTTGTGCTTTCAGGGCAATCCAAGTATTTTTATATACCAAAAACCCCTCAAAATTAATGCAACTTCTGCCCATTGCCCAACTTTGACACAATTCCCACATTTCTACATGGTTGTAATAGAAGCATCTCATTTTCTAGTACGTCAATCTGTATTAGTTTCCTGTGGCTGCTGTAACAAATTATCACCAGCCTGGTGGATCAAAAGAACATAAATTTATTCTTTCACTGTTTTGGATGCCAGAATATTACATCGAGGTACCAGCAGGTCCATGTTCCATCAAGAGGTTGTGGGGAGGTCACTTCCTCAATTCTGCTAGCTTTTAGTATTTCCCAGATGCCTTGGCTTTGAGGCCACTCCACTCCAATCTCTACCTCTGTCTTCACATTGCCTTCACTTTTGTGTGTCTCTTTTCTTCATATCTGTTTGCTTGCCTTGGATATAATACAGATAAGACAGGATAATCTCCTTATCTCATGATCCTTCATTCAATCACAACTTCAAAGACCCTTTTATAAATATACTATATTTGAATATAGACCCAGTTTTTTGGAGAAGATCATAATTGAGCCCATAACACAAAAGCTCAAAATTTATTATCAGCTAAAATATCCTGTCATATTGCCAGGTTGTCACTCAGAAAACGAAGTGAGGCCCTGTGGAATTCGCCCTGGCTGTGAGCTGTGTTCTTTCCTTAGAAGAACTAGGAACGTCTCCCATGAAGCGCTCACCTGAGTCCATTAAGGAACAATGGCATCTGCAAGTGGCATGAAAATGTGATTCCCCTTTACTGATCTGTTTTTCAATAGCAGCTTCACTCACACAATTAGGGGTCATGCAATGTTAGGTGTTGGAGAATGCTTACATTCAATAAGCAACATCAAAACATTTTTTGATTACTGGAATAGTCCTTTGCTTTGACTTGCATTTCAGAATGAAAAGGAACTTTAAAATAAGCAAAAGTCACCATTAGTGAGAGAAAACAATATGGAACTAGTCAACATAAACAAATACAAACTAGATAATTCCTAAATATTTGAATCAGACTGTACAAGAATTGAAAATTCCTCACTTCATGTAGTGAAGTTAGTTATAATCCTAACACTAGAAGCTTAAGGTGCTAGTACTGAAAAAGATGACTGAACACTTATTTCACTTTTGAATATAGATTTCAGTACTGTGAATTAAAATGAGAATATAGAATGTAACAATGTGTTATTTCCCATTAAAAAAATAGATTTTATTCTTGCTGGGTGCAGTAGCACATGCATGTAATCCCAGTGTATTGGGAGGCTGAGGCAGGAGGATCCCAAGTTGAAAGCCAGCATTAGCAAAAGTAAGGCATTAGGCAACTCAGTGAGACCCTGTCTCTAAATGAAATACAAAATAGGCCTGGAGATGTGGCTCAGTGTTCGAGTGCCTCTGAGTCAATCCCTGGTACCAAAAAGAAAAAAAAAACAAAACAGGTTTTATAAAAAGTAATATTTTATTAAAAAACGAACTTTGGTAGTTTTATTAAATAATAGAATAAAATATTTATTATGATTTTTAAGACATAAAGAGTAATTTTACAACCCACAATTGTACTCATCAATCAGTTAAAGAAAAAAAAAAACTATTTCTAAGTTTCTGGGGTTCCATCTGCCCTGTGGATTCCACCCCCTTCCTGAGTTCCTCTTGCTTTCTTCCTGTTCTTTTCCCTCAGAACTAACCATGATCCTGATTTTTTGTGTTTTCCATTTTCTCTGTTTCCCTTAGAATTCCATTAAATATGTGCAGATCTCTAAAAAACATGCTGTTCATTTTTGAATGTTTTGAGTATTACATAAATACAATCCTGTCATGGGTATTTCTGACTCACCATGATCAAAATGTTGTAGCTAAGTAATTTATCTTTGTATTGATTATGATTCATTTTCACTCACTTTGACTCCTATTTTGAATTCCACCAAGTGAACAGACCCCAATTTAGCTATCCATTCTGCTCCTGATGAGATATGGTTGTATGTGTATCTTGACGTTATAAGCTGTGTTCTGCAAACACCATAGATTCTGACACACACGTTTCTCCAGAGTAGATCTAGGGATGGGATTTGTTTTCTGAGGTCCAGTGATTGTACCAATTTAGCTTCTCAACAACTGCACCCAGAGCTTCCCATACTCACAACACTTGACAATTTCATCAGAACGAAGTTGTTTCCAACAGAGTGTCTGTGAAGTGGGAGCTCCTCCGGGTGTTGACTCGCATGCCCCACGTTTAAAAAAAATTTACATATGAAAATGGCACATATTTATGGGGTAATGACTATTTTGATACATGTATACATGGCACTCTAGAAGCTATTTTCTCCTAATTGTAGCTTAGAACCTATTGAAGCAGCTTTCTCCACCATTCCTCTCCGCATTCCTCTCTCAACTTCTGTGACAGCAACATTTTTAGCTTTTGCCTGAGTGAGATGGTGTGCCATTGGTCTTTCTGTGCCTGGCTTCTTCCACTTAGCACAGTGTCCTCTGGACATGACAACATTTCATCCAGGCTAAATGGCATCTCATCGTAAATATATTCTGCATTTTTCTTTATCTCCATTGAGCATGTCACAGGTTTTACATGAATTGAACAAACTCAACCCTTCCAGCTGCCGCTAATCCTGAGAGTCTACAAGTTACATCTTTTGTTCATATTTATAGTGATTTTTAATAAGTCATTTAATAATTAATTTGTAGTGAAAGTAACTGTATATATTTTAAGAGTATCAACATTAATACTGAAGTATGTAATAGTTTTGACTAATGTGTAGTTCAAGTATTTAACCATGTAATTTCATGATTTTTGACCTTCGAGTGACACAAAGGTATTGTCTGTTTATAAAATTTTTAAAAAAAGAAAACTAGGTGATGATCCCCATTTTTTCATCTCAGCGAGAAGTAAGTTTTTAGACGTTTTTTGTCATTTAACAGGCATAATTTTAACTTGCATTATTTTTTAGGAGGCTGAAGTATCCTTTGAATAATTTAAGTTATTAATGAGCTAGAAATCTTTGTTCCTTTTATTGGTTTATGATATTTGAGTCTTATTTAAAAAATTTTCTCAGCCTCAATGTAGCAAAAATAACTATCATCATCTAATAGTTCATAATTTTGATTATAAATTATAAAATTGATTACAATAGTTTAAAAATCTTGCCTTGCTTCTTAATTACTGTTGAGATTCTTCCCAGTGTGCTCAACTCTTTGAATGAATGTTCTTTCTGAAAATCTAGTGAAGTTTATTTTCTTTGTATATATTTCTTCAACTGCTGCAATCAAACACAATATAATTAATTAACCATCCATAAACAGCTTTGTTTGCTTGGTTAACGAAAAAGCCATCTGGAAGCTTACTTAGGGTACATATGAGTGTGTATGTGTTTGTGTGTGTGTGTATAGACATAGCCCCAACATAATGTGAAGTGCACCTGTGTAAGTGTGTGTACAAACATACATAATTTGGGGGAAACAATTTTACTGTGATAAAGTATAATATTTTAAATTTCCTAATTTTTCTGCCTATGATTGGAAATCTGATGATGAACAACCAGCCTGGTATTATCAATATATATTATTTTCTATGGCACAACAATGGTGTCATTGTATAATAAAGACATACTTTGCCATCCAATCAGATAGCAAAGTAAAATCCACACTCCTCTGTGACTTTAAAGTGTTGAGTTCGACCTCTCTTGATGGACATCAGGAAGATGCACCACCATTAAATGAATGCAATGTCACAGTCTGGTGGTACAAATGTCCCTGAGAAAAGTCATTGCATTATGAAGACATCATCAAGGTGTAGTGCACTGGATGCAAAGACAGGAGCACACTGTCTGGTCTTGGCCACGGTGGCTCAACTCTAGTTACCACGGGAAAGCAGCCGTAGGCAGGGTGCCTGTGAATGAGCATGCCTCCGTGTGCCAATAAAACTTTACTTTTAGACACCACAATTTGCATCCCACACAATTTTTATATCGTGAAATGTTAATCTCACTTTATTTAAAAAAAAAAAAAGACTTTAAAATGTGAACTTAATTCCCTAGTTTAAATATTCCACAATGTCAAAGGGTTTGCCTGGAATAAATATTAGTGTCCCTAATGACATTAGATTTGGGGCTTTTTTTTTTCACTTTGAAATCGGATTCATCCTTCCAAAGCACATCTATGCAATTACTATTATTGTCGTTTACATGGATGAAGGGCAATGATTTCAGGGCGTAATTATTCTGAGTAAAAAATTCAATAAAAGAGCATGTGTCTTGAACGGTACTGGGGAAAATACCCTCCAGATTCTATTTTACGACTGGCTAAAATATGGATGAAGGAAAATAATCCTCAGCACTTTGGGCTTCAATTTGAAATTCAAATGTTTAGAGACATGAGACCATGCTTAGGGAGGTCACTGATATTTTGAAAGAGATGCATTGGAAGGGTGATCTGCACATTCAGGAATCGTCCTTTCTGACTTGGCTCCCTTTTCGGGCCAAAGTGTACTGGCCCCTCCTCCTGTCTAGATGCAGGGCCGTAAGCCGGTTGGAATGCACTAGTGATCTGCAGCTGTGCAGGGCTCTGAGCAACAGCCCCTGCACACCTGGATTTTTCTCCCCTGTGCAAGGACTGCGCTTCTGAAAGATCTTCCAGTTCTCTGTGGCCTGGGTCCTGGGCCGTCCTCACGAGGTGGGCAGTGTGCCCTGCCTTGCGTGCCACTGGCTAAGATAGAAGTTTTCATAGCAGGGCTGGCTGATCTGACCCTGGTATTTTTGCTTTCAGCGTCTCCAGCAGCTTTTATATGTGCTGTGTTTATTAACTCCAAGCTGGTTTTGTCCATATTTTCCCCTCTTAATCTCTTCCATCCATCTGTGTCTTATGAGTAATTAAATGCATGGATGGTTTTGATTTGTTTCTCCTAAAATGTGTCGAAGTGTGGTTTTGCCGTCTGTGCTGTGTTGGCTAGGTGAGAGTACCCCCGACCCCTTGCTGACAACAAGAATTCACATTTTGATGCCAGTAATCCAGATCACTAGGTGTTTTTTAAGCCTACAACAATTTCAGCAAAGACTCCTTCTTGTCTTGGTGATTTGCCTTCAGCAACCAGTGGCTGAGTCCACTAAGCACCTCAGGTTGGGTGCTTGTGCTTAGTATCTCTTCAACCCACACCAGCCATTCCAGTCCCTGGAGGCCCTGGGGTGGCAGCATGGTCCAGCAGGGCTGTTCGTTCTCATAGGAACTGCAGGACTCACCCCACTGGAGCTCTTGGTCTTGACGGGAGAGTGGTCACCAGAAGGGAAAGCCTTGCTCTGCTGTCCCGTGGAGAGAGTGGCCATCCAATGCCAACTCCTCAGTTATCAGACTTTCTCATTGAGGCATGGGAACGATGGTTTGCTTGTCTTGGAAACAGAAAGAGGCCAAAGCTGATCACTGAGATTTAGGCTCACGTTCTCTGAAATCAGAGTTCTGCTTTGCTTGTGTTGGAGTTAGTCCTGGGACATGGTCCGACAACAGTGAGCTGACTCTGATCCACATCCACATGTACATTCACTCACACGTCCCTTGTTACCAAAGAGATGACTGTTGACGTCATCTGGGAACATTTTATCAATGTTCAGTCAACTTTCATCTTGGGCTTATTGAGAAATTTAAATGGAGAACACAAACAGGAATTAATCTCTCCTTCATTGAGGGTGTGTGTGTGTGTGTGTGTGGGTGTGCACATGTGCCCACTAGTTCAGATGGGGAGGTGATAGATGAATTCCATAGTATGCAATAATTATGAGAATTAAGAATGAAATCTCTAGAAGCCTCAGTTAAGACATGAGGAAACAAGGCCTTGAGGATCTGGTGTTCATCCAGAGTCATGGTTTATGGTGGATCTTTGGCTAGAGCCAGGTTCCCTGTGTTCCTGGGCTCCAGGTGTTGATGTCTCTGACTGTGTCCCCACCCTGTATGGACACACACACACACACACAACCACAGATGCATTTTATAATCTCTTTGGAGGGAAGAGGAAAGAGAATCCTGATGTATTGTGGAATTGTTTCTGATGGATCTCTTCCCAAGTCATTCGAGCCGTCCCCTTGTCCCTAACCATGACTTCCTCCACACCCCCCCGCCCCCCCCCCCCCCCCCCCCGCCAACTGTCTTCTACAAAGTCATTTCCACATGAAATCTATGTAACTGACACTGGTGCTCACATCCTGGAAACAGTGCCACCAACCACACTAGAGCGCGATGGTGGGAGTCCTCGGGCACTCTCGGTCTCGCTGGTGAGGGTGTCTCTTGGCCAGGGGCCAGCAGGCTCCTTCTCCTTCCTACCGAGTGAAAGTTTGCTTTGGCTCAAACATGGAGGCTTGATGGGAGGGAAACGAAAGTGAAAACACTGAGAGCCAGCTGAAGCCCAGGACACAAGTTCCAAGAGCTTAGAACCAGCTGTTGGGAGCTGTGACTGGCTCAAGCTAACCTGTCTCCAGGCAGTACTGATTTTTTTCCAGACAGGGACAGATCTCCACATTGGCCTGTTGGGACTCACCACAGTGGAGGAGGCCTTGGCTTCTGAGGCTGAAAACCCCGCTATAGTTGGGTCTGGAAGGACCCCCAGAGGACCCTGTGTCGAAGGCTTGGCTCTTAGCTTGGGGGCTATTGAGAGGTGGTGGAGCCGCTGGGAGGTGGAACCCAATGGGAGGAAACTAGGTCACGGGGGGTGTGCCCTGGAAGGGGACTGGGGGCCTGGTCTGTTTCTCTTTCTCCTGCTTCACTCCTGGCTATGAGGTGAGCCCGTATTGTTGTTTGGGGGCTGGGGAGTGAACCCGGGGCCTTGTGCATGCGAAGCAAGCACTCTACCAACTGAGCTCTCTCCCCAGCCCAGAGAGGACCCATTTTTCTCTGACAACATGTTTCCCAGCATGATGTGCTGCCTCATCACAGGCCCGAAAGGAGAGGGAGCCATCTAAAAATGCAAAGAAACCTCTAAAACTTTGACCCCCAAATACCTTTTCTCTTTGTAAGTTGATGCTCTCATGTAACTGCCATAGCAACAAAAAGCTGATTAATACAAAACCTGTCCCCATTTTCTCTCACCTGCTACCAAAAAGATGGTGGTCATCTTTTGTCACTAAGAGCCATCAAAGAGGTGATCAGATTGGCCTGGTTCTCAATGAGGATCACCCAGTCTGAGGGCTTTCAGAGGTGGACTGTCTGGCCTTATTGAGCAGGCACTTGTTATTACTTGCTACTCTTTGAAGGCCTGTAAGGCCCATTGCTCCTTCTTTTTTATTATTTTGTATTTTTATTTTGGATTGTTTTCATTGCACACATTAATTCCATTCGGTGTGATGTCCCTAGACAGTCACACAAAGTGCACTGGTCATACCCAATCTTCATGTCTCCTCCCTCCCTCCCACTCACATCTTTCTTGGTCCCTAGGAATCACTATTTTATTTTCAAGTCATTATTTTTTTAGTTTTCACATAGGTGAGAGAACATGCTGTACTTCTCTTTCTGCATCTGGTTTATTTCACTTGACATAATGTCCTCCTGTTCTATCCATTTTGCTACAAATGGCTGAATATTCCATGTGTATAGACTACATTTTCTTTATCCATCCATTTTGGCTACTGGGAACAGTGCCACGTGATCCAGCTCTCCCATCCTGGATGTCTATCCAAAGGAAATAAAAGAAACCTACATCTCCAGGTTCCTTCCTTCCTTCCTTCCTTCCTTCCTTCCTTCCTTCCTTTCTTTTTTTCTTTTTTTTTTTTTTTTGTAATTTGGCTCTTTGATTTTAAATTGCTTTAAATTTATAGAAGAATTTCGAATATGGTGCTGCAAGTTCCTGGTCCTTCATTCAGCTTCTTCATCAGTCAACATCTCGGAAAGCCATGGTGTGTTTACCGTAGATAAAATACTGTGAACTGCAGACTATGCGAGCTCATCTCATTGTCCCCTAATGTCTACTTATTTTTCCTCCCAAGATCATTTCGGACAGTGCACTGTGTTCCAGTGCACTCATTTCTCTTTGGTCCCAGTCTGTAGTATTTCTCAGAGCTTCACATGACCTTGGCACCTCTCAGTAATGCCTATCAAGTGGTTTGCAGAATCCCCTTAAAGGGGGCTTGTATGTCATTTCCTCCTGGTGACACAGTTGGAAATTTCAGGAAGACCACCATAGAGGGAATCTGTCTGTCTCATCTCACGTTAAGGGAGGCATGATATCAACAGGGCTTCTCATCTGGGTGGGCCATGATTAAGGTGGTATCGGTCAGCTTTCTGCCCTGAAGACCCAGTAACTTCCTTTCCATGGCTTGGTCCTTCATGGAGGTAGGGGTCAGGAGGGCTGAGCTCCACTTCCCAGAGGGAGGAGTGTTGAAGGATTTGTGGACATGAATGAAAACTACCACACTAGCAGGGAAATTGGGTGGGGGTACTTTCAGGCTAGGCCAGTATCCCGGTTCTCGCTGAAGTTCTGACCACTAACTGGCACTGATCAGTGGACTTGCCTGCATAAATTGTCCCTGTGGGCTCCCTCAGTCTTCTGAGTGTATTCATTGCAACTGCTCCATAAGCAAGATGCGTTCCTCCCCGCCGTGGAGTGTGGAGTCCATCATGTGTACCAGCACGGATTCGCGGCCATTCATTTTGTTCTTTGGGGTAAAATCAAAGGCGATGGTTATTTGTTTTTGTTGATAAAATTATTCTAGCTTTGACCATTGGTGCTCTTTTAAGGTTTGTTCCTGTTGAAATGTTCCCATCTCCCACCTCCTTCCCCATTTTTAAAAACTTGCTCACTTTCTGGAAGAACAAAAATACTCCAAGCTCATTTTAAATTTTCTCTTCCCTGGTGCAGAACAAGACTTTTCTCCATGGAGTCTTTGCTCCTTCTATTGGAAACAGACACAGACCAAGTTGTAGCTGTTGAGTAGGCTAATTGCAAGGGGAGTGTCAGTTTTTAAGCCTTTTCAGCAAACAGAAGTAGAAAAATGAGCATGTGTATAAACCCGAGTTTGTGTTTCTGTGTGTGTGTGTGTGTGTGTGTGTGTGTGTATGTCTGTGTATTCATTTGCATGCACATTAAAATAAATAGGGGTCCATATTGCTATCTTTGGCTGTAATCAAGAAGGATAGGGTTCATTTTGGCATCTCCGCCCCCTTTCTTTCTTTGTAACTTTCTCTATCAGTAAGGAAACGGGGTCTCTTTCCCTGCAACGTGTTTGTAGATTTGTTTAATCCTAGCATGCGGATCAAGTGTTTGCAGAATTGCTACCCTAATATGTGAGAAAAAAATTACTTACAATGTATGCCTTATGTAATTTTTTTCATTTGTATCCTTATAGTACCCTGTCAGAAGATCCTTTTAAATAACAATGCCCATCATAATACCCTTCTACCACCCCCTTCTCCAATCCCTCTTAACCTACCTAGTTCTTCTCATTGAAGTGATCACATTCCAATGCACAGTAAAAATTCTGCATAGTTATGAAGTTTTGTCTCCACAGGTTTACGAATATCTCTTCAAGTGCTGCTTTTAATTCCTTTGGTTATGTGTACCCAGAAGTGAGACTGACTGAAACCGGGATCTTGATGTGGCTTTCCAGGTGGCTCTGATGTGCATTCAGTCGAGATTGTGAACCCACATCTAAAGTCTCCGTCACACTCCTGAGAGAGAGGCTGGCTGGGGGTTCCAGTGGGTAAAGCACTTCACTGGTATTTTTCGAATGGGTGAATTCACAATGAAATCCTCGGGTGCCACACAAAAATCCAAACACATATTTCTAGAAGAAAACAACGACCACAAAGTTGGATGTTAAAGCTGAGGGTTTTTTTGGAAAGTAGTTCTATCAATGTGTTCCTAAAAACAGGCTCCTTCTCTTTCATCTCCCACCCCAACGTGCAAGTCAGCTCTCTGCCAATCCAGCCCACACACTCTTGATGGGAGGAGAACAGGGGACGGGCCAGTCACTTTCACAACCCTCAAGACTTGGAAACAACCAAAGTGTCCATCCACTGAGGGTGGGTTAGAGAGAATATGGTGCATGCCCACAAGGGAAAAGTCTTCAGCCATAAACAGAATGAGATGCTGTCATTTGTGACCTGGAACAGGGGGTCATTATGTTAAGTGAAATAAGCCAGGCACAGAAAGACCAAGTACCAAGCCATCTCACTCATATGTGGCATCTAAAAAGGTCGATCTCATAGAACATGAGGGTGGTCATTCCCTCCAGAGGCTGAGAAGAGAAGTCAGGAGGAGGCCCCAAGTTCCAAGGAGACAGGTGTAAGAAGTAGGGTGACCATAAGTGACAACTGTACTGTAATATTTTGTGATATCTCAAAAAGTTAGAAGAAAGGACTTTGCAAGTTTTTACTATAAAAAATGATAAATGTTTGAGGAGATGGATATATTAATCCTGCTTTAAACATTACACCATGTGTACATGAATCAAAATATCGCATTATCCCATTAATAAGTACAGTTTTTGTGTCTTCATGTATCACTTAAAATAAGTTTGATTGAATATAAATACGTAGAAACCTAACTTATTTAGATCCTTAGAATAAAATGCTTAATGTTTACTGTCCACCAGAGTGTGGGTGCCTTCCAACATCTCAAGCCAGAAACATCTCGATCTTAGGACAGAGGTCTGGGGAATGGCACCCTGGCCGGCAGGGGTGAGCAGGGAAGGAGCTTCTGCCCCCCCAGGCCTGGGTCATCCTGTGGCTCTGAGCTCAGCGGCTGCAGTGGGAGAGGGGAAGACTGTCCTCCATGTGAGGGGAGGTGGCTCAGGGCCCATGTCTGCCCTGGACGGCTGCTGCCCATGGAGAGGAGGGCTAGCTGTGTGGCAAATCTTCCTGGCTTCTGCCCCTGGAGTTAAGGTCATTGTCCAGTGGAATGGCAGTCATTGTGCTCTACAGCTGGGCCTGAGTCCCCCCGCCCATGTCCCCACAGTGGCCCAGCTGCCCAGGGTTAGGGGTTGAGGACAACACCCAGGGGCAGTTATTATTTCTCAGAGTGGTGGCTACACAGGGTTTTCAGTTAATTGGATAAGCTCTGTCCCTGCAGCCTGGCGCCCATTTATCTTGGGCCATCCTGCAGACTTTCATTTCTTTTTTCCACTCTTCATACCACTCATATTTGCTTTCTCCTCAATTAGGTAGGTGCAGCCCTGGCTGAGAATTCCCCACCCTCTCCCATTTATACTCCTACCTCCTTCTTACACACACACACACACACACACACACCAGCTCCTGATGCCCTTTATTCCAGCTACCTGCATGATAACACCTGGGAAAAGGGTAAGGAAGGTACCTGTACTCTCTTCTTTATTCACGAGTTGCATTCTAGTGCCCAACCCTCCCCTGGAAGACCCTGCAGTCCCACTGGCCCCTTGGGGACTGGCTGAATACATGCAATGTCCTGCTCTCAGGAAAACTCTACTGCTCATGATTTCCTTTCCAGAAAGCAGAGAAGTGGCTGCAGTAGTGACCGACACTTGCCGAGTGCTGAAAAATCCTCTCTCCAATTAATTGTACCTACCATTAATATCCATTCCAGGGGGATCAAGGTGGCTACCCTGTTTTTCTGAGGGACAGATAAAAGGATGAGGGAAGAAGGAAGAATGAGATATGACTGTTTTCCAATTTCCCATATCTCTAGTAAGGTCTGTATTTGTGTTTGAGACATAAAACTGAAACAAAATCTTCATGAAGAGTTTATCTCACTGCATACGGCAAAGAAGGACTAACAAATAGAAAATCTGACTCTCAGAAGTTTTGAATTCAAACCCCCAGCAAATCTTTCCGAATCAACAACCAAAAAATTCACTTAGAATCCTGACTCACCAAATTGATTTTCCTTTCCACTAATGGGTAGCAACCCACATTCTCAAAACTGCTGACATCATCATGTGCCAGGTGGGAGATGTTGGCACATTTCATTTAACCTTACAAAATGCATTTGGGGAGGATATTAATAGCTCCATTTCACAGGTGAGCAAACTAAAACCTCAGTCAGTTTAAGTAACTCGGAGAAATCCTTTGCCTGATAAGAGCAAGTTTGGCAGAGAGTACCATATTCTTTGCAATGGAAGGACTGGACATTTCCTGTGCTTGATGGTGGCAGTAGTTACCTGCAACTGGGCCCAACTAGGGTGTCTGTGAGTAGCAAATTGCTCTTTCAACACCCATGCCTGAGCTAAATGTGAGGGTGCTGCTTTTGTGGCTGGTCTTGCCAACGCACCCAACTGCGGGTGCGTTGTCTGCAAGAACTTCAAGAACTGGGTTTGGTCTTCTGTTTTGCTTTTCTCTGCTTTGTGTTTTAATTGGTAAGTTTATAAAACTGTAGGTTTAATCTTGCTGTTTCGAATGGCATATATTCCCAACTGAACTGAAATTAGCCCTTTATTTCTCTATAGAATTGGCTCTTTTTTTCTTTTGTGTGTTTGCTTATATTTAGTTTCTTTTAAAAAATTTATTCTTTTTAGGTATACATGACAGTAGAATGCAGAGTCTTGTAGGTGCAGTCCTCAGATTTTATCTTGATTCAGAGGAGTGTGTAAAATAAAACAAAATGATACAGAGGTGTTCTCTTCCTGGGATTTAATACAACTCTCAAATTTGAGGAGAGAAGGTGATATAACATCACAGAGTTCCCTTCTTCATTTCTATAGTCCTTCCAAAAATGTCTGTTTGGATCCCATTTGGTGGCCAATAATGCTCTGGGCCTGAGATTATACATTCTCGTCTTGGTTAATCAGCTTTCCAGGACTGTGATTATATACCTGAGAAAATCAACTTATAAGGAAGAAAGTTTACTTTGGCCCATGATCTCCGAGCACAGTTGCTTGGACCTGTGGTGGCACAACCAACACCAGGGTGGAAGCACATGGCAGAGGAAGCCTGTTCACCTCATGGCATCTGCAAAGCAAAATAAACACAACAGGAAAAGGGATTCCCAATAGCTCCTTCAAGAGCACACCCCAGTCTCTCAACTTGCTCCCACTGGGCCTACCTCTTACAGGTTCGACCATTTCCCAAGAGTTCTGCAGGCTGATGACCAAGACTTGAGCACATGGCCCTTGGGAGAACATTCCAGATTCAAACTATAGCAAGTCCTTAAGTGGATAATGAGCTCATCTGGTGCTTCTCAAACCTTGGCACATCTAGGAATCCTCTGAAAAGCTTGTTGCAACACAGACCGTGTGAGGCCCACCCAGAGTTTTCCATCCAGCAGGTGTGGGGTGGGCTGCAATTCAAGATCCTAACACGTCTCCAGGTGCCGCTGCTGGGCTGGGACCTCACTTGGAAAGCCATGCATCTGGAGGAAAAGGTTTTCCCACATGTAACATCTGGGGACATATCTGAAGGCTAACGAGGGGCCCTAGAGACTCCTGAGAGAGAGATGGCTGAGGGTCAAGGTCAGCCTGAACTGATCTGCACTCTTAGTTGCCATCCAATCTCTTTCTTTCTCTTTCTGAAGGGTGGCTCGCTCCAGAAGCTGGAAGTCTCTGTGATTGGCAGGTCCAAGTGGACCCCCTCCCCTGGCTGAGGCCATCCCATCTGTTAGAACATATGCTCTGAAACCCACAGGCCTTCTACCCCGAGCTCATTATCTACAAATTACTAAGCTAGCAGCCCTGAACGGCTCCTCTCTGCCCATGACCAGTAAACCAAGCCGGCTGCTGCAAGTTTGACAGGTGCTACCCAGCACCTGCCCCCACCCCGGCTCCTCCTCCCCCCTGGCTCCCTCCTGCTGCTGGCATAGAAGCCTTACAGAAAGATGCTAGGGTCTTGGCAATTAGGGTCTCGGGAATTTTGCACGGATAGTGTTTGTTTGAGTGGCAATCATTAAATTACAAGGAGGATTACCCCCTGAACAACATGGATTTTCTCTTAGATACTCTGTTTGATAATGAGCAGGAATGTGTTCAAATCAAGCCAAATCTGCAAATGTCCTTGGAACTCTTGAATCTGTGCAGGTGCCCACTTGGGTCTCTGACACAGGAAACCCACGCTGAGGGCCCTGCCTTCAGGAGACCCAGCGCCCGCTGCCTCACTGAACCCATGACATCCAGGAGCAGCACTGGGGAGGACAGCAGGAGCTCTGCTCTGCTCTGGGGCCACAGCTACCCACCTTTCCTCACCTGTCTCTGGGTTAGTTTGCAGGACTTAAGGGGCTCTCACCTGTACATGAATACTACTGCTACGTATTAACGCATTGTTAGTGTTAATCACACTACTAGTTAAAACAAGTGAATGAGAGGGAAGGGAGTAGAATCTTTTTCTGTTCGCAAAAATTCCAATTATTATGATTTGTCCGAAAGAGGGCTCACACCATTTATAAATGTATTCCAGCTGACACTCACCTAATGTCTCCTAGGATAAGTCCAGGAGGTTGAAACTGCTGTATCTCATTTAATACCAACTGTTACTCTGAAACCTTGCAGATCTGGTGCCTTTCAGATGGTGATATTTAGCACAGAAGATAGAACAGGTTCTGCTCAATAGTTGAGAAACCCCTTGGAGGAGATGCACATGGCCCAGCAGCACTAACCAGGTAGCTTTTTAAAAAGTTTAAATCCAGGGCGGCGCACCTTGGAACCTGGAAGAACTGGCTTCTCCTTGCTTCTTACTGGGGTGAAGAAGTTGAGGGGGTACAGTTTCTGTGGACTGGTGTCTATCATGGAAAGAAACCCCCCACCCACTGGCTTCAGTGAGTCTCATCATACTGGCAGCCATTGGGAAGGTGGGAGAAGACAAGAGCTGCTTTCCTGAAGGCACAGGATCCCCTTTGGTTAAAAAATAGAATCTAGAGCCGAGGAGAGTTGTTCAGTGTAGCTAGACACGTCCAAACTGGGGGCTCTCACTGTGCCTGAACCTGGGGGGAGAGGAAACTGGGTATGTACGGACCCTGACGCAAAAAATCAAGGACAAAGGTCGAGCTCACTAGGAGCAGCCGAGGAGGTTTTGGCTAGCCAAGGTGACCTCCTTTCCAAACCCTGGCTGTTCTGGTTTGAGAATGGGATTATGCAGCTCCCCAGGGTCCAGCCCAAGGCACACTGGCACCAACAGGCTTATTCCAAGGTAAAAGGGCATCACGGACACAGGGCGCCCCAGCCCCGAATGTGGGTGAATGAGCACAGCCCTGTCTCCCAGACTCTGAAATAAACAAAAGCAAGCCAGGGACTAGGGTTCTGAGGCCACCCCAGGGCAAGTTTCTCTGGATTCCCATCAAAACCAGCAAGTGCTGACACCCAGCTCTGCCGGAGCTGCCAAGGAGTTTACCTTGCGTCACCTTCCACAAGCCCAAGGGGCCACACCAGCAGCCAGGGACATTCAGAGTTACTCCTTGACGTCTGGAAATTGGAAAGGGGACATTTACATGGGGCCGGCTGGGGGCCTGGTGCACACACCATGTTCTCCAGCCCCTTGAGTGCTTTATGGGACAACTGGCAGAAATACAGAGTCTCCGGGCATAGGCTGAGCTCCTCGGGGCTGATGGGGAGAGAGGAGAAGAGCAGGTGCCCGGGCGCTGGGACAGTGGTTCTCAGGATGGCAGCAGCAGCACCAGAGATTGTCCGTATCCAAGCTTCTGATTGTGAAGCCTTCCCACCCAGGCCCAGGCCAAGCGTCTTGCTCAATTCTCTCGATGCAACGTGGCCCCATTTTGCAGAAGGGGAAAGAGGGGCTCTAAGTGGTCCAAAAAGCAGCAAGCAAGACATCCTCTTGGGAACTTCCCTATGTCCCCACATCTTCAAGAGCCGGCACCCTTCCTTTCTTCCCATGTCTTGTCTGCAAACCAAAGGACCTTTGGATCTGGAAGTGCATCATCATCAACCTGTCTCCCAGGACTCTTATCAGAGCCTCCAGGCAAAAGTATCACAGCCAGATTTCTCCATTGTCTTCTTAAAAGAGTTGCAGCAAAGTCCTCATGGCCCACTGCCGTGTAGTTAAAGCAGCATGCTCACCTGCCCTGCGTGGGGCAGGGGACAGCCTGCTGCCACATAGCTGGCCAGTTACCCCCCTTCCCCAGTGAGAATCCGTAAAAATAGGTTAAATAAGCAGGATACACGCAGCCCTTCGCTGGCCAGTGAGCATGAATCAAAGCACAGGGGCTTACAGGGAAAAGGACAAGCACTTCCAGGCACAGGAGAAGTTCCCACAGACAGGACCTGTACTCAGACACCAGGGAAGATCTGGATCCAAAGACTGCAGGGGAGCAGGCCAGGGGATGGATGCAGCAGGTGTCCAGCCCTGTCCGTCTGGCTCTGGGGTTTCCCCTCTCGCCTCTTGTGCTGAAGGCTGACCTCCTGCTCCCACCTGAGCTGCACCCTCCTCTGGGGCTCACTTCCTGACACAGCAGTTCCTTAAAGTGACATCTCTGGGGGGCAACCCACCCCCTTAAGATACCTGTGCTTCATACACGTGTGACACACAGCACACGTACACACTGCATCGTCACGCCACACGTGCCTTCCTCAAATCACACTTGCAGACACAGGACACACACACACACACACACACACACACAAATGTGCAAGCGCACAGCATTTCAATTATGGACTTCTGCTGCCACCTAGAGGTTCAAATGTGGATAAACCAGTACGAAATCATCTTGAGATCTGAAAATACCGTCTTGATCGAAGAGCAATGGTTTATTTTTGAAGATCAGGATATGAGCGTTTCCATGAAGGCAAAGAACTACGTGGTATTTGGATAAGGCGTCTGTGACCTTTATGTTACAGAATCTTCTTTCCACCTTCTTGAGATCTAATGACCCCAGGGTATGCCTGTGTGAGCACATATATGTTTGTATGCTTGTGAGCTCATGTGTGCACAGCCATGCACGTGCATACCCGCGAAAGCCAGTTTGAGAGGTGTGTGTGTGTGTTCTGTGTGTGCGTATGTGTACATGTCTGTGTGTGTGGTTCTTGGGAAGGCATTGTGGTGGTGAGAGTCCCAGAACCCATGGAGGAGGTTTGGAAGGAGGCGCAAGGGGTGGAGGGGGAAGCTCAAAGTCAGAGTACGACATCATTGGCCCCAGGCTTCCAGGTCGATCCGTTTGGAAATACTTGCCAATTCGTATAAAAGCTTCTGAAGGAGCCCAGCGTCAGCTCTTATGCCTTCTCTGGGGGACGTGCGGCCTGTGACAGTGATCAGAGCATCTTTTTCCGTTAAGGCCCAGGTAGTAAAAATCTTCAGCTGTGCAAGCCGTCCAACTACTCACCTGGGTCCCGGTAACCTGAAAACAGCCATGGACAAGTGAACCAGGATGGATTCCAACAAAACCTTACTTAAAGACACTAAAATTTGAATTTCATGTGTGTCGCTTGTCATGAGCTATTGTTCTCTTTTAAAAAATGTGCTTTGATTCATTCGAATGTCTAGGGGTCGTTTAGAATGTGACCTGGAGAGCTAAAACTTGCCTTGCTGAATTTCTGTGACTGATTCTGGTATGATATCCAATGTCTTCTGTGCTGGATTCTAAACCACTGCTGGATTGAGTGCCCCGTAATGTTATGAACAATGTTACTGACATCTTGATATTGATGTTTTTATGTATGCCATTCCTATTCTCTATAGCATGCCCAATTAGCAGCTATTTATTTTCCCACCAAGAATAATACTGCAGCCAGCCATCTGAAGCAAAGTCCAAGTTTTTCTAATGGTTTCATTCAGAAAGTGTTGTCCTTGAACCTGATGCTCAGAGAAGGGATTAGAGTGGGAATTGGAAAATGGGTTCCTTTTGGCCTTGCTTTTGATTTTCCTGCTCTTCTGTAGCAGAGCACTGCTTCTTTGAAGGTATATAGGTCAACCATGTCATGGAGACAGTTGTGAGCTGCTGTCTGTCCACGTGTAGTCTGAGAATAAAGTGTAGCGGTGTCTATGCAGGGTAGCTATTTAAGGATGAAAGGAATATCTATGAGAATTCTTAGTAAGCTTTTGGATTTAAGAATCATGCTCTTTTATTTCCTCTAGCTGCTATTTGAATTTTCAAATTCGAGCGCGTCTGTCAATTTTAATGATATATATTTCACAACCATCTCAAAAATGAGGAAACAAGCACATCAACTTTAAAAGTTTTCCCAATTTATCCCTGAGAACTTCTTATTTTTCAAAACTAGAGGCATATCCTTTTGCCTTTTGCTTGTGAAACTTTGCTGGGTTAACCTACATGTCCCTCACCAGTCTTCATGATACCACAATACACGAAACAAGGTATCGTGTTTCATTTTCAACTGGAGCAACAGAAAGTTGAAGAGCTGCCCTGTGGCTTTATGGAGCTGTATGCTTGTTTTACTGGATGATCTTAGGGCTCCTTCCATGTCTCGTTTCCTAAAATTTCACAATTTTTGGAATGCAATACTGAATTCTTAAAAAGAGCATCTAACTGAGCCTAAGTTTTCATCGTCTGCATGATGCCCCTTCATAAAACATGCTCTTTAACAGCATCAATTACAGCAACACTGGGTGATATCATTTTGAATCAGATTAGAGAGGATCTCCAACAATCAGGTTCTGTGCACATTAATCCATCCTTGAAAGCTCAGAATTTTGTTCCAAGGCTGAAGTACATGCTGGCCTCTAAGCTGTTCTGTTAGGTGTCTTTGAGTTGGGCTCTGAAAAGATTCATTTCCCAGGCAAAGACCTGCGCAGGTGCTGTCTCCTTGGCAACACTTGTCGCTCTCCGCGGAGGTTCAGACTGTATGCCAGCCTTTCTCCCGGCTGCGTCAGTCCTTCTGCAGGCCCGTGCCGCCCTCCCAAGAGCAGGGACTGAATGGTCATGTGCATGGAGATTACCTGAGAAGTTCCTTCCAAAAGACAGATGCCTGGTAGAGTGGGGGCTGGCCTGGCTGAGACCCCGGCCTCTCGATGTCGCCAAGTGTCCCAGGGATTCTAGAAGCTTCTCGCAGGTGACACTGTATAGTTCTTTAAGCTTTATAGAGGGACAGTCATAACCCAGGGAGCACCTAAGAGTCATGAGAAAGACTGTTAACAAGCAGCAGGCCCAGGTGGCTCGCCCAGAGATTCTGATTCTGGGTACCTGGAGTGGGTTCAAGCAGGACGTTCGCTGATTATGTAAGCTCCCAGGGGTTCCCCAAGTCTTTGTTAGATACGAGCATCCCCACACCCAGCTTGCAGTGTTGTCAACCCTGCTAGTACTTCCAGTGTCATAGAGGAGGCCTACGCACCACAGGTGCCTGGTGTGGTTGGAGGTATGATGTCCCCAGGATGCCCAGGTCCTTGTCCCTGGAACTTCATGAATACTAGGCCTGGACATCTGGGTCTGCTGAAGAGTCACAGGTTGACCACACAGGCATGAAGGGGCTGACCTTGGGAGGGGAAGGCAGGAGTGTCCGACCTCGTAAATGAGATTCGTGTCATCCCTAGGCCCCAGAGCGCTGCCCCACGTCTCCCCACCTGAGGAGGCAGCAGCAGGTGCTATCTATGATCCAGGAAATGGGCCCCCACCGGCCGCCATGTCTGTAAGGGCCCCCGCCCTTCAACGGCTCAGCTTCTAGAACGGTGAGAAATGAATTTTTCCTGATCACAAGTCACCCAGCTTCTGGTATTTTGCTTTAACAGCACCAAGGGACAAAGGAAATTCCCTTACGTGGTAAGAAGCAGTTTGAAAATGTGATGGAATCGAGGATCTTGGCATGAAGAGGCGATCCTGGGTTCCCGTGTGCCCTGAGTGAGATCACAGGGTCCTCCTGAGAAGGCAAGTGAGTCAGCGTCGGGGTGGAAGGAAGGAGCCGGGACCAGCGAGACCTGAGGC
The DNA here is from genome assembly GCF_048772815.1 of Callospermophilus lateralis. NCBI lineage: Eukaryota > Metazoa > Chordata > Mammalia > Rodentia > Sciuridae > Callospermophilus > Callospermophilus lateralis. The sequence goes on from NC_135321.1 coordinate 75,770,479, forward strand.
GAAGAGACACACATTAGACCCTGGGAAAGACAGGCACCGGATGAGCCCCCCAGGTCCTGCAGGAGGACTGCGGCCGGCCGGGCCCTAAGTTCAGTCTCACCCTGGGACAGAGTCGAGCCTCAGACCTCCACCACTGTAAGGTCATGGATCCATGCTGTCTCCAGCCACTGAGTTCACAGTGACCTGTCGGAGTGGGACAGGAGATGAACAGGACTCACATCGCCCCAGAACACGTGCGCCAGGACCTTGAGTGCTCACTGCTTCCTGCTCTCCCTCTGGAGGGACATCTGAGCAGACAAAACCGAGTCGGCGTCGACACCCAGTCAGCTTCAACAGTGCTTCTGGTTTGAGTGCTGCTGCCAAGACTCATGATATCAGGGGGCACTTTGAGAACTGATCAGGTCGGGAAGGTGCCTCCTGTTATACAGGAGGGGTTAGTCACGGAGGTGAGTTATAGTGCTCCTCACACAAGGATATGCTTGATCTGATTTTTTTTCTCTCTTCCCTGTGCTCCCTCAGCATTTGATGTCTTCCACCACATTCCAATGCAGCAAGAGGGCCCTGGCCAGGCTCTGTGTCATGCTGTTGGACTCCCAGTCCCACAAACAGCAAGGAATACATCTCTCTTCTTGATAAATTACCCAGCCTCGGGCATTCTCTAATAGCAGCAAAATATGCACAAAGGGAATAGAACATACCAACATTGTCTCTATATTTCTGTGCTCCTCCCTGTCCCATCTCCATGCTGTTATTATAACACATTTCCTCTCTACACATTGTGCCTATAAACCATGACTTACAAACATCACCCTCTGCAGTGGTCTTTGAAATTGGAGAGAAAAAAAAAAAAAAAAAAGATTACACATCAGAAATTCTTAAAGCTCTTTTAAAAGGTTTTACCTATGTAGTTTTCTTTACCTGTGCTTTATATTCTTTGGTGTGGATCTGAGTTCCTGCCTAGTTCCCCTCCATTTCAATTTGATATATCTCCTTTAGCATTTGTTATAGAGAAGGTCAGCTAGTGACATCGCTCTCAGGTTTTTCTTTTTCTTTTCTGGGTTAAAATTTCAGCTTGTCTTTATTTCCCCTTCATTTTCTAGGAGAGATTCGCTAGAGGTATAATTCTCGACTGACACTTCTTCTCCCCCTTCCCTTCAGTACTTTGTCTTGCCAGCGCCTTTTGGCCACCATGGTTTACGATGAGAAATCAGTCATTCATCTTATAGAGGCTCCTTTGTATGTCATGAGTCACTTTTTTCTTGCTGCCTTCAAGATTCTCTTTGTCTTTTGTTAGTTTGGGTATGATGTGTCGAAGTGTGGCTTTCTTTGGGCTAATTCCACCCCTAGTCATGTTTTTCATCAAATTTGGAGCGTTTTCAGTTGCTGCTGTGACTCTCCCAGTGTGTGCCTCTTGATCTACACACAGGGCAGGTCACGAGTTTCTGAAACTGCTACTGGATCTCTCCATTCTTTTTTCTCTGTTACAAGATGGATAATCTCCGTTTACCCATCTTCAAGTCTTCTGTTCTTCTGTCTTCTAAAATCAGCTTTTACTGTCTTCTGGTGACCTTTCCGTTATTGCAATTTGCATTTCAGGCCTTTCTATCTGGTGATTTAGACTGTTTTCTCTACTGGGCAAGAATAAGGCCATACTTACCTTATTCAGACGTGGTTCCTTTGGTTCTTTCAACACCCTTTAAATGGCTTATATGGGGCTTTTGTTCGACAGGTACAAGGTCTCTGCTTACTCAGGGACTTTTGCTGTTGACATCTGCATATGAGCCATGATTTCTTTTTTCTCTTCCTCTATCTTATTTTTCATGGAAAAACGGACATTCTAGATAATATTGTGTGACAACTTCTAAAGTCAGAATCTTTCCTTTCTTCTCTTACCCCAGGGTTTGTTGTGTTTCTTTTATTGGTGGCAGGTTTTGGTTTGTTTGTTTAGTGTGTGTGTGAATTTTCTGTACGAATTCTGTGAGGCCTGTATCCAATGTCACTTTTGGTTATTGAAATCTCTGCTGTTAGTTTAGGGATCAGCTAATAACTAGATGGAGTCTGGGACCAGCAAGTCTCCCAGGCTCTGCAGGGGCTCTGGGTGCACACTGAGGCAGCTGCCCTTATGCATCCAGCCTCCGGAGGGCTCTGCCTCCATCTTAGCTTCGGGCTGACACAGAGCCTTAAGGCCATTCACAAGGAAAAGCTTCGGGCTTTCCTGAGACTGTCCACAACCCATGTTAGTGTGTGAACTTCTAGATTCCCAGAAGGCATACGTGATGCTCAATGATTGCCTCCGATTGTTTTCCCTGTGGGGAAAGGAGATCCATGTAAGCCTCAGGTCAGGTCAAATAGAAGCCTAGTGCGGGATCTTCAAGAGCAGCACCTGACAGACCTCCTGTCTGCCTCCTCCAGTGGTAGCTGATTGGCTGGCCTTCTCCACGCCCACACGCTGTGGGTGCTGGGGAAGAGAAAGAGAATAAAGTAAGTTAAAATGCTACTAAACCTGCTTTTAAAAAATTGGGATATGTCTTTTTAAAGTAGGTCTGAACAAGTTAGTGGTAAACTTTGATTGATCTTCATAGTTCTGGGAAAGTCAATTCTGACAATTTTTGTCAGTGTTCTCCTTGCTTTGATGGGGAGGGGGGACTTTCAGGAGTCCTTATTCATCGTCCTCTGTGACTTCATCAGGTGAGTTAATTTTATTTTTTATTTCATGTTATCTTTTTTTTTATTTTTTTAAATTAATTTTTATTGTTGGTTGTTCAAAACATTACATAGTTCTTGATATATCATATTTCACACTTTGACTTTTTATGCTGGCATCAATCCCATGGCCTCATGCATGCTAAGCAAGCACTCTATGGCTGAGCTACTTCATTAGCCCTTCGCTTTAATATTATATTGCATTTAGCACAATCTACTCCAAACACTTTTATTTCAGCCTGTAATCAATATAAAATGATCAATGATATACTTTGCATTTTGATACAAAGTCTTTAAAATCCATCATACATTTTACACCAAGAAAGCATATGTTAGTTTACCCCTGTCAATGCCTGAGCTATAAATACACATTACTAGGTGTGGGTGACTGTTGTGAATGCTTGTTATGCAGCATTTTTATGGCAATAGCTAGCTGATACAATTGCTAATTGGAGATCAGTAAAATCAAACTGATCTGATATGGTAAGTCAATGAGCAAAGAAGTGAGACCTTTTACCCTGGCAACAAAAACAATGGATATTTCTTTATTTTTCATTTCCTGGTGTGCAGGTAGGCTTGGCAATTACGCAGGCTGCAGGTGGGCAGAGATCTTATTCTCCCACATTTGCAAGCTGAAGAACAACTATCGGGGATGGTTCTCATGCCCTGGGAACGCAGAGTAACCCAAATGAGCACGCTGTTTCCCTCTTTGCTTGGAAGAGCAATTCCACCTTCATGCAAATTCCAAACAGCCAAGCAAGGCCCTTAGTCCACTGTGTGTGAGACAGGCATGTACATTCCAGGGTGAGGCCAGGGTGTGGCAAAGGAATAAATATTTTCTGAACAAGATTTGCAAGTGCAACCTCCCATCAGAGTTCATGCAGCCATTTGTTAACAACTTTTCACGAATAGCATGTTGACCATAAATGATACATTGTTATAAACATGCCTTGACAATAACAGTAATATTAACAGCTTCCACTAATTTGAGAGTTCTCTAAGTTGCAGTTTTTTCTTGGGATTCCCTCTAAGGGGAACCGCATTGGTAGGAAACAGAAGGAGTGAAAGCCATGGTCGCACAGTTAGAAGGGCTGGGGGCACAGGGGGGAGTCATCATTCTTTTCTGGGTCTTAAGCTCCTCTGAAGGAGCACATCGGATGACAGGAACGCGAGCTCAAAGCCCTGTCATCTTAGCTCCAGGAAGTCGCTGCCCCTTACGTGTCTCAGGCAGCTGGGTTCTTTGCAGAATTCCCGGAAGCTGTCCGCCGGGTGTTCCACTGGGAGGGTGACTTGCCAGCCCTGACACTGGCTGTGCCGCTTCCTCTCCAACACAACGTGGGGCGGGAGGCGGGAGCAGCTGCTGCCTGGGGACACCTCGCCCCGCAGCCTCCCCCTGCCAGGTGTCTGTGCCGGGACCCCTTGGAAAAAGCAGGCCAAAGACGTGGGGAGGAGCGTGGTGCAGGAGGTGGGGGGGGATCAGGAGGAGTGATGATTCTGCGCCCTCCGAATATGTGACCACACTTGTACTTCCCACAAGTGTGACTCAGTGTCTCGGTGGCCCAGCTCCTGGCTCTGATGCTGCCTCTAATTTGGGTTTGCCATTACCTTCAGGGGAGTTAAAAATCCTCCTCTTTTTATTTAGCCCTTTTATCAGAGTATAATGGTATCAAAGCTCATGTCAACCGCTGAATGGAACAGTGATGTCTGTCCTCAGCCAGGACGTGCACCCTCTTTTCCTGTGACATGAGTGTGTTCCCATTGATGGAAATGTGGGAGAGATTCCAAATTTCTGCTTCTATTTCCAGGCCTGTCACATCAGCACCTTTGGCTCAATTGTCTAAATATTGTGTCAAAATGCTCCTTGGTGATTCACAAGATTCTTGAACCTGGTTCAGATCTTCTTACATCTTAGTCCCAGAAACTCTGCTGTCATCCCTAAAGGTATTTCAAGGATCCCTTACGTGGCTGCTTGAAGACAGAGACCTCCAATGCAATGCAATACAGGTGTTTTCATCCTGCCAGTAACCAATTCAATTGCAAATATATTTATTTTGAATGAAGCAAAAGGCTCTTAATGCTCATACCTCTGATATGCTACTTCTTTGCGAAAGAGCCGCCTCTGATAATGATTTCGATAAAGTGGGTATTTTCACTGGGAAAACTGGTGTATCTGTGCAAATGCAGTCAAAGCCTGGTGAATGAAAAAGTAAGCAAGAGAGGCGTGAGCTTTGATCTAATATTCACCTGTTGATGTGGAAATTCTCCTTGGAACCCTGAGTGTTGCTCTTGCTTTCAGTGGTATTGGAAAAAAAAAAAAAAAAAACGTCCAAGTCTACCAGAATTCTCAAAGTCCAAACAACTGGGATCCCAGAAATCCGCTCTTTCCCGAGCTTGCTTTTATTTCATGAAGTCCCTCCAAGCCCAGGCTATGTTCTGGCAGCTGAGAGTGTGACTCACCCAATGAACGCACCTGCTCCATCTGGACTGGAGTCAGGAAATATTGCCACTGTCATTGGGATCTCTATTTGTAGGAAATGGAAGCTATCAAAACAAAACTGTTGATGAGCAACATGATGCGGATCAGAAAACAAATTTAAAAGTCCGTTTCTTCTGGTCTCTGTTTCTCCTGAAGTAAAAATAGCTTCCCTCTCAACAAACACACAAACATTTCCATAATATAGAGGGACGGTGGAGGGCATGGGACTCAGTGTGCGTATTTTTTTTTTTTCTGGGTAATGCGTGTATGTTTATTTCCAGGCATAGAGCTGTTGCAGAGAATTGCGAGGGACCAAGAGGTGATGTCTTTTTCTCATTTCAGACTCTAAGACAGACTGGGACTTCAGCTACCAATGAGATATTTCCAAATTTAACCTTCAGCCAAGACTCTCTGAGTGTTTTCTAAGTCACATTGTTTACTAGACATAACTGTTGGGGCTTAACAGACCCCTAAGCCCAAAACTTGGTTCCTCTCTTTATTTCTGGTTCCCTATCATCTTCCCAGCAGCATAATCTTCTTAAACTAACCATTCTCCCCTCTTCCTCTTCTTTCTCACTCTCCACATTCCTGTTCGTCACAGTCTTTCTCTGTGACACTCTCCTAAACTCTTTGGCATGTCATTTTGGACCCCACTTTCCCAGCCCGCATCCTACTTGGGGCTGGGCCATCTCTCACTGGACAGTTGGATAGTTACAGCCACCCGCCAACAGTGTCGCCTGGTGTGGCCCTGTGACAGACCTTTACGTGAGCAAAGCAGCCAGAGGTGGCAGAGCACTATGCTGAAAACCTCCATCTCTGTGTCCTGACTTTGGACATCCCAGATGCTTGGCCCAGAAACCAATGCATTCAGGTGGCTATCCAGAGTCCCCTGCTGTGGAGACATTGCTTGCTGACCTGACTCCAGAGCACAGCAGAGACAGGCAGGGACTGTCTTTCTTTAGTTTGCTTCTATAGGTGAGGGTAATCCTCAGTTTTTCCATCTGAACGCCCCCATGTCCTATTCTTAGAGCCTTATTTGATTGAGATAGCAATCAGTAAGTAATCAGTAAATATTATAGCGCATCGTTTCCATGAGAAGAGACAGACCTGCTGGGCATCACCTGACTCTTTAGACCCCTTCCCTCTCTCTGAGTATCAGAGCCTCCCTTGCCTTCTGAATCCCAGTCAGAGGTGGTCAAGGGAAGTCACTCTGAAGAACCTTTGTGGTTGGAGCCACTTAAGAATGTTGACACCTACTCCTAAAATCCACCAGCCCTACTGGGTGTCTTTTCCAAATTACCACCTTCACTGATGGTAACTACTCCCTCCTGTAATGTTTTTAGTTTGGAGCCCCAATGCACCCCACTGTTCTGTACCAGTTCCTCCAACCCTGCCCCCACTTTTGTTGAAAACAATCAGAATTTCTTCAATCAGTGCTCGATGGTGCCATCTCCCTCCTGCCCAGACCCTAAGAGACACGGACAGCACTCACCTTTCTCAGATACTCTCTCCATTGTTTCCTTTGTCTCCTGGTAGAAAAAGAGATGTTTGTGGTTTCTGGAACGACCATCTATCATCAGGAAGAGAGCCATCTTATGTTAGTGTAGATATATGTGCAAAGACGTGTGATACAGAATGCATTCATGTGCAGATGGAAAATGAAGGAGGGTTCTCTTTCTGTAGAACCTTCGTGGGGGATGAACCACAAAGACATATTTGCTGTATGCCACCCTCTGAAGCTGATGTCAGGATGATGGAAGAGATGTTGACAGATCAAAGAGAAACCTCAACACACCGGGCAGCCTGTGAAGCCTGCATCATCTGAGATAGCTATTATTATTTCTACTACACATGTGACACGTCCCTAGATTCAGTGAAGACGTTAGATAAAATAAAAAGTGAAAAAAAAAACCAAGATATTTGTGGGAGAACAAATAATTAAAATGCTGGTGTATGTCTTTTGGGGTAAGGATGTCAACTCCCAGAGTAATCAATTCAGCGAATCTTGAGTAGCTCCATTGATTTGTTATGCATTTATAGTTTTTTAAGAGAATTAATGAAATGACAAACTAAAAATCTGAACAAAAAATTTCCTCTACATCATATAGTTAAGAAAATCAAATCATGAACACTTCAGTTAGGCCAGCAAATGTGTCCAGTGTATTTGAAGTTCTAGAGGCTCTCCCTGCACATGCTGGCCTCAGGAGCATACATTCTAAATGTTCTATGACATCACTTTAATAAGCCCAGAGGAAATGGTTGAGATGTTACCTGTTAAAAGAGTTAACTGGGAGTAGGGAAAGAGACCTTCAAAATTCCCAGGTGACACTGATGTATTGCCTTAGGCCACTCTTGTCATTCTTAGCACCTTGTCTGCAGATTCCCTCCTGTCCCGTCTTTGTAGCCTTGGAAAGGCAACAGGAACAGTGGTCTTGCTACTTGACTATATGCTCTTGTGTGCCGCAGCCCAGAGTGCTGTGTTCTTGGGTCTTCATAGTTTTCTGGAATAGGAAAGACAGGTCTAGTGGCGTATGGAGTTGCTGAAGTTGTGATTTCTTAAATGAGGGTCGCTCAGATCCGTGGCTCAACATCGTCACCTGAAGTTCACAGTGATCCAGAGCACTCCACCGAGGGGTTCCACAGTTTAGAAGTTTGAAACACAGTCACTTCTACCCGCTTATTCATGTCACGATTGGTCAGTCATTGTCCTTGAGTTTAGTAAGTGCAGACATACCTTCTGGTTAGCCATTATGTCCCCACAGAAACTAGGAGGGGCCATGGCTTGAGCGGGAGCCCCTGGACAAGACGGTGGCCGGGGCTGAGCGTGAGTCTTCGCTCTGCCGATGCACTTTGAAGGAGAGTGGAGGACAGAGCTCTCAGGACCAGTGATGTCGCCCAGTGGAAAGAAGGGTCGCCCTCTCACAAACCAGACTTCCCACCTGACTCCCAGCCCTCTCGACTTCTACAAGAGCAGCTTCGCCTGTGAAATCATGCGTTAATTGTCCTTCTTCAAATGGCTTATTTCACTTGACCAATGTCCTCCAGATTCACCCGCATTGCTGCCAATGACAGGCTTTCCTTCTTCCTTATGGCTGAATGGGATTCCATTGCATATGTGGTCCGGATCTCCCTTCCCATTCACTCACAGATGGACTCCTAGCTGGACTCCGTATCTTGGCAATGGTGAACAGTGTGGCAAGAAACCTGGGAATACGGAGAGCTCTCTGACAGGCTGGTTGCATTTCCTCTGGATATTTTCTTGGTCTGTTTTCTCTTGCTGTATTTAAGTGCCCAAGACTGAATTCTTCAGGAAGAAAGACAGATTCATTCGGCTCAGTCTTGGAGGCTGAAAGTCCAAAATTGAGTGGTACCCTCTGTTGGGCCCTGGCTACATCGCCTCATGGTGGATGTCATGGTGGTGGGAGGAAAGAGAGAGGCAGAGATCTCACGGAGACAGGAAGCCAGAGAGTGGGAAGGGGCGGGCCTTTCTTTTTTTTTGTAACAATCACCTCTCATAGAAACAGCTTCGGTGAACTACATCAACACTCTCCCAGGTAGTGCCCCCAGTGATCTAATTACCTCAAACTAGAACCCCCTTCTTAAAGTCCCACCATAGCCATAGCGGGGACCAGACCCCCACGGTGTGAACCTGTGTGGGGGAAGAGCCACATTCCCACCATAACAGGCCCATGCCCTGGAGAGGGACAACTGGATCATGTGGTCGGTTTAGTTCTAGCTTTTGCGCCATCTCCATATACTGTTTTCCATAATGGCTGCACCTCTGACTCGCGGAGCTGTGCATGTTGGTTTTTCTCATTGTGTGTGCCTGCGTGTGTGTGTTACATGATCTCTGTGCAGGTAGAGTTTAAAGCTTGATCTCACAGTGCCAAGGTGGGCGACGGATTCCCTTGTTTTGTGTGAGCTAGGACACACACACACACACACGCACACGCGCACACATGTGTGCTACACACGAGACAAGGGGGCTCACAGGGTCCCCTCTGTTCCTAATACCAAAGGGTTGGGTTTGCTAAGTGGCATAATCGTGGTCACTTCCTCAGTTAACAAGCAGCGTGAGCAAACAGGAAGCACGTCTCTGGGTTGTTGTTTTCCCCATAAACTGAGAAGCAGCTCGCATCCCAGGTCCTGCTTCACGGAGAGGAGGAGGAGGCAGAGGGATGGCAGACTCCCCTTCCCCAGGAAGGGGCTGTCCTCTGCCCACGTGGCTCTCACCCTGGTGCTGAACACTGTTTTCGCAGCCCGGGTAAAGAGTAAGCTGTGTGCTATAAAAAGCAATCCACACAAAAAGTCACTGGATGGCTTCTTGAATCTGGAACGTTCCTGCTGATTAGCATGAACTGTGCCTTTTCCTATTGCGGCTAGGTGTAGGAATTCAAAAATAGAATGTGTTCCGTTTTATATTGTCCTCTTAAAATATTCCCTTTACAAATATCTTCAGGTGTGGGTTTTGGAGAACACAATAAACAGCAAAAAGAAAGGACGTATTTCTCAGGAAATCAGAGTGGAGGTGTTTGCCATCAGCTGCTATTTATGACATGCTTGAAATCCGTGCCTCTTTATTTGTGATTACATAACAACTCCAGATCTAGCTCCCTCACTCTGACCTAGTTCCAGAGATCTGCATCCGAGATGTTTCTTCCCAAGAAGGTCTGAGCTCTGTCTGACCCTTGCCTGACCTGGACTGGTGTGACTTCCCGTGTCGCCGGAGGCCATTCCCTGGATCTTGTGGTAGTTTTAGCTCCAGTTTTTTAAGCCATCTCCATAAAGTTTGAAGCTTGATCTGTGACATGGCCATTCCAGACCCCAGAGGACCCCTGTCTGCTCATTCCTCAGGATGGATCGGAAATAGGAAGGTCCTTTGGAGATACACCACAGGTGGTGCAGGATGTGTGCAGAGTTCTTTCTGAAATGATAACTAGTAATGGAGAAGAGAGCTATAAGAAAAGAGATGTTAAAGTGAGATGGCAGAAGCCCTCATACGTGGACAGCTTGCTAATGCAGGCCAGAGAACATGGGGACCGCCCGTCTCACAGGTGGCAGGACTTAAACGGGACCTGGAGGGCGGGAAGGACTTTGAGCTGTGCAAATGGAAGTCATCTTCACGCTGGCATACCTAAAGGCAAGACGGCTCAAGTCTGGAAGCAGAGAGCAGCGGCCAGCCTCCCTGGGGTGCAGCCCACTTAGTCACTCAGTGGGGACTGCAGGTGGGAGGGTGTGGAAGTTGGAGGCGCTCTGGCACCTCCAGATGATGAAACCAGCAGGCGAGTTCTGGCTGTGTGCTCAGGAGCAAAACCCTAGCCCAGGCAATGATCTGGCCGTGTCCAGGGAGTGAGAATAGTTAGGATATCCAGGAAAGATGTTTTGGGAAGAGGGTCGGGGAAGGAAACGGGGAATGAAGGAGAAACCGACAAAAGAAATACGTGGAGCTAAGCCTATTCTCCCAAGAACCCAGCGGCAGTGAGGCCGAGAGAGGCATGAACAGGTGGACTGAGAGAGGCTATGCCACAGGGAGTGTTGAGGCTCCTGGGCAATTTGGAAAGAGGAATTTCAATCTGATCTCAGAGCTGGAGGCCATATTGGGGCAAAGTTGAGGTGAGTGCCGATGGCTATTGAAGATTTCGCACGGCTGGGAAGGCAGGCCAGCTTGCTATCCTAAGAGAGGCATCAGACAGTGGCTAAGGTCTGTGGCTTTCAGAAGAGTTCTGAGCAGATCTGACGTGAGAGAGACCATGCAATGCACCTCTTCCTAACTCAGAAGACCTTGGTCCTGTCCTTCATTCATTCCTGAAAAATACCTTTAAGACCCTCCCTTCATTCTTCTCTGATTCCTTGGCTGTCTAGCTATTCCAAATATGCATCCAACTACCTGAGACCGGAGGGTAAACACACACACACACACACACACACACACACACACACACACTCCAGGCTGCTAAGTCATCCGACTACAGACCCCTGTAGCCCTCCAGTATGATTTTCCACACCCTCCCTCCATCCTCCAACATCACCTTTCCCCTTCCCCTCCTCATTCTAGGCTCATAACTTTGCCTTAACTGACTTACAAAGAATCTAAAGCAATAAGATCAAACACCCTCCATTTCTACCGCCAAACCCAGCGCCCTGGTACCCACTCTGTCTTCTCACTCATTTCCGGTTAGGATGGCTAAATCTCTCCTCCCATCCAAGAGGGACCTGCCTCCTGTGAGCCTCTGTTCTGAAGGCACTCTGTGTTTGGGGCATCCCACCCTCAACTTCTCAGTGAGTCTCGCCTCAGGCAATTATCTGCACTTTTCTTTCCCTGAATGGTCCGTTTCTGCTCCTCCGATGGTTTAAGGGTTGCCCATCTCAACAGCAAATCTTCTCTCCACCCATCTGTCCCCCGACCGTGTGCCTGGGGTCTCAGGATAAAACAGAACTCTTGATTTCTAAACATCCTCACCTTTCCTCTTCCCGATTTTCCCATCTCGACCTTTCCACCTGCACCATCACCCACCTCGCTGACAAAGCAGGGGGCCAAGGGACACCCTCAACCCATCAGTAAGTCTGCACAACTCCGTCTTCTAAGTGTACCTGGAATCACCCCTTTTCTTTCCCTCTTAGGCTCCACTGGGACCACTCGCCCCTGTGGGCTACAGGAACCCACAAGGTTGCAAGGCTTGTGGGCAACAGGCGTCCATTCCCCACAGCTCTGCAGGCGGGGAGATCCAAGGTCAAGACCGTGGCACCTCTGGGGTCTGTTGAGGACCTCGCTGTGTCCTCTGCTGGTGTAAGGAGAACTGCACTCTCCCTCAGGCCTCTTCAGTAGGGACGCTGGTCCCATCTGTGATGGACCTTCTTTCATGACCTGAGGACTGCCCAAAGGCTAGGGCTCCTAGTACCATCACCTTGGGGTTAGGGTTTCACCAGATGAATTTGGGGGGAAAATATTGAGAACAAAGAAACATCCAAGTCACCAGGGCCTCTTGCCTGAGCATTTGCAATTAGGATTCTCATTTGCCTCTCTGCTTTCTGTTTTGGTCTTTAACAGTGAACTCGCAGCTCTATAACCAGGGGTGGTGCACACCCCGCGAAGGCAAACACACAAGAAAGTACACGTTTGATTTACCATGCTCTTATTTTTCTCACCTGCCTTTCAAACATTGGTCTGGTGCAGAGCAGAAACCTGGAATTCACTGGAATCCTCTCTTGCTCCTCCTTGGGCTCTTCTTGGCTGAATCTTTCTGGCTGCGTCTTTGCTCCGTCATCCCCAAAACAAACAGGTCTCACTGTCTTGTTCCTAAGTTTTTTGCTAATGGTGAGCTTTGTTGTGTTGTGATGAGTATGTGAGCTTTGAAAGAACCCGGATCAGGATCCGATCTCCACTCTGGTATCATCATCCATCTCATCCTGGGCACGTTTCCTAACCTGTTGTAGACTTTACGTCTTACCCAGAACTCGTTGATGACAATGCTGATCATGCAGTTGTTATGTGCAAAAGAAGGTAGCCCCTGGTTATAGTGCTATCTATAATACCATTATTCCTCGCCCCCACCTTTTTTTGGTGTTACATATTTTAACAGGTGAAGATATTAACTCTCCAGCAGGATCACATTTAAAAACAAAATAAGTTTCTTGGTCATGAAATTCTAAAAAGACAGAGGGGCCCTCACTTTATGCCCAGAGTAGAACAGCAATAAGGGTATGAAGGTTGGATGGTAGGGAATGCTGAGCCCCCATCTCCTCTTTGCCAACTGAGAATCTGCTTTTCTCTGAATTGTATGTAGAAGTTCAGCTTGTTTTTGTTTTGTTTTGTTTTTTAAGATCTCCGTTACTTAAAAAAAAAAAATTGAAAACCATTTTCCTAATGCCAAAATAACAAATTTTAGGAATTTCAGTCATTTTGCCAAATTTCTGGCAAATGCAAGGTAGGGAAGAGAGATCATTTGTGCATGACTTATACTTCCAGAAATAAGTAACATATATGTAATAAACTATATGACCATGATATCCTTTAATAATGAATAGTGTATAGTATTTTAAAATAATGTAGGCATTTCACTATGCTTAGGTTTGTTTTCTTGGGTTGGATTCTGCTAAAGTTTGAGGTTGAATGTCCTGAAAGGACCAGGTGTTCATGACTTTGACCCTTGGGTGGGATGGTGCTATGAGAGGTGCTAGAAACGTGGAGAGGTGGAGCCTCGAAGGAGGCTCTTAGTCACTGGGCCCTCAAAGGGAATTTTGAGACCCCAGCCTCTTCTTCTTTCTTTCTTTTGCTTCCTGGCTTATGACGTAAGCTGGTTTGCTCTGCCACATGCTCCCACATGATGGTCCTTACCACGGGCCCAAAACTATGGCGTCAATCCACCATGGACTGGAACCTCCAAAACTCTGAGTCAAGATAAACCTTTTCTCTTTATAAATTAATTATTTCAGGTATTTTGTCATAGTGTGTAAAAATAACTAACAAGTGCCTACCCATACTTTGTAAGAAGAATTCCAGTCAAGGGGTTTATTTAGAAAATGATACCAGGAAGGCACAGCATATGAGTGGGAAATGAGACAGGGATCAATTCCTTATCTCTTCTGATCTGTTCTACCTGAAGACCAAGAGACATCACTCAATGCAGGGAGGGGCTTGAGACAGGAGAGAGGGAGGAAATTGATGAGCAACAATGACTATCCATTGCATGTGTTAGGAAAAAAAAATTGCTTCGTGCAATTACATACACATACAGAGTGAGTACCATGTAATGACCATGCTTGGGCTTTTAAGCTGGACATATTGAGTTGGACTCTCCTGTTGATACCAGCAGAGTGACAATAATCCATTTATATGATTGTTTCACAAATGGCACAAATATACCTACAGGGTTTTTAGGAGATAAACAAGTCAAGATTTTTAAAACCTGATAGAGTTTCTGACATTGTGACTTATCATTGGTATTTAAGCAATGTTAGGGTATGTTACAAAGGGGAGACTTACTGTATTTTAAGTAAGTTACTCATACGATTTTCTAGGTAATTCCATTTGTTTCCCAAAGTGAGGAAAATGCTTTATATCAGCATCAGGGGTGTATAAGAGTTGGTTTTCAGTTATTTTGCAGCCTTCTCAATTTCAGCCTTTACTGTTTTAAGCCTTTGTTATATGGTGATATCTGACTTTGGTTTTATTTGCAACTAAACAAGGTTTTTTAGCCTTTGAAAATTCACTTTTGCATGTGCCTGTTCAAATCCACTTGACTATTGTGTTTTTGTTGACTTGAAGCCCTTCTCTATGTATTGAGTCCTTTTTTCTATAATAAAAATATTGCTGCTCACTAGGTGACCTCTTTTCCCTCTCTTAAGTGATGAAGAGAATGCATTAATTTTATAAGTTATCCAATTTATAAAGCCTTTCACTTATGCTGTTGATCATTCTGTTATATTAAAAAAAACTTACTCTATGCCAGCAAGGTAAAGATATCTCACCATGTTTTATTTTGAAACTTTTTATCATTTCACATTTCATGTTTAGACCTAACATCAAAACTGGAGCTGATTTTTTTGATGGTATGAAATATGGGATAATTAAAAAAAATCTATGCAGATGGCCACTTAACTCATTGGATTTAATGAGAACATATTATCTCTTCACTGATTTGGAATCTCGTTTTTTTTTTTTTTTTTTAGTACTGGGGATTAAACTCAGGGGCACCCAACCATTAAGTCACATCCCTAATCCTATTTTGTGTTTTATTTAGAGACAAGTTCTCACTGAGCTACTCAGTGCTTCACCATTGCTGAGGCTGGCTTTGAACTTGTGATCCTCCTGCCTCAGTCTCCTGAGCCACTGGGATTACAGTCGTGCGCCACTGAGCCAGGTTTGGAATCTCGTTTTTATAGTAAGTCAAATCTTTATGTATGCTCAGCTGTGTACCCTTGTTACTTCTTCTATTAGCCTATTCAACTTTATTTCCTTGATTATTCCTGGGATTTTGTATGCACACAGCTTTTAGAATCAGTTTACTAATTTTTATAAAACAAACTTAGTTATACTTTAATTTGGGTACTGTCGAATCTAAAGTTAATTGAGGGAAATGTTGACTTTTTTTTTTACTACTGAATCTTCAAATTCATGAACAGGGTGCAAGGTGTAGAATTCCATTTCTTTGAGTAAGTTTATTATTTATTATGTATTATTCTAATACATTACAGTTTGTTGTGATGAAATCCTGCTTTATTAGATCTTTTTGTGAGTGTATCATGGCTTATAATGCAACCTACCTTTTGTTGATATAAGCTAGACATCGACATTCATTTACTGAGCTTATATTCAGCATTCTTGCTATAAATATACTTACAATTTTAATTATTTATTTGCATATCTACTTCTGTTTTGTACACACTCAAGCAGGTGATCTGCAAGTACTGACAGTTGTATTTCTTCTTTTCTAATATTATATCTTTTGTATTTCATCTTTTATAATATTACATCTTTTATTTCTTTTTCTTGTCATGCTGCACAGATTAGAGCCTCAATGACAAGGTCAAACTGAAGTGGTCCCTGTAGGGTATTGTGACACATCTGTAATCCCAGGCCAAGGCAGGAGGATCAGCCTCAGCAATTTAGCAAGTCTCCATATAAAATAAAAAGGGCTTGGGGGTGTGGCTCAGTGGTAGACGGCCTCTGCATTCAATCCCCCTTGCAACCAAAAAGGAAAAAAAATGGGTTGGTGATCTTTTTCTCTTATGGTAATCCAAATAGCAAAGTTTCAACCATTCAAAATTAACTTAGTTTGTTGTAGGTCTACACAGATAACTTTTACCAGAATATGTATATTCTTTGTTCAATGACTAGTCTACTGGGTTCAATTTTAAATATTTCTGATGCTGAATGGATGAATTTCCCCCCATGCAGTTTTTGAATTTCCTTGGGTGATGATAATGATTTCTCTCTTTCATTTCATTAGTGTGATAACTTAGACTGATTCATTAGCAAAATGGAATCTCATTGCACTCTTTGCAAGACCTTAACTTTGTTATAATGTCTATTGTTTTTGTAGAACTATATTTGATTAGCCCACATTTTATTCATGATTTTTACACTTATGGCTGGGAGGGGGATTATCTTGGGATTTTTTTTCTTTCTTGTAATATCCTTATCAGATCACATATTGAGTTTTGTTCTAAAAAATACAAATGCATTTATCATTTTCTATTTTCTAGAAGACCTGCAAATTTGATGTCATTTCTTGAATTTTTGGTAAGTTTACAGGTCAGAGTTTGAAGTCATTTAGAGCTCAAGTTTTTTTTTCTTCTAGAAAAGTCTTCTGTTTAATTATTTTAATCTTTCATAGATAAAAGACTATTCAGAATTCCTATGATTCTGTGTTAATTTGAGTGATTCGGGTTTTGTAAGAACCTGTCAATTTTTATCTACTAAACTCATTTTTATAGTTTTTTCTAAGATCCTCTTAACTTTTAAGTGCATTCAGATTCTGTATTAGTATCTCACTTTTATTATGACATTTGTAACTTTTACATTGTTTCCTTTCTCTTGATGAGTCTCACTGTTTGGGGGCTTTGTTGATTCTATTCCTGTGGATAGTTGTTTCCTATTTTCTTTTCTGTTTGTATGTTTATTGACATACAAACATCTCTTCTGCTATTTGTTGGTTTAATGTGATCTTCTCTTTCTAACTTCTAAGGATAGACATTAAGCTCCTAGATTTCCAGTATTTCTTCCTGCTAACTCTATGTGTGTGTGTAGAGCTTGGGCTCTGTCCCACAGGCAGAGAAAAGCAATTCAAGGAGAAATGATGCATTTTGGCTCATGTTTCAGAGGTATCAGCCCATAATTGCTTGGCTCCATTGCTGTGGCTTGTGGAGAGGCCAAACATCATGGTGGAGAGATGTGGTGGAGCAAAGTTGCTGATCTCATGGTGGCCAGGAAGGAGAGAAAGAGAGAGAAAGGGGACAGGAACAAGACATGTTCTTCCATGGCCCACCCCCAGGGACCTATCTACTCCAGTGAGGTCCCATCCACCTCCTGGTCTTCACCACCTTCCATTACCGCCACCAGCTGGGGACCAAGCCTTCAGCTCATGACCCTTTGGGGGACATTTGGTATCCACTGCATTTGGTCATGATTGAATTGAAAAACTTCTCATTTCCTTTGTGATCATTTTTTGAGAGATAATTGAGAAGCTATAGCTGAAGTTCTGGTGCCCACATTTCTTCTCCCACTCAGTTCTGATGTCGGCCACAGCAGCAGGGGGTCTTCCATGTTGCCTGCCACCCAATCCAGGTGTGAGTCGAGGGGCATGGACCTGCTGCCCCAGGACTGCTCAGTTCTCCAGGAGGCTTCCTGTCTTGGACACAAACCCAGCTCCCAAATACAGAGAATTTAACACCTCCAAGGTCACCCAATCCATGGTCAGCTGGTTTGCAAATCTCCCAACCTTCTCCCTGTATGGTAATTTCTGGGAGTCCCCACTGCTGTGTCTGTGGCTGGTCTGGGGGAATCAAGTGGTCACTAGACAAACCAGACACTGTACATGGACTTTTCCAACTTCCTGGTATGACATTTGCCATCTCTCAATTTTCATACCTGGGAACCCTTCCCCCAAAATGACTTCTGCCATGTTCTTATCTCCAGATCTGTGTTCTAAGGAATCCAAAATAGACATATTGTATCACTTAATTTACAATCATAAAAATATTTATGAATATCTTAAAAATATGATTGATGTCTAGCTTAATTTTACTGCAGCATAGGAAATTTCTTCAAAGTTTACGGATGTTGGGATAATGTTTATGAATCACCTATTCAAAATTAAATAAAATCCATGTTTAAAAGGAACCTATGATGTAGTCGACGTGGCCTGTGGTAGTGTTTTCAGTGGACAAAGGAAAGAGATTATAAATAGAAATGGTCAAAGGCAACTTCTCTTTTGTGTTCATATTTGGGGACACAAATGGCCCTGGCATCTCTGCAGCTGAGTGATAAGATGGGTCTGGGGGTGCCTATTGTTTTCAAGATGCTGTCAGTTTTTGCAGGTGAGTCGAAATGTAGAGCTGCACATAAAACAGGCAGAAAGCCTACCACTGCATGCCAAGGGGTTTAATGCAAGCCTTCATCAAAAAGAGTTGTTGACTATCACCCAAGATCTAGCTACAGGCAGGGCCAAGGGACCAGATGGGGATTTGTAGCCAAATTGGTATAGCCAGAGCCCGGGTTTTTCTGTAATGTTCTATGCTCACATTCCTTAATATGGTTCCTGGTGAATTTGCTGGGAATCAGACTGTGCACAGGGCTGGATGCATAACTTGTCCAGAACAAAAATGTGAGATAAAAGTGCCATTCAGGGTACTGAGATATAATTTTTCTTTTTACTTCTTCCCTAGTGTCTGGACTTATTATGGTGTTTTTTATTTACTGCTTCCTGTTATGATAAGGAAAGACAGGCTAAAATCACAAATCCCTTGTATAGACTTTACCATTCATCTTTACATGGGATGGGCTATGCCAGTTCTCAATTGAAATATAAAAGCATTTGAATTGTGTGCAGAACCACTGAATCACAGTTTGAATCTGGTGGCTCAGAGGTGCGTGTGAATACCACTTTCACCAGAACAGTGGAAGTGCTTCAGAGAACTAACTCTGCCGTTTTCATTCCTCTTGCTGATAAGTGCACAGCCCCAGCACCTAGACCTGGGGCTTACTGATGAACAAGAAGCACCACAGGTGCTCCATCCTTCAGGCCCATCTGCGCCATCATTTTCAAAGCCTGTGGCTGGCAAACACAGAGAAACAGCAAGGAGAGAAGGGAGGTGACAGGCCATCTCCTTCTCAGAAGGCCATTGCCTTCTTCCTGCACTTGGAGCAAGGTCTGGTTCCCCCGGCAGCACATGGGGCTGTCGGAGCTCCTCTTCCATGGTGACAATGGTGGGCCTCACGTGGTCACCTCGTGTTCCCTTTGAGTGACACTGGAGTTCATGCATGTGGGTTCACCTGCTGTCTGTGCTCATGGGCACGGGGAGCTGCGAAGATGGGGAGGGAAGAATAAACGTGCAACATTGGACCTGCTTCCTCTGCTCCCATGAATGCTTTTCCTGGTTTTCCCTTTTGTAAAGCACAAACTGAAAGATACAATCGTTGAGAATCTCACGCTGGTGACCACAAAGCCCTTGGCCAAGCCGGGGGTCCCTCCGAGTGAAGGGCCCTTCGTGTGTCTGCCCAGGCCTCCCCTGAAGCTGAGGCTGACTCTGCCTGGGAGAATCCAAGTGGGCTGGAGATGAACAGGTGAAAACAGTGGTGAGTCTCACCTCAAGTTGTGTTTCCAGGGCAACATCACCTGGCACAACTGCACTCTCCACACTGAAAATACCCTTTTCTTACTTCTGGGAACAGGGCGGTTGGCTCGACCACCCAGGAGAGAGGATTTTTGGGTGGTCAGGCAAAGGTTTGGTTTTTTATATCTTATATCTCGGTGGCCCTGAGGCACCTTCATCCGGTGTTGTGATGCTAGAAATGACATTATTCCTCACCTGTGTGTGCTTGTAAAGGGTCAGTTATTTATTTATTTATTGGTGATAGAGATTGAACTCAGGGGTGCTTAACTGCTAAGCCACATCCCAAACCCTATTTTGTATTTCATTTAGAGACAGGGTCTCATTGAGTTGCTTAGTGCTTCACCGTTGCTGAGGCTGGCTTTGAACTCGCAATTCTCCTTGAATCTCAGCCTCCTGAGCCACTGGGATTATAGGCATGCACCACTGCACCCACCCAACGCCCTACTCTTTTTTAAAGTTTATTTTTTTTATTTTGAGACAGGATCTTGCTAAGTTGCTTATGGCCTTGCTAAGTTGCTGAGGCTGGCTTTGAACTTGCCATCCTCCTGTCTCAGCCTCCAGAGATGCTGGAATTACGGGCATATGCCAAAAAGCCGGGCTATTTATTTTTTAATTTTAAACAAATAATGGGCCATTCTGGGTCTAGTAGAGGGCTGTGTCCCTCACAAGCTGGGGCTGTAGGACCTTGGAGTCACCCTCACTCTTTCTGGCATCCGGCCTTGACACACTGTCTTTCTGAGAGAGTCCAGGAGGACCTTGGGTTCTGTGCATTTGGGTCAGAGACCTCCTGCTGTCCTACCTGCCCAATGCATCAGTCTTGGGGAGCTAACTTTTCTTTTATTATGTACCCGGATATCTGGATTCACATACCGAAGATAAGGGTAAGAAGGCCTTGGGGAAAACAGCTGTACAAAATATGCAAAGCCTAAAAACATGATATTTTAGGCAAAATGTCTTCTTCTGAGTCCTTAGCTCCAGTCTCTAATCTTTCCTCTCTGAACACCTCCCCTAAATTTTCCCTCCACTCAGGTGCACATAACTCACATCTCTGTTCTTGACTTGTGATTTCTGACGTACTTGCAAAATCATGCAAGAATCAAGTAATAATAGTTTTTCTCAGAGATTTAAGACCGAAGCTGGCACTAATGAGACAATAGTTTCTCAAAATAGTCAACCCATATCTCAGCAGCATAGCTTCCAATTCCAACTTAGTTAGGACAATATGTGTATTCATAAGCAGCTATCGGTATAGACAATGCACGTAAGATCTCCCTTAGTGTCAGTTATGCGTGGTATCATCTCGTCGTAGGGTGCCATCGGTATCAAAGCATCTGAATGTCTCTAGATGTCCAGTTTTTACCGAGGAAGGGGTAGGTGTGAATAGGGCCATTCGGCCTTGATGAAGTGGGAAAGGTTGCAGGCAGTTGGAAGAGCACCAGCCAAGTCAAGAGTCCCCATTGTGGTGGCTGCGCAGGCCAAAGGGCATGGATCTGTGAACGCAGGCCAGGCCTCAGACGTGTGTGACCCCCGCGCACTCAAGGGATCAAGATCTTTTTTTTCAATGACAAGGACCATTTGAGAATTTTTAAACAAGGGAACAATTTGAAAAAAAAATATGTGTTAGGATGCAAATCTGTTCTCTTTAAAGGTCACGGAGAACCCTCAAAAGAAAACTCAGGGAGGAGAATGCATTAGAAAGGGATGAGAGGAAGGCCAGGCACCCCATAGGACATGGCAGTGCAGGACAGGCAGCTGAGCTCTGTAGGTGCTGGTGTGTTAGCCAGAGTGGGGTGGCCAGCAGGGGTCAGCAGGTGCAGATGCTGGGGAGGGGCATCGGGGTGGACAAAGAAAGGAGAGGTGATCTAGTGTCCTGTTAAAGGAGTCCTATTGGGGTTTGTTATTAAAACAAGGTTTGTATAATCTAGAAATAGTACTGATGGCACTTTGCCTAAAATGTCATGTTTTTAGGCTTTGCTGTTTTTTCCGGGGCCTTTTTGTCTTTCTTTTTCTTCTCTATTTCCCTCTGCCCTTCTGTCTCTCCTCTCTTCCTTCCTCTTTGTTTTCAAATATTTTACTAAGGAAAACTTTCAAAGTCTCATTGCAATTTCTGCTATGCCCACTAGGTGGAGGTAAAGTACACGGTTTTATTCTTCTGTACTGTGCAAAATGTTTTGAATTAAAAAAAACGCATGTTTACATGAAATAATGAGCTATGTGATTATAAAATGAAAGATACTTATTATGTCTATTTTAGAAACACCCAAAGTTAAAAGAAAAATTAAAATAACTGTAGTGCCTACACTACATCCATAGCTAACTACTCTTTCTCCATGCAAATTATTTTAAATTCATGTATAAATATGTTTTGTCCTACATTGGAATGACACTGAAAAACACCATTTAGTTTCCTGATTTATTTTACCTACCACTGTATCATAACCATTTCCCCATATATATATTTTTAATTTAAATTAAGTTAAAATTTAAAAAATAAACTTAGAACTAAATTTTTAGATTTATTTTTTATTTGATACATAATATTCGCATGTATTTAAGGGTACAATGTGATAATTGGATATATGAATATATTGTGTAGTGATCAAATCAGAGTAATTAATATTCCATATCCTTAAATGTTTGTAATTTCTTTGGAAACTTTCAAACTCTTCCTTTCTGGATCTTTAAAAAACATAATAAGTCATGTGTTATTCTCTAAATTTTAAAATTTTAATTTAAAACTTAACTTATAATTTAATTGAAAACTCTGATGGTTGTATATTGTACATACAATTGTATCTCTGTCCACAGGTACAGGCAAACCTTTAAAGATGGGAGGCATTTTGCGGTACTTATGGACAGAGGTATAGATGTAGGTCAAGATACAGCCAACTCAGGTGGCCATACACATAACTGTTTGCCAACATCTTTGGTCCATTGAAGGATGCAACCAAAAGAACTTTATTCAGGGTCAACAGGAATGGACATTTTGAAGACTTTTGATCGGTTGCACAATTGCTTCAAAACGGATTCACCATGGACTTGCCAGTCACCCCGTATCTGATCAGGTCCCTTACATACCCCCCACTCCCCCGCCAAATTGAGATTGACGTTCTTTTTATGCATTATCCTCATGACTTGTTTCCAAAAATGTAAGGGTAAAAGCAAGTTGGCCAGATTCCTTGTTGGAGGCTGATGTATATATAACTAAACTGATTCTGGATCATTATCCATCAACCCCTATTTTAAAAAGAAAAAGGAAGAAGAAAAGTAATGGCCAGCAGGTGGCGCCATTTGAAATAAAATGAAGATGAACGAAAACAATGGTGATTTTTTTTCTTGCCTTGATTTCGTCTCTAAGTGATGATTGATTTTGATGCTAACATTGTGTGAAGACGTTGTGAAGCACAAAAAATGCAAATGTTTGGAGTGATGAAGATACAGCATCCAGGTGCTTAGCAGGGATCCATGAGAATCAGAAAAGCGAAAAATGCTCAACTTAGCACTTGGCTGTGCTGTATTGAGGTCTGACGGTTTAATGAGGAATTTCAAAGCTTTCCTATTGAGGATCCTGAGAACAATCCGGAGAGAGCTGAGCCTTCCATTCTAGTCAGGTCCTCAGCCTCAGATCTCTCTTTGTACCCCTTACTGCGATCCCAAGGGCCGGGCTGAGTGGGAAATCCGGGATGAGTGTCTAAGACGTGCGTCCTCTTGGCAGGGCCAGGAGCATTGCCTTGTGCTTCCCGTCTCCAGAGGCTTGGGGGGGGTCTGATGAAGTGGGTCTTCAATCAGGGAAATCCAATAAAGGCTTTTTGAAATCAAATTTGTTGAACATGTGGACATTGTTTCAAGTGGGCAGGACGCCAGGGACAGCAGTCACATTGCCAACGCCTGAGTAAGCGAAGGTCCAGGACGTGATGGGGGGCCTGGCATTGTCCCTGGAGCAAAGCCACAGAAGGACCAAGGCTTCCTGGAGCTCAACTCAGGACCAGTGGGACTCCTGCAGCTGGGATGGAAAGGAGTCCAACACGTGCCCATCAGAAGCACGGACAGGTTTATTTAGAAAAGTAGATAGATATAGATTCCAGGGAGGAGGAGGGTGAGCTCAAGAGAGAGAGGCCTTTGGGGTAAAGCAAGGAATTCACATTCAAGGGAGAATGTGGGTCATCTAGAGAGTGAGGGATGCCCTCTCCCGGAGTCTTTGTAAGGGAACTGGGTGGGGGGCGGGTACCGGAATTTACATAGGAATGATGTCAGTCCAGTGTCCATTTCTGGATCTTTGTGATCTTCACTATCTGATCAACAAATAGCTCTGAAAAGTCCCCTAAAACAGAGGTTTCTCAATATATCATATCTCTCTTTGCTAAATCTAATTATTGGGGGGGGGGTTAATTAACAATGCCTAGATGGATCAACACTGCACCACATCCCCAGCCCTTTTTAAAAATATTTTATTTAGAGAGAGGGTCTTGCTAAATTACTTAGTACTTTGTTAAGAAAAATATCAGGACAACTGTGAACAATGGAGATGCTCTTTCAACTCCCCAGGAACTTGGAAATAACTGGCCAGAAAAGGAGGCAGGCTCAGGAGGTGACAGGCCAGGAAAAGCAGGCGGAACTTCCAAATGCAAATCCCATTTTCTTGTCCTTCCTGTATGTCTTCTTTCTACCTATTTCTTGTCTTCTGTCCTACCTCAGCATCACTGGGTCCCTGGATCAAAGAGCCGGGGGAAGGCCTGTGTGCGTGATAGCCATTGCCATCGTTCTCTGCCCTGAAGAGGGGCCTCCCATGCCACAGGATTTTGGAAACCTGAGCTTTCCTTGGTTCAATGTTTCCTTCCATTTGTGTTGTTAGTAGTTGTATATTCTGGTGATTTAGGGAGCCCATGGTTCTAAGTAGTTTTTGCTGGGTCTTCAACCCTCTGCTTGTTTTCAATCATAAATGTTTCTGAGCCGGGCACGGTGGTCCACACCTGTATCCTAGCAGCTCAGGAGGCTGAGGCAGGAGGATCAAGAGCTCCAAGCCGGCCTCAGCAACTCAGTGAGGCCCTGTCTCTAAATAAAATATTTAAAAAGGGCTGGAGATGTAGCTTAGGGTTAAGTTCCCCTGGGTTCAGACTGACTATATTAGAACTTCATATGTATGTGTGTATGTATTTGGGTGCCAGGGACTGAACCCAGGTGTACTTCCCCACTGGACCACATCCCCAGCCCTTTTAAAAAATATTTTATTTAGAGACAGGGTCTTGCTAAATTACTTAGTACTTTGTTAAGAAAAATATCAGGACAACTGTGAACAATGGAGATGCTCTTTCAAATACTACTATAATCCTTTTTAAGAATCCTATATTTATATTTCTCTAGAGGGTCTGAGGTCCATCTACTTCCTTCCCAGGATTTGTATGCAAAAATTCAGAAATGTTTTCAGGGAACAAATAAAAAATAAGGTCTTAGGAAGCAAAAGTAGAGCCCAGGTGCTTACCCCCACTGACCCCCATTCCCCTTGTTTCCCTGAGAGCTGAAGGTAGGAGGCCAAGTCTCCTGGACTCTGTGTGTGGAAACCATGTGCAATTAAGTCCCCAGACATCTTACTTGTTTGTTTGCTTTAACAGAGGACTGATGCCAAAAGTAAATTAAGGCATGGTACAAATTTAAATCCAGATGAGCCAGGGAGGTTACATCCCAGTGAGTTCCAGGGTAGAATTTATTTATTTTGTACACAGGTTAACTTGAAAGAATAACGATATGGATTCATAGCAACAGGAAATGAATACATAGAATGTGGCTTTGAGCCACAGATTTAGTGGCTTAAGACAGCAGAGATTCATTCCCTTGCAGTTCTTGAGATAACAAGGCTGAAATCAAAGTTTTGCAGGGCTGCACTCCCCGAGAGGGTCTGCTGCAGATACTCCACTAGAGCCCCTTCCAGGATATGGTGGCCCCAGGTGTCCCTTGAATCGTGGCATTGAATCCAATCTCCACCTCTATTTTTTTTTAATTGGTTATTCAAAACATTACAAAGATTGCAGAATCACATCGGTTACACATCCACATTTTTACATAATGCCATATTAGTAACTGTTGTATTCTGCTACCTTTCCTATCCTCTACTATCCCCCCTCCCCTCCCCTCCCATCTTCTCCCTCTACCCCATCTACTGTAATTCATTTCTCTCCTTATTTTTTTCCCATTCCCCTCACAACCTCTTATATGTAATTTTGTATAACAATGAGGGTCTCCTTCCATTTCCATGCAATTTCCCTTTTCTCTCCCTTTCCCTCCCACTTCATGACTCTGTTTAATGTTAATCTTTTCCTCCTGCTCTTTCTTCCTGTTCTGTTCTTAGTTGCTCTCATTATATCAAAGAAGACATTTGGCATTTGTTTTTTAGGGATTGGCTAGCTTCACTTAGTATAATCTGCTCTAATGCCATCCATTTCCCTGCAAATTCCATGATTTTGTCATTTCTTAGTGCTGCGTAGTACTCCATTGTGTATAAATGCCACATTTTTTTTTTTATCCATTCATCTATTGAGGGGCATCGGGGTTGGTTCCACAGTCTAGCTATTGTGAATTGTGCTGCTATGAACATCGATGTGGCAGTATCCCTGTAGTATGCTCTTTTGAGGTCTTGCTGGGAAAACTGGAAATCCATATGCAACAAAATGAAACTGAATCCCCTCCTCTCGCCATGCACAAAAGTTAACTCAAAATGGATCAAGGACCTTGATATCAAATCAGAGACTATGCGTCTGATAGATGAAAAGGTTGGCTCCGATCTACATATTGTGGGGTCGGGCTCCAAATTCCTTAATAGGGCACCCATAGCACAAGAGTTAATAACAAGAATCAACAAATGGGACTTACTTGAACTGAAAAGTTTTTTTCTCAGCAAGAGAAACAATAAGAGAGGTAAATAGGGAGCCTACATCCTGGGAACAAATCTTTACTCCACCTCTATTTTTAATTGCTCTATTCCTCTTCTCAGTGTCTCTTCATCTTCTGTTCTTTTAATGACACTTGTCACGGGATTTAGGGTACACCAGAATAATCCAATATGCTCTGATCTTGGGGTCCTTCTCTTAGTTACATCTCTAGGTATTCTTTTTTCAAATAATATTATATTCGTAGGTTCCAGAGATTAGGTGCTACACATCCTTTTGGAAGCCAGGGATCAACCACTAACACGAAAATGCGCACATTTCAAAACCGTTACAGTATTCCCTTTTAAAGGTTCCTTTCACTAAGTTTAAAATTCTGATATGTTTCCAAATCTTTTCTTGCCCCTGATGGGCTGCAGGGTCACAGATCAGATGTGCCCTCCATCTCTGAACCCATAAGTAGATAAAGACTGCCCTGATGGATGTCCAAAGGACACATTTAGGAACCTTCATTGTCACAGGGTCGGGGGAGAAGAAAATCCACCACTCATTCATGTTTGAATAATGACATCTCCATAAACCTCTTGAAATAGAAGCGTCTGCCGTCAGTAAGCCAAGGTAAACCTTGGTACGTGGTTTCACAAAATGCAGCTCTAGCTTGGGACGGAGGATTCTGCAGAGGACTCTAAATCATAAAATTATCCGTATGAACAAAATCGCACATAAAAATGAGAAATGAACTTAATGACATGTCTTTTCACTGGAAGGCCTTTGCCTACATCTTCCACTGATGTTCCCATTGTTAAGTGGATTTTCTAGCCCCTGGGTATTTACTTAACTAACTCCACGTGTTTTGGTCTAGTTTGGATTTTTACTAAGCTTTTATCTCCTTCTGTGGCCACAATAGATTCCTCTTCCTTTCCCCTTGGGATCTTCAACTCTATCCCTTCTTGTTGATCCTGTTTACTAGAATCACATCATTGGCCCCACACACTCTCTGGGCTTTCTGTTTTTCAGTGTGGGACATATCTATGTCTGCTAGCTCTATTTTTAATTTCCTACACCCTTCTGATGGTGACACCCAGGATTCTTCTCAAGTTTCTACTAATGTCTCCTCTTAGCAGCCTTCTGTGGCCCTCTTACACACATATTCACACTCACATGCTTATTTACACACTCATTCACACACACAGATTATTCTAGTTCCCCTGAATTCGGCAATGATGTCAAGCAATACAGTTGACTCTTCCAGAGATTTGGTAACACACTGTGGCCTACCACGACATTTCTAAAAGCATACGTTGTATTTAAGTTATTGACTCACTGATTTCTCTTCTTTCTCACATTCCAGCAGTCCTCTGTGGAAGTCGGGCCTTTTACAAGTTTTCCTTCTAGATTCTGAGTTTAGTGTAACTAAGTCGTAAAGGAGAGGAAAGGTTTCGGACACTTAGTGATCAGCCATGTCTATGTGAACACATGTGCACCTAAGTGCATGACAGAGAGGCCCAGTTTTCTCTCTTACTGACCCACTTTTACAGAGACCTCATGTCACAAGAGTGCCCATGTCTAGGCAGCAGTTCTTGGCACATTAGGAAATCTCACCTCTTACCTATTTTTTTTTGTGTGTGTGTGAGTTAAACCAAGAAGCACTACCACCACAGTGCTACATCCCAGCTCTCCTCCATTATTATTATTATTATTATTATTATTATTATTATTTATTTTTTTGAGACAGGGTCTCATGAAGTTGCTTAGGCCCTCACTGAGTAGCCGAGGCTGGCCTCAAACTTGTGATCCTCCTGTGCCAGCCTCCAGAGTTGCATTCACCATGACACTTAGACGGAAGCAACTCTTAAAACAGATCCCAGGGCCCCACCCCAGGGTTTCTGACCCAGGAGATCTGGAGAGAGGCCCAGGAGTGTGAACTCTCAATAAGCTTTCTGGTGATGATGACCATAGATTCTACAATAGAAATTCTAGAGTAGAAAAGCCAAGTGTGAACTACCCCAAAGGTGTTCCAAGCATAAACTGTTTGCAGGAATGGTATTTTGTAAAATCTCTTTCTTGGTAGTTTCTTCTTCTATGTATGCCTTTTTGTTTGGAAAGTCTATGACTAGAGAACATGTAAGCAAATATTCATAATTAGGGCTGCATGTTCAAAGATTTCCTTTTCTTTGTGGAAGTATAAAGTCATGGAAGAATATTAATTTTTCCTCTCTTATGTGCTTGGTATCCACAGATCCTTTGGCTTCATTTGAGCTACTGGAATTCATTACAAGAAGTCATCTTTGAAGATACACTGTCTCACTAAAAACAAGAATTAGAAACTATATGTTTAAAATGTCAATGAATATAAACCCTAGACCTTTTTGTACATTATCATAAGTGAAAAATTCAACTTCAGATAATTTTGAAAAGATCTGAAATATTTTGAAATTTGAGATATTTCCCACAACCAGACAGACAGAAAGAATGCCTGTGTATGTGTCAGTGTCTGTATTTAGGTACACGAGCCACACAGCCTGGATTTTCTGGTCATCGCTGGTGGCAATGGTGATCTGGTCAAACCTGTTTTACTCTAATGGTTCATCTGGAGATATCTGTCATTTAAAAAAGCTTCACAGGGATCTCCTTTGTGGCTGTTTTATTAAATCTGTGTTGATGAGTATCTTTTCCTTCAAGATTTGATCATTATTTAAAGCAACCAAATGTGAATTCCCTTTGCTTAACTTCATAGTTGTTGTTTGAAGTATAGTTGAATTTCAACAAACTGCACACATTTAAAGTGTAGAATGTGATACGTGGCAGCCTAGGTACCCACCTATGACTCCACCACCTTTATCAAGATGATTCATATAACGACTCCCTTAGAAGCTTCTAGTGTCTCTGGAGTCCCTCCTTCCTGATACTCCTGCCACCAGGCACCCACGGATCTGTTGGACCTTTGATTCCCTTAACAGTATCTTCTGAAGAGGGGCCATTTTTCATTTCAATAAAGTTTAGTTCATCAAAATTCTCTTTTATGGATGTCATTTTTGAAATCATATCTAAGAGACACTTACCTAAGCCAAGGTCACAACATTTGTTTTTAGTTTTAGGAGGGTACTGGGGATGGAATCCAGGGGCACGGAACCACTGAGCCACACTCCAGCTCTTTTTATTTTTATTTTATTTTATTTTGAAAACAGGGTCTCACTAAGTTGCTTAGGGCCTCCCTAAGTTGCTGAGGCTGAGCTCAAACTTGTGATCCTCCTGCCTCAGCCTCTTGAGCTCTGGGATTACAGGCGTGCTTCACTGCATCCTTCACACAAAGATTCTTTCTATGATTTTTTTCTTCTGGATGTTTTATAATTTTAGGGTTCAAATTATATTAAGCTTTAATCTGGATAGTGTATTTTTTTTTTCATTCTCTGTTCTTGATTCAGGTTGTTTTGACTATTCCAATTTCTTTTACATTCCAGGGAGTTGATTCTGGAGTTTTTGTTTGTTTGTTTGTTTGTTGATTGTTGTTGTTTTCTACTGAACTTAACTAAAATCACTCATTGCTTCTGGTACGTCTAGCATGTATTTCATAACTTTTTTCCCCCACATACTCATGTTCTTTCTGCATGAAAATGTTCTAATTATCTTTCATTTAAATCTGGGTGCATTTCACTTCTGTTTATTTTTCTCACTGTCCTGTAGAATGTCAGTGTGATGCTGAGTAGACTCATGAGAGTGGACCTGCCTGTCCTGTTCCTGATCCGGGGGAGGAAGCATGTAGTGCTTAGGTAGGCTGCTGGTGTTTTCTAGTCATAGGTTTTATTTTCCTTTTGCATTTCCATGTATTCGGTCCAGAAAGTTCTCTTCCACATTTCATTTGCTGAAAATTTTTGTTAGGAATAGATATTAAATTTAGCTCATGATTTTGTAAAATTGTTTTTCGGCAGGTCTCAAGATGATTACGTAGATTCTAATTTTTAGTTCATTACCACTGTGAATTATATTAATTGACTTAACATTTGAAATCAAACTTGCTTGACAGAGATAAACTTCACTTTAATAATGAATTCTGCTTTTGGATCATCTTAGAATCAACTTTCTAAGATTTTTCTCAGAATTTTAAAATCTATGTCTATGACAGATGCTGATTTCCAATATTCTTCTGTCTGGTTTGGGTATTTGGGTGTATTTGGTCTCCTATGATGAGCTAGAAGGTTTTGCCTAGGATTGTTCTCACTTATTCTCATTGATTTGGGAGGGTTACCAGGATAGCCCTCTGTACTAGAGACCCCCTGTGCTTGTCAGCTCTCCACCCACAGAGAGCTGGACGTGCACAGCACCCACTGGAACCAGGAAAGAGCCTCCGATCCCCAGCAGAGGAGAGAGCCAGGACAGGCAGTGTGGGGTCCCTCCCTCCCGCTGCCAGTGGAGCAGTAAGCATAGAGCGAGGGGGTGGCCCCCAGAGTAAAGCAGATTCACCCCAAAACACCCCGTGAGAGGCTGGGAGAAGACCTGGAAGAGCAGGAAGGCTTGCTGGTGCCTTAGAGTCTCGCGTGATATGGGTCCCGACCCTCAAACCTAACCGTGACAGCTACCCCTGGGTTCCAGGAGACCAGTAATGGACCCTCTGCCCGGGAAAGCAGGCAATTTGACAAAAAGTGGCCATTGAAGCCATGAAAAATGGACCCTCTGCCCGGGAAAGCAGGCAATTTGACAAAAAGTGGCCATTGAAGCCATGAAAAACGTGTCTCCTGATGGCAGCCCCAAAGAATCATAAGCCTCAAAAAAAAAAAAAAAAAAAAAAAAAAAAGCAGCTGAATTTGTAAATTAAGAGCTTTTCCTGTGTGTGTGTTTGATTTTTTAGTTTTACCGGTTTGGGGCCTGCCCACACCACAAAGTGCATGCGCATCAGGCACTAAGTAATTGAGAGACGCAGACATCTGAAATGTGCTTATGTGCTTTTCTTTTAGATAAAAAATGAAGGATGGGTGCATACAGAAAAGCACAACACTTAAAAGCAGACAGATCTATGGAGGGTCACACAAAGAATGTCACCGTATGGCCAACCCCAGGCTAAGGCATGCTCATCACCAGCCTCCCAACAGGCCCCACTGTGCCTCCTCCTTCAAGCCTGCCTTGTCTCCTCCAAAGCAGAGCAGACATTTTTGGGTTTTAAGACTACAGTTTTGCCCATTTTTTGAGCGTTATATAAATTGAACTATTTTTACTAGTTTTTCTTTTGTTTCTGCCTTGTGCTGAAATCCGTCACTATTTTTTGATCATTGTCTATGTCCTGTGACTTCTACATCACTAGATTCCTGAATTTTATTTATTACTTCACTCTTAGTGGACATTTAGGTTGTCTTCAGTTCATATTTTAAGTAAAACCACTATGAGTTTTGTTGTCTTGTTTTTTTATACTGGGGATCAAACCCAGGGATGATTCATCACTGAGCCACATCCCCAGCTCTTTACACTTTTTTATTTTGAGACAGGACCTCACTAAGTTACTGAGGCTGGCTTCAAACTTGTGGTCCTCCTGCTGCAGCCTCCTGAGTCCCTAGGATTACAGGCAAGAGCCACTGTACCCGGCTACCATGAGCTTTCTTGCACTTGCTTTTTTGGCAGATGTGTAGAAATTTCTAGAGTGCATAGACCAGAAGAAGAACTTCCCACAGGGCTTGAGTACTGCAGTCAGTTCTCCTTAGCGGTGGGAGCAGTTCACACCTATCCCAGAGAAGGAGGCCTGGGAGAAGGAGGAAGAGAGGTGGGAGAGATGTTGGTCAAAGGAGGCAAAACTTAGCTTATGTAGAAGAATAGGTTCCAGAGGTCTATTTGACATTGTGGTGACTACAGGTAATACCAGATTGTATACTTGAAAATTAAAAAGAATAGATTTCAACTGTTCTCACAAAACAGGCAAGTACGTGATGCAATACCTAGGCGAATTCGATTGATTCAGTCATTTCACAGTGTATGCATGTGTGCATTTATATTTAAAATAAACATTATATTATACATAATAAATATATCACTACAGTTTCAGTCTAGAATGCCCCCCAAGAGCCCCTATGTTAAAGGCTTGTCCCCCAGCCCGTGGTGCAATTGGAAGGCCAGAGAATCTTTAGGAGGTGGGTTTAGAGGGGACTGTGGGATCCCAGGCTCTTGCACGTCCTCTGTTGCTTCCCAGCCAGGCCGTGAGCTGCTCTGCTCTACCGGGCACTGCTGGCAGCACGTGTTGCCTTTCCACAGTTCCAACAGCACCAGGGCCAAGTGGTCATGCAGGGGAGCTTCCCAAAGGGAGACTCCACAGAAAACTTTCTGTTTATAAGTTGATTTTCAGGTATTGCTTACAGTGACGGAAAGCTAACACACACACACACACACACACACACACACACACACACACTTTACTTGTCAATTAAATAATAAAACCATTTTTAAGAACAACTCTGCAATATTACTCTAGGGAGTTGCTGAATAATCCAACTGGATTGGTTTCAAGGCAGTGCAATGATGGGTTCTTAGTCCCAAAGTTCCGTTTGGTAAGTGATAGAGAAAAGGTTGGGAGTCCACAGAGCACTAAGGGAACGAGGGCAGATACACTGCAGCGAGAAGCTCTAAATCTGACACACTGTGCACCTGCATGTGTGCGTGTGGGTCTGAGCACCATCTCAACCCTCTGAGTCCCATCTCAACCATCTGGGTACCATCTCAACCATCTGAGTACCATCTCAACCATCTGAGCACCATCTCAACCATCTGAGCCCCATCTCAACCATCTGAGCCCCATCTCAACCCTCTGAGTCCCATCTCAACCATCTGGGTACCATCTCAACCATCTGAGCACCATCTCAACCATCTGAGCACCATCTCAACCATCTGAGCCCCATCTCAACCATCTGAGCACCATCTCAACCATCTGAGCCCCATCTCAACCATCTGAGCACCATCTCAACCATCTGAGCCCCATCTCAACCATCTGAGCACCATCTCAACCATCTGAGTCCCATCTCAACCATCTGAGCACCATCTCAACCATCTAAGTCCCATCTCAACCATCTGAGCACCATCTCAACCATCTGAGCCCCATCTCAACCATCTGAGCACCATCTCAACCATCTGAGCCCCATCTCAACCATCTGAGCACCATCTCAACCATCTGAGCCCCATCTCAACCATCTGAGCACCATCTCAACCATCTGAGCCCCATCTCAACCATCTGAGCACCATCTCAACCATCTGAGCCCCATCTCAACCATCTGAGCACCATCTCAACCATCTGAGTCCCATCTCAACCATCTGAGCACCATCTCAACCATCTGAGTCCCATCTCAACCATCTGAGCACCATCTCAACCATCTGAGCCCCATCTCGACCATCTGAGCACCATCTTAACCATCTGAGCACCATCTCAACCATCTGAGCCCCATGTCACCATCTGAGTCCCATCTCAGCCAGAGGTGAGAGGCTGCTCGTTGTCTTTGCTGCTTCCTGGTTTTGGTGTTGCTGTTCTCAATAGGGTGCAGTCTGCAGTGCTCAGGAGATACCAGTCTTGGTCCTGCTGGGATATAGAAGACGTCCATGAAAGTCACAGCCTTCATCATTTTGTGTGGAACTAGTGGCTTGTTTCAGCTCATCCTCTCTCAGAAAAGAGCAAATGGTGGTGGTGATGGCTGGATGTCAGAGATGGGGGCATGTTCGACCACATGGGACATCCACCATTTGAAAGGAGAAGATCAAGACACAAGATTACTCTGTTGGTGATCATCCCTTATTGAAATATTCCCCAGTGATACTCAATATGTTTTATATGTGCACATCACACATTATACATGCACACATGTACAGATTGCCACTGACTGACCTTGGTCCACTTGTACTGATCACCTTCCAAAGGCTGGCAGAAAACCGGAGTTTGGAGACACAAAGGGATGATTCCTTCATTCAAGGAAATCACAAGTTAGAGGAAAGGCTGATTTATAAAGAAATAATTAAAATCAGAGGGGTCATTGCTCCATGCACCAAGCCTGTCTGAACCATTGGCTGTATGTTAACCCACTTAGCTACCCGAAAGCTACTTGCTGAGATTTAAATAGAGTTTGAGTCTATCCTTCAATGTTTCCTTTGCTGGAAACTTGGTCCCCAAGGAGGCTGTGTCGAGATGGTGGATCCTTCAGGAGGAAGAGTTGAATGCCACATAATTAATGAGGTCATCGGAGGCACTGTCCTTGGAAGGGATTAATACAATTCTCCTGGGGCTCTAGTTGGTCTCTCAAGAGTACATTGTTGTACAAGAGCAAGACCAGTTCTTCCGCATTCCATAGCTCCCTGTCTCACCATGTGATTCTTGTGCCCTCCTGCAGGCCAACTGCCCTGAGAGGCCATCTGCTATGAGATCTTTACCAGAGGCCAACCAGGTGGGGGCATCTGCTGCAGGACTTCCCGCCTCCCCAACTCCCCTTTGGTACCCTGACCAGAGAGCTGACACTTCCTTGCTCTCCTGCCCACTTCTGAACTTCAGGATGCTTCAGACGAGGGAATATTGAAGAAAAAAAATGGAGAACTAGCCATTGGCTTGGTGGTACTTGGAACCTCCGTCTTCTTTTCCAATCCAGTGGCTCCGATCTTCTACCACAAAACATGACGTTAAATCTGCCACCTTAACTCTAAGTTTATAAATGAGTGACATTAGGTACATGTATCTCTCAGTAGACCTCCAGTCTTGCACATTTCAATCTCTGTACCCATTAAGCACCAACTATTCGTTCCTTCCACCCTCCAGCCCCTGGACAGCCACACCTCCTGCCTACAGTTACCTGAACAGCTTCCATAGATCCACTGAATAGCTTGTACCTCTCATGACCTAATCATCTCACCTCTGAAAAGTCTTGTGTGGTCTCACACAAACATCTTACTTTCAAGTGCCCTCAAATAGCTACATCACACGTTTTGTCTTGATTTTCCACCTGTTTTCAATGGCAGAGACAGAGTGGGGTGTTCTTGTTCTGCCTTTGCTGGGGCCAGAACAGGAACGAGTTTCAGTAGATTTGTAAAAAAGAGGAGTCAAATTTCCCTTTACTAATCAAACCCACATTGCTCCTGGAATGGAAAATTCTCACAGGTTTGTAAGAAAATAATGCAGATGCTTAAGCCAGGCAAAGGTAACTAACTCTCTTTAACATCATTTGCCTATACATCTCCCTGAAAATGTGTGCTTTGGACAATAGGAACAAGAAGAGACAGGTTATTATGTAGAATTTGTGTATTTAGGTTGCTACAGTTTCCTTAGGCCCTTCAAGCTGCAGTTGGGAGAATGTTTTTGTGACTGTGTTAGATGAATAGAGGTTTCAGATAGACTTGGTTATTAAAAAAATAGAACTTGCGTTTGGCAATCCTACTCCAAGATAACCTACTTTTATGAGGTGAAACAACTCCAGAAAGAATCTGTTTTTCCCCAGTGTGACACTCAGAAACATTGTCAGTAATAAAAGTCTCCCCAGGTCTTCTGGGTGTAATTCATCAAGCCAAACAAACATTGTAAAATCCAAGTATATGAGGGAAAACTTCAATTTTATTGCGTGGATTTACAACATATTGGGAATTGCTTCATGACATGCGACTGACCACAATAGTGAGTGACCCCACCAGCGGGCTCATGAAGAGTTGTCTCCTTTCCTTGAAAAAAACGTATCCACAATAGCTGTCACCTTTAAGGAGCAGGTTTAATTGGAATTCTTGGGGGAAAGAATTGTATTTTACCATGACGGATTTATTCTTTTCCTGAGGGCCGTCTATGACTCTTCTGAATTGCTTATGTGCTTACAGTTGCTTGTTTATGGGGATGATTTATTCATCTACCAAGGAGTATCTTCCAGAGACTGAAAATCACTTTTCTGAGGTAGATTCTTGAAGCAGCATGCATATAAGTGAAAGGATACTTCTGGTGGGAAAAAACCAGACGTTTGAAATGACTTCTCTCTGGAATATGCAGGACTTTGGATTCTCCTAGAGATAAATTTTATAAAACAGTATTATGTTTTTTAATTCTTCAAATGATATAGTTTATAATGTTTAGGGTAAAGTATTACTGTTGAAAAATAATAGCTGTTTAAGAAGTTCAACAGCATAGCAACTTTTATAAAACAAAAGTTCCCTGCTCCACTCCTAAGTGTCTTCAAGAGAAGCCATTGCCAACTCTTAGCTGTTTATCATTTTTACTTCTACATAAAACCTTATCAGTTGTTACTTGATTCTCCCCGTTACACCTTTATTTCTGTTGGCAGCCTTTAAGGTGATATTTTATTAAATGTCATTTAATTAAAAATGATATTTTGTTAGGTATCATTTAATTCAAAATGACATTTTATTAAATATCATTTATTCAAAATGATATTTTATTAAAGACTATTTATATTTAAATGGAATGTCAATGTGTTTTAAATTAAAATGCACATAGTAAAACATGCAGATATGAAATTTTCCATTTTTATCATTTGTAAGTCTACAGCTCATAGTAGAAGGGTAGCCAGCTACTACAGATGACACCTATCTCATCTGCTATATCTTTTTTTTTTAAATGTTTTTCTTAGTTGTAGTTGGACAGAATACCTTTATTTTGTTTATTTAATTTTATATGGTGCTGAGGATGGAACGCAGGGCCATTCACGTGCCATTACCGCTGAGCCACAATCCCCCCCTTCATCTGCTATATCTCAGTGTCAGCAAAGGCTCATCATTCTGTTCTTGGTGATGGATGGTCCATCTCACAGCCTCCTTCCAGCCTTGCCACCTTGTCCGATATTTTCTGTGGAGGATGTTTCCATTTATGTTCAGAACGACTCTCTTCTCCAGCCGCTCTGGTCCAAGACACCAGGTGGGCTTTCGCTTCCTCGTCCCCATTCACAAAGTCGACTGAGGTTTCAAGTCATGTGACTCTCCCACATGTGGAAGCTCCCTCCCACTCTCTGCTTCTCAGGCAATCTGTGAACTCTGTCCAAGTCCACTGTGCGGTTCCAGCTCGGCCCACGCTCTGTTTCACCCCCAGGACAGTTAGGACGGTGGGTAGCAAGCTTTCTGCACCTCTGTCTTGCTTATTGAATGAAGCCTACACTAGCAGGCTCCTCATCTCACTTCAGCATCTGCCCTGAGATGGGATGGGTTGTGGGGCTGGTTGTGTTGGGCTTAGAGAAACTGGTTCCCAGGTGAAGCTATTCTGTGACATGATGTCGCAGAATTCATGTTGATTTCATTGACTGAAAACGGATAGCATGCCGACTACTGGGTAGGAATCAGGTACTCGGTGGACTATGCTGTGTAACCATTGGGGTCATATGAGCTGAACACACCTGTAGCCACTGCAGGATGCTCCTTCAGAGACATTCATAGAGCTCTCTGCAAAAGTCGACCTTTATTTTCAACCTGCCTCTTAAATCAGGGAAAGACGGAGACAGTCAAAAAGCGTAACTGGCAAAGAGCTAATCCAGACTCCTCATGAAATGCAAGCAATCTCCTACATTTTGAAGTTGTAACATTGGTAAAACACTGACCCTAACCATCCGTGAGGGTCAGTGCAGATCCAGCTGTATTGGTCAGCTCTCACTGTGACAGAATCCCAGAGATCTCTCTGAGGAGAAAAGGTCTATTTTGGTTCCTGGTTTCAGTTCACTTGGTCTTTCTGCCTTGGGCCTGTGGTAGGGCAGCACACGGTGGTGGGAGAGCAAGGTGGTGGAGGCCTGTTCACCCCACGTCTGCTGACAACCAAAGAGAGAAACAGGAGGGGGACAGGGAGGGTCCCTTCAATGGCATGCCACCAATGGCCTTCCTTCCTTCCACTAAGCCCCCTCTCCTAAGGATCCTACCTCCCAGTAGTGCATTAGGCTGGGCCTGGGGGGGCGGGTTCAAAAACGTGACCCAAGCACCACTCATGAATCAGTGTAAAGTAGGGAACAGCAGGTAGCGGTGGCTTCCTGTTGGATTAGAGTTCCACCTCCTACCAAGTGCTTGTGTCAAGTTTTCCTCTGTCTTCATTTTGGTGCACCTGCCATGACCCTTGTATTAGGACACTTTTGTCCTTGTGGCAGGACCCACGTCTGCCTAAATATCCCGTGTGGTTTACCATTCCATTTCTTTATGGCAACTGGCACAGGTACAGATCTATCATTAATTGCCACCTGGCAAGTCATTTGAATATACTATTTGCAAATGGGTTCTTTGTAAATTCCAAAGGCTATTTGCTAATGGGAACTGCAGGAAATTATAAAAGAATCATTGTGCTGTATTGTTACTGGAAGTGGAGGTAGGAATTTTAAATATTTAGAGAAATAAAGGAACTATCCTTGTATGATATGATACCTTAAAATCCTCTGAAGTTATCTTCCTTATAGAAATGTAGAAACTAGAGTTTGAGGATAATTTGAGTGAAGCTGTCCATATTTCTTTATCAAAGTTTACATAAATTATACAAACTGTTCTATAGTTTTGGTTCATTATCTATTATTTCCCAAATAGTCAGATATAGAAATAATGTACTAATGTTGTAAGGAAGCACATTTAATTGTGTGTGCTTTGATTTTCCAATAATCCCAGCAAACGTTATATGGATATACCTTAAAAGAATGAGTGTGGGTGTTGTGGGTTAGGATCTAAAATGTCCCCCAAAAGCTCGTGTGGTAAAGATGTGGTAACCAGTACAGCAATGTCCAGAGGAGGGGCTATGGGAGAAGTAAACGGATCATGAGGGCTCTGAACTCATATGTAGATTAAACTGTTAGTAGTTAAGTGGACTACTGTGAGGTAGTGGAAACTGTAGGCAGGTGAGACACAGTTAGAAGAAGTAACGAGCATGCCATTCGGGACTATACCCTGTCCCTGAACACACACTCTCTCTCTCTCTCTCTCTCTGATTTCTGGCTGCCAAAGTTAAGCAGCATCCTCTGCTTTACCTTTTTGCCATAATTTTCTGTATTACCTCAGACCCAAAGCAATGAAGCTAGCTGACCATGTACTGAAGTCTTTGAAACCATAACTAATATTTCCTGCTGTAAATGGTTTTTCTCAGCTATTTGTCACAACAATGAAAAGCTGATTAAATAACGGGTAGGAAACTTTTTATGATAAATCACACTGAATAATTGTAAATGATGTATGTGAAGTAGGAAACACACATGCACATAATAAACAGGAGATCAATTCAATCATTAACTTAAATGTTCATTTCCCTTCATTTTCTTTTGCCCAGGAACCCTCTCTTCGAAAGCAATGGGACAAATGGAGGCATTGCTTCTAAATTTTAGTTGTCCCAACCAAATGAGGTAAAAATATGAAATCTATAACTTTGCAGTTAAAACAAATCTCAAGCCAAGGCATAAGAAGGATTTCAAATCAATGTATTTTTCAGGATTCCCCCATGAGCATCGCTTTTTAAAGTCACTGCCCCATCCCTAACATAGATACTCACCTTGTCACCTATGAGGTGAGGCTAGCTAGCACTCTCCTGCCCTCTGTTAGCCTGAGTTGGAAGATACCCCCTACTGAGAAAATCGCTCTGTGTCCAGTGACCTGGTTCAGTCCCTCTCCAAGAGAGGAGAGACGTAACATGATCAAAAGATCCAGGGAGGTGTTTTGAAAGAATCTCTCTTGGACTCGATGACCTGGAGAAAGCTTCATCTTTTTAAGAACAGATGAAGTGATTTAAAGAAAAAAAAAGACACTAAGAAAATGTAACATGTATACACAATAGAGTTTTATTCAACTATAAAGAATAAAACTACTTCATTTGTAGGTAAATGGATGGAACTGGAGAACAGCACGCTAAGTGAAATAAGCCAGACTCGGAAAGTCAAGGTTGAATGCGTTCTTGACATGCAGATGGAGAGGGGAAAGGGAACACAAACAGGGGAACGTGGGAAAACAGAAAAGATCAGTGGAGCTGAAGTGGGACACTAAGGGGAGAAGAGGGGGAGAAAGGAGAAGAATCTGGAAATGACATTGACCAAGTTGAGCTATGTGCACATATGACCCTGTTACCATTCATCCCAATTTCATCAGTTTTGCTGGAGTTATTAGAAAATTAAAGAAATCAGCAATTAAATGTGCTTTCTTTTTTTCTCTTTTTTATTGATTTTATTTTTTTTAATGACATGACACAGAGTGCATCACAATTCTTACTACACATTTAGAGCACAATTTTTCATATCTTTGTATTATAAAGTTTGTTCATGTCAATTCATGTCTTTATATATGTACTTTTTTGCATTACAATTCTTATTACACATATATACCACAATTTTTCATATCTCTGTTTGTAAATAAAGTAAGTTATTTACATATTATTATTGGATAATAATGTCCATCACATTCCACCGTCCTTGCTAATCCCCTGTCCCCTCCCTTTCCCTCCCACCCCTCTGCCCTATCTAGAATTCATCTATTCCTCCCATGCTCCCTCTCCCTACCCCACTATGGGTCAGCCTCCTTATATCAGAGAAAACATTCAGCATTTGTTTTTTTTGGGGGGGGGGACTGGCTAACTTCACTTAGCATCATCTTCTCCAGCACCATCCATTTACCTGCAAATGTCATGATTTTATTCTCTTTTAATGCTGAGTAATATTCCATTGTGTATATAGGCCACAGTATCCATTCATCCACTGAAGGGCATCTAGGTTGGCTCCACAGTTTAGCTATTGGGAATTGTGCTGCTATAAACATTGATGTGGCTGTGTCCCTGTAGTAGGCTGTTTTAAATCCTTTGGGTATACTGAGTAAATGTGCTTTCTTAGAACATCAGTACATTATTTCTAAATTGGACCATTGGAAAATAATAGATAATGAACCAAAATTATAGAACAGTTTGTATAATTTATATAAACTTTGATAAAGAAATATGGACAGCTTCACTCAAATTATCCTCAAAATATCCTCAAAATAAATAACTAGATGGGAGACCAATAAAGTAGAGAAAGGTCATCAGGGTGAGGAAGGAGGGGAGGGAATGAGGAAGCATAGGGCTTGTACTTATATGCATTTATGAATATGTCAAAATGAACCCATAATTATGTAGAACTGGAATGCACTGATAAATAGAAGAGAATGAAGACATGTTTTTAAGTTGTCCAATTGTTAGAAACAAAAGGTATGTGCACAATGTAGAGGACCAATATGTATTAAAAATAAAACACGGGAAATCTGCTCCTTTGGCTCTCAGTGTCTGTTGGTTAAATAATGAATGTTGGTTGGTGCAAGACTTCCACCCGTGAATGTCACGCACCAGCCCACACTCTGTGTTCTGACCCGGCCCCTCCGTCTCCTACTTGTCAGAGTGGACAGACATTGGTGTTGACACTTATCATCACTTTGGGGATCTTTGTCGGTCATCACTGAAGCAAAGTGGGTCTTGTCCCATTAGAAGGTTTAGATTTACCTTTTTATTTTGAAGCTCACCTCTTTTTTTTTTTTTTTTTTTCTGCAGAAGCCAATGGAACTCTTTCCATTATTGGGTAAGGATGGAATCTCTCAGAACCTTCATTGTTATGAATGAATCCACCAACAAACCCAAGTTCCAGTCCTGCTCACATGGAGACATTGTGACAGATCCAACCCACCAGCCCCACACATATGCTGAGGGTCCAAAGAAGTGCCCTTCTCAGTCACAGCGAAAGTCAAGGCTGGAAGAACAGTCATACTGGGAAACCAGTCGGAAGAGGATGAATGTGCCACAGACACATGTTTTGGACTTGAATTGATTCAGAGATTTAAAACGCTTTATCAGAATATAACTTGCATATACTGCTACTTTGTAAAGCCCATGGAACCTTCTAGAGGTTAAATGAGCAGTGTATGCTGAGTGGAGTTCCTTTGTTTTTATGATGTAACTTGACATTGTTTTTTTCTTGGCACATGAAAGTCCACCTCCTCATCCCATCATGAATTTTTGGAATCATGTTACCATTTTGTTTTTTTCAGCTAAGATTTTCTTCAGAAAATTTCCCTGGAGATAATTAAAAGAGACTGAAGCTATGTTTATGAATCGTGCACATTATTAGAAAAGAGGATAGAGAAAGGATTAGAAAAAAGATAAGGAAGGACAGGTAAGATGGAGATGGGTAGTAAAAGTCCTCCTGCTTTTTCTTTGAAGACTTTAGTCGATGGTCAAAGGACCTTCCCATTGTCTTTGCTTTTGTGCAAGTGGAAGATTAGAGACACTGCAGGCCACCTTGGAGCGGTTACCTGCCAATTCTTTCCTGGCTCCCCCTCGGTGGTACACCTGCCCCAGGGACCCAACACATCCCCTCCAGTGCTCACCTGCTACTTACTGCTTCTTAGCCCAAGGAAGGTGTGTGAGGGCTCCCGCTGCTCTCCACGCCATGGAGCCCTGACACTGGGGAGGCCCTGAGCCTGTATCTAATGGCACCTGAGGTCTCTTTAGCAGCTCCCTTCAGGAGGCTTTATGATCGCTGAGACCTGAGGTCCTTATGGCCTCCATGATGAGCTCCTTCCTCCAGGGGAAATCGAACATCACCACTCCGCTGCTATGAAGGCGAATGTATTTGGAACGAAATTTATGGTCATGTATTTATTTTTCTTCTTAATTTCAGAGATAT
Organism: Callospermophilus lateralis; assembly: GCF_048772815.1. Lineage (NCBI taxonomy): Eukaryota > Metazoa > Chordata > Mammalia > Rodentia > Sciuridae > Callospermophilus > Callospermophilus lateralis. Next base: position 75,813,456 of record NC_135321.1, read on the forward strand.
TAAAAGTCAAACAAGTTCATGAACCCTTAAAAACATCATGAGCCCCAGCTCCTGGGCCTCCTGGGCCTAAGGGCTTAGCTGGCCTCTTCCTGGATGATGTTTCCGTCTGTCTGTCTGAGCTGAGCCTATTTGCCAGGGTTAAGGCGTACACACACACACACACACACACACACACACACACACACGGTGCACATACACATCCTGTGCAGTGTACAATGTTGCTGGCTCATCAAGAGAGCATCAGGTTCCAATTTGTGACAAGGCAGTATGTGCTCCCTTGCTATTTCTCCCCTTTACTCTTTCCTTCCTGCAATTCATCTTTCCATGAAAGGAGGGAATGCTACAGCCTTCCTGTTGGTAAGTGTCCCCCAAGAACTCTAAGAGTGTGCTGCAGGGGTGTGCAGTAATCAGACAGCAAAGGTCTGATTAAAAAAAAAAAAAAAAGTTTCTTCCTTTTTGATGATCTGCACTTTTGGTGAGAAGCCCAACATGTGAAATGCTACCATTGAATATGAACCTCTTCTGTTTTTAAAAATTTACATATGCTCAGCCTCATAGCATGATGGGGCAGGTGCTCTTGTATACCCACAAGGAAACCCAAGCATTGTCTGATAATGTCAATTTCAGATGTCTCTTCGTATCAATGTTTCTATGAACTCCTCAGCCTCACAAGTCACTGATCTATTTTCAGCAGCTAAGGGCATCATTGAAATGAACAGAGGTCCCCAGTGCGTCACCATGCCCCTTCAAAGAACGCTCGTGCCCAAGTCCAAATAGTTTTGCTGTTTGGAGTGTGTATCTCCAATTCCCTTATTCTGGCAGTAGTAAAATTGGTTTGTGCACCCTGTGTTTGTGAAATAGGAAGTTTTATTTCGTAACTGTGGCTAGGGAGGGGGTTTTCATTATTAGAACAGTACACATTGTGCTCCTTTGTCCTAATGGGTGCATTTGAGTCTAACTGACATATCCTAAAGCATACATGTTTAAGGGATATAATTTGATGATCTAGAGCATATGTCTAAGTCTTTGACAGCATCACCACAGTTAAAATAGTGAAGACCTCCCTCCATGCTCCATCAACTTTCCCAACGTCTCTCTGTAATTCCTCTCTTCTTACCACCCTTACCCTGCCCTCAGCAACCACTTAGCTGCCCTCTGGCTCTATGTATTATTTTTCACTCACCAGAGTCTTCCATAAACTTGAGCATCCATTTTTGCCTGATTTCCTTTTCTCTGCATAGTAATTTTGGACCCATGCATGTTCCAGAATTATCATTATCCTATTCCTTTTTAATATAGAGAGCTATCTCATTGCAGAGATATCTCATTGCAGAGTTCCTATTTTGGAGTGCTTCCCTACTCACCTTTTGGCCATTACAGATGAAGCTGTCTTGACAATTCATGGGTGCACATTTCTATGGAGACAGGCTTTCTTTCATCTCAGATAAACTCTCGGGAGCTGGCTGGAGCCTATTATAGAAAGACATTGACTTTCCCAAGATGCTGCCAGATCATTTCCAAGAAGAGCCGAACCATTTCCCGTTCCCCCAGCAGTGTGGAAACCTGCTCATATTCACCCGTGTGTGTGGGGGGGGTACCTTTTAACCTCAACCATCATAGAAATCATAGAAGATGTGCCACAGCTTCTCCTTGAGGTTTTGATTTGCATTTCCTTAATAGCTACTGATTTTAACATAGTTTTCATGTAGTCATGTATCATTCATGTTTTTGTTTGTTGGTTGGTTGGTTGGTTTGGTGAAGCATCTGTTCAAATAGTTGTTCATATATTCAATATCTTGAAGTTGGATTGTTTTTTATTAGGATTGAGTTGAAAGTTCCTCATGTATCCTGGATACAGTCCTTTCACACATACATGCTTTGGAAATACTTTTTCTCAGTCTATGACTCACCTTTTTCTTATTTTAAAAGTGTCTTTTGAAGCAGTCACTTTTACTTTTGTTGAAATCCAACCTATCAATTTTGTTCTTTTGTGACTCATACTTCTGGGGTCAGATCTAAGAATTTTTTTTGCTAAGTCAGTGTCGAAAGATTTCCTCCTGGTTTTCTCTTCAGAGTTTCATAAATTTAAGTTTTACACATGGCTCATGCTTTGCCAATTCTTGTATGTAGTTAATTTTTTAACATAGAGAGATCCATTTATGGAAAATACTATATTTTTTCCCTTGAAGAGTTTTTAACCTTTTTGTCAAAATCATTTGAGTGTGTGTGTGTGTGTGTGTGTGTATGTGTGTGTTTGTGAGTCAATTTCTAGATTCTATATTTTGTTCCATTGATTTATTTGTACATCTTTATATCAAAATTATACTCTCATGCTTTCTGTTTTGTAGCAAATATTGAAATCTGGTCATGTTAGTCCTTCAACTTTGGTTTTTTTGTTCAAACTTGTTTTGGTAATTGTATAGTCTTTCCATTCTCATATGGATTTTTGGATTTTGATAGGGATTAAATTATTTAGTCAAGTTGGAGAAAACAGACATATTAATTTAAATTTTCCAAAAAACAAATATTTATGTCTCTCCATTTATTTATACCATCTTTAATCTCTCATCAATAATCAATGTCATTTGGTCTGTGGTATTACAAGTCTCTTACTTCTTTTGTTAAATTTATCTGTAGGTAACTTGTTTTTTGATGGCATCATAAAAAATATTGTCTCTTTTCAAAATTTTCAGTATCAAATGTTTTGCCACTAGTTTATATAAGTAATACTGTTTCATGCTTATTGATCTGCTATTATTCAACTGTGATAACATCATTTACTAGTTCTAGAAGCCTGGTTGTTACTTTCTTCATAGATGTAAATAATTATCTCATGCATAAAATAAAATTTTTATTCTTTTCTATATTTTTTATTTTTCTTGAGCTGTTATATGGATAGGTTCACCCCTTTTCTTTAAATTCAAGTCTTATTTAAGTGTGTGCTGGTTTCCAAATATTTTCAGATTTCCCCATGGATCTTTCTGTTATTTATTTCAAACTCAATTCTGTGGCTGAAAATATGCTTTATAAATTTTGAATCTCTTATCAAGACTAGTGGTTCAGAATAGGGCCTAATATGGTTTATCTGGGTCAATCTTTGTTGTGTAATTTAAAAACAAATGTGTGCTTTCTGCTGTTGGGTATTCTTGGGTAAATGTCAATCAGGTCAAATTGGTTGACAGTGTTCTTGGGGTCCTCTGGATCCTTACTGATTTTCTGTCCACCCTTATTAAGCAGACTGCTTTTTTAAGTTCTAATTCCTTTACCTTATAAATTATTAAGAGAGGAGAATTGAAAAATCTTGGAATTTTGTGAGCTTATCTATTTCTCTTTGCAATTTTATCAATTTTCCTTTCCAGTATTTTGAAGCTCTGTTACGAGGTGCATGAATGTTTAGGATTGTTAACATCTCCTTGATGAATTGATGCTGTTAAAATTCATGGACTTTTATTCCTGGTAATGTGCTTTGCTCTGAAATCTGCTTTGGTACTAATAGAACCACTGTGCCCTTGTTTTGATTTCTGCGAGCTTAGTGTATCTTTTCCTCTCCATTTATTTTACTTTATTTGTGTTTTTACAGTTCAAAGGTGCTTCTTGTTGGCCGCAAGAATGTTGTCTTTTATCCAACCTACTTGTGCTACCAAGTTCTTGTTCCTTTCTGGCGAAGGTGGAGCAAAAGGAACTGGATTTATCTTCCTCTCAGAAAAAAGTGAAATGTAGACAAAATATAGGGAAGAAATATCCAAGGGGATGGAAACCGGCCAACAAGACAGCTACCTCTGAGCAAGAGGAAGCAATGAGATCAGCTCTGAACTGCCATCTCCTGGGAGAGTGGCCTCAGGCCATCAGATTCCCTGCTGAGGGGACAAGGTTCTGAGGAGACCAAGGCTCTGAGCACTCAGGGGACAGAGCACAGGAGAAGAGAGTTGATAAGGGGAGAATTCTGGACATTTGCTAGGGGTTATACTGAGTTTTCAGCTGAGTACTGCTCAGAACACACAGGGGACCAGCAAGCTCATAGCGGGACAAGAATCCATATGATCTCACCAACTGGAGTGGGAAACTGTTCAGAGGACACTGGGTAGAGTTTACAGAGGGTCTTGCCTCTGAGGATGGAAATAATTAATCCCAAATTGAGAACAGTTCTTCTCCTGTCTACTAAACATTGAAAGCGAGATGCAAAAGGATTAAATTATTTCCGAGGATTAAACTATTTCTTTGGCAACATCATAATCTAGTTGCTTAAGCTAGTACGACAAATAAATTCTTAAAATCAGTCAGAGAAAAAAAATTGCACACAGGTTTAATAACCCTCCTTTGAAATGCTTGGGATAAGAAGTGTTTTGGATTCCAGATTAAATTTTTTTTTGGAATATTTGCCAATATATACATATAAATGAGCTATCATGGGGGTGAGGCTCAAGTCTAAATATAAAAATTAACACAAAAAAGTAACTGGGATGTATACATTTCATACACATGCACTGAAGATAATTTTATACACTATTGTAAAATAATTGCTTTGCATGATACAAAGATTTGTGGTTTGGAATTTTTCCTAATCCCGCCCCCTCCCCCCATCTCTAAGAAAAAGTGTGAGATGTTGGAACTTCTTAGGTTTTAGATTTTTGGACTGGGGTGCTCAATCTATCCTATATGGAGCACAAGAAAGATGACTGTGGACTTCTTATATAGAAATCAATACAATGTCACAAAACAAGAAAACAATGTCTTTAAAGTACTGAAAAAAAATATCTATCAAAATCTAGGATTGCGGATCCAGCAGTTCAAAACCAAGCCAAAATAAATACATGTAGAATAAATAACTCAGTGTCAGCAGATCTGTACTGTGAGAAATGTTAAAGGAAATCTTTCAGGCTGAAAGAAATGACTGCAGATGGAAACATTAGCCGTAGGGATGGCAGAGACAGAACATGCTCAGACTTAGTAGAACAATTAGTTCTTCTTCTTCTTCTTCTTTTTTTTTTTTTTGTATTTGGGAGAATTATTACAAATAGATGCTGTGAAATTTTTAATCCTCCCCCTTCAATGGTAGCACCTTCCACAATGACATAGCAGTATAGTAAATAAGAATATCAGCATGGATCCAGGCAAGATTCACAGTCTCTCCGTCTCCCAGGGCCCCTCCACCATCACGTCCCACCTATCTCTTGCCTGTGTAACCCTCGGCAACTGCTAATCTGTGCTCCACTTCTGCATTTTTCTTCATCTAAGAACATCTTATAAATAAAATCATGCAGGACATCAGCTTTTTGGATTGGCATTGCTCTCTCAGGGTCATTTGCTGGAGGTGCATCTACCTTGCTGTGAATATAAATAGTTTGTTCTTCATCCTGCTGAGCAGTGCTCCTTGGTATTGAAGTACCACAGGCATGACTGACCATCCACGGAAAGACAGCCTCGATTATTTCCAGCTTTTACTTACAACAAATAGGAGCATGATGTACATGAGAACAGGCATTTTTTGTGGAGGAGTCTTGTTTCTCTGGGATAAATGCCTAGGAGCACAGTTGCTAGATCATAGAGTAGGTTTAATGTCGACGTCTAAATGATATAATCAAACACTTTCTAGAACAGCCATACAGTTATATTTCACTGGGTTTAGTCTTTTTTTATTTTTCATTTTTACTTTTTGGTACTGTGACCAAAAGACCTGACAAGGACCATTTAGAGGATGAAACCTGTGTTGGGGATTCATGCTTTGAGAGTTCAGTCCATAGACAGCTGGCTCCATCCTTGCACCATGATGTGCTGGGGTGAGGCAGAAAGGAGGAAAGCCACTCAGAACAAGGCTTCCAGGAAGCAGAAAGAGCCAGCTCCACTCTTTGGGGACAAAATATATATCCCAATGGCATACCCTCATCCAACCACCTCCTCCAGCCAAACCCTACCTGCCTACAGTTACCACCCAGTTAATTCCTATCAGGGGATCGAGGTATTGATTGGGTTAAAACTCTCAGAGCCAAATTATTTCACCTCTAAACATTGTCACCTTCTGACATTGTCTCAGACATGAGCTTTTGGGGGACACCTCCCATATAAGCTGTATCTAACCATTGAGTGCTTCATATCTGATCTGGTTACTTTACATCCTTGCCTGTAATTGGTTATCATTATTGCTATTTTAATCATTCTAGATAGTCTGTAAAAATACCTCACTGGGGTTTTAATTGACATTTCCTCAATATCTAATATGTGAAAGCCTTTTCATGAACTTATCTGCTGTTTTTTGGTAGAATGTCTCATGAGATTATTTGTTTTTTTATGTTGATGTTTTTCATATGTATGTGTACTTTCTGATTTTATTTGATGTTTTATTTTTAATTGTAGGGAAGAAGATAAGATTTCCCATCTTGACCATTTTTAACTCCAGAGTTCAGTAGGGTCATATGTACTCACATGGTTATGCAACAGAGCTGCAGGACTTTTTCATCTTGCAAAACTGAAACTCCCTACCCGTTGAGCAAATCCCCATTTTCCTCCTCCCCTTTCTCCTGGGAACCAGTATTCAAGTCTGTTTTTATGACTTTAACTACTTTAGCTATCTCCTAGAAGTGGAATCACAAAGTATATGTCTTTTTGTCCCTGGCTTATTTCATTTAGCAGAATGCTCTTGTTTTTTTTTTTTGTTTGTTTTTTTTTTGTTTTCATCTTTTGAGTTGTTATGACCAAAAGATAGGACAAGAACAATTTTAGGGGAAGGAATATTTATGGGAGCTGATTTGTTTCAAGGTCTCTGTCCACAGACAGCTGAATCCATCATTGCTCTGTGACTGAGTGAGGCAGAACTCATGGCTGAGGATTAGAGGAGGAAAGAAGCTCAGGACATGACCCTCACCAGGGGCAAAGCATAGACATGCCCCCAGGGACCACCTCCTGTGGCCACACCCCACCTGTCTACAGTTACCACCAGTCAACCCCTTTCAGGGGATTAACTGATTAGGTTCCTTGATTAGGTTTCTGCTCTCCTAACCCAATCATTTCTCCTCCAAACCTTCTTGCGTTGTTCACACATGAGCTTGGAGGGACACCTAATGTCTGAACAGTCCTTAAGCTTCATTCATGTTATGGTATCTGTTATAATTGCCTTTAAAAAGTTATTTAACAATGTTTCATTGTGCACACACCACATTTTCCTTACTCATCTGGTGGTGGGTTTGGGAGCTATTCCACCTTCTCCATGATCTGTGCCTCCCTTCTCACGTCCCCCAGTCTGCCTTTCTCCCTGTGGATGGTCCCCTCCAGCCAGTAACGGTTCAGTCTGGTGTAGGACCACCTGTGTCTTTTAGCTGTTAGCTTTTATTTGTGATATCAGCTCCAAGAAATCATTGTTAATTGAACGTCATGAAGTTTCCCCTTGTTTTCCTGTAAGAATCTAATCCTTCTGGGTCTCACTTTCAGGTCTTTAATCCACTTCAAGTAAAATTTTGGGTATTGTGTAAGGTAAGCACCTGACTGCTTCCTTTTCCACGTGGATACCCAGTTTCCCCAACACGATTGGTTGGAGAGAATGTCCTTTCTCCATTGTGTGACCTTGGCACACTTGTCAGAGATCATCTGGGCCCAAATCCAAGAGATCATTTCTAGACCTTCTATTTTATTGCATGGATCCACATGTCAGTCTTAGTAGGTCATACACACTATTTTAAATTTTTTTGGGGGGTGCATGATGAGTATAGATAATAGTGGGTGTAACACACAGCTTTGAATTCTGTGGCTTCTAGTGAATTTTTAAATCAGAAATTGTGAAGCCTCCATTTTTGTTCTGTTTTCAAGGTTATTTTGGCTTCTTAGCATCCCTTTAGATTATTTTTGAATTTTTACCATGTTTTCTTCTGTCTCCTAAAAAAAAAAAAATACCATTGTAATTTTGACCATTATGGTCAGAAAATCCTTTTTGAAAAAAAAAGGATTTCAGATCAAATGTATGATATGTCAAGATCATTGTATTGTCTTGAGCAACTAATAAAAAAAAATGTTCTCAGTCTTCTAAAATTTGCCAAGTCTTGTTTTGGCCTAACACATGGTCAATCCTGGAGAATGTTCACTGTGCCCTTGAGAAAAAATATTTGTGTTCTGTTGTTCTGGGGCTGATATGTTCTGGGGCTGTTCTGTTCTGCAGATGTCTGTTAGATCCAGCTGGTCTGCCGATTTGCTCCCATTCTCTAGTTCCTTATTGATCTTCTTCCTGGCGGCTTTATCCATTCTTGAAAGTGTAGCATTGACGTCTCCAACTCTTGCGTTTCTTCCTATTTCTACCTCCAATCTGTCAATGTTTGCTTTATCTATTTGGCAGGTCGAATGTTAGGAGCATGCATATTAATAATCATTCCATCTTCCCGGTGAATTGACCCTTTTGTTGTTGTATGATGTCCTTTTCTACTTGTGACAGGTTATGACTTCACCTGTCTTAGTGTGTCTGACACAAGGGTGGACACCCCTGTTCTATTTGGTCTCTGTCTTCATGGGTTAACTTTTTCCATTCCTTTACTTTCAGCCTATGTGTGTCTTTAGTTTTAAAATGAGTTTCTTGTGGAGAGCATATATGGCTAGATATTTTTTAATTCACTCCCAACCTGTGTGTGTGTGTGTGTGTGTGTATGTATGTGTATATATATATATATATATATATATATATATATATATACACACATTCTTTTTTTTTTTTTTTTTTTTGGTTGGGAGTGGTTAGTTCATTTACACTTAACGTATTCATTTACAGGCAAGAACTTACTATTGGCTCACTATTCTGCTCTTTTACTTTGAAACCAAGTTTTTTGCTGGGTATGGTGGCGCACACCTATAATCCCAGAAGCTCAGGAGGCTGAGGCCGGAGGATAGAGTTCAAAGCCAGCCTCAGCAACTCAGCGAGACCCTAAATAACTCAGCAAGACCCTGTCTCTAAATAAAATATTGAAATGGGCTGGGAATGTGGCTCAGTGGTTAAGTACCCATGGGTTCAATCCCCATTACCAAGAAAATCAGAAAACAACTACTTTTTAGCTTTCACATTTTGACATTGTTCTCTACGTGGCTTGAAGCTACCTCAGGTCCTTTTTCCTTTCTTATAGACTTCCCGCCTGAGACTTTGAGACCATGATTAGAAAGGCTTAGGGTTTCTTGGGGTTTCATTTGGTTATAGTTCCTTATTGAGTTGGCGTATCTATCTCTTCCCTGAACCTTAGGAAGTATTCAGCCACTGTCTCATTTTTAAGCTTTCTTTTTCTTTTTGACTCACATGTAACAATCATCTGTACTTCTAGGCTGCAGCGTGATGCTTCCGTGGGTGTTTAGACACTTACCATCAAGGCAGGGAGCCCTGCCATCTCCGTGTCCTTTCTCTGTGTTTGGAACCTTCAAGTTCCTTCCTGTAGTTAAAACATGTAGCAGGTGATGGTCAAGGTCAGGCCCCGTGCTGTGCCATAGGACCTACTCCTCCCAGCCAACTCGGCTCTGGTACCCTCCCTCCCCCTCCCTCCCCCTCCCTCCCCCTCCCTTCCTAACCACTGGTAGTCACGACTCTGTCCTTTCCTACTTCAAAGTCAACTTTTTTAGTGTTCTCACATGAAAGACAACATGTGGTGATTATCTTTCTGGGTCCACTTATTTCATTTACATGATGTGCCATCCATTTTGCTATGAATAATAACAGGATTTAATTATTTTCATGGCTGAATGATATTCCCTGGTATATATATGGCAAGTTTAAACACCTTGAGGGACACCTTGCCTGATTTCGTATCTTGGCTGTAGTGAATTGTGCTGCCTTATCAGTGGAGTTCGGTGTCTTTTTGACATGTTCAGCCAATATTTCTTCAAATAGGCTCTCTGTTCCTTTCTTTCTCCATTTTCTTTCTGGGTCTTCCATATTGCATCTATGGGTCTGCCTGATGGTGTCTCATAGTTTTTTAAACTTTCCTCACTTTTCTCCATTTTTCTTTCTTTCTTCTCTAGCTCTATGATTTCAAACAAGCCTGCTTTCAAATTCACTGATTCCTTCTTTTACTCCTGATTCGTCAGTTCTGCTCTTGATCCCTCTGTTGCTTTTCCCCATTCTCTTGTTCTTTCATTCCAGATCCGTCTGCCTTGTTCCTTCTTATCTCATTTTATTTGCAGCTACTTCTGATTGGATTTATTTGTGTTCTCTTTTAGCTTTTTTGATCGTCTTCAGGATAGCTATTTTTTATTCTTTTTTGTTCTCCCTTTGGTACGGGGATTGAACTCAGGGGCACTTGACCACTGGGGCACATCCCCAGCCCTAGTTTGTATTTTATTTAGGGACAGGGTCTCACTGAGTTGCTGTGCACCTCACTTTTGCTGAGGCTGGCTTGGAACTCCACATCCTCCGGCCTCAGCCTCCCACACCACTGGGGTTGCAGGAGTGCACCACCACACCTGGCTAATTTTTACTCTTTGCCAGGCAGTTAATAGATCCGGCTCTGCAGGGTTGATTTCTACAGAGTTGGAACGTTCCTTTCTTGGTGCCCTCCCTCTTTCCCTTCTTTTTGGTACGCTTTGTGATCTTTGGTTGTGGTTTGAATCTTTGAAAAAACGCACCTCTCTCAGTCTTCCAGACTGCCTTCATAGAAAGGGGAACCCTCAACGATAAACCCAACTGGTGGTTCTGAGGACCCCTCATATCCTTTCTAGGGGTGCTTCATGGTGGGTCTGGTATCATTTCTCTATTAAGAGACCCTTTTTGCCAGCTTCCTCTAGGGATCCCCAATCTCTGTCTCCCCCTGGTGTCACTTTATGGTACTGCAGTCTATCCTGCTCACCCAACCTTATTGGTTTGCTCTTAGCGGTCCCCAATGTCACAGACAGACTGTGCTGCTTGCTATCTGCACTTTGACCAGAGACCAGTTCCTGGAGCAGCCTCCCAAACCTAGGAAATCACATGCATATTCCACTCTTCTCTTTTCCTCCTGAGTGGGAGACTGGGAGTAAAGAGTTTTCTCAGGGTAAGTGAGGGGCTAGGAGTAGCAGGTGGTACATTTTCCTACCCAAGAGAAGGAACATTTTTTAGGCTTTGTGCTCATCCACAGGGCTGCACCCTCTTTTCTGGATTCTAGAATTCTTGCAAAAGGTGATCTGGCCATATATTGTTAAGTTAGTTCTTCCAGGGCCTGAGGCTTCCTATTCCACTGAGTTTTGAAAATTGATCATTCTTTTTTTTTTTTTTTTTTTAAAGAGAGAGTGAGAGAGGGGAGAGAGAGAGAATTTTTTTAATATATATATATATATATATATATATATATATTTTTTTTTTAGTTATCGGCGGACACAACATCTTTGTTTGTATGTGGTGCTGAGAATCGAACCCGGGCTGCACGCATGCCAGGCGAGCGCGCTACCGCTTGAGCCACATCCCCAGCCCGAAAATTGATCATTCTTTATCATTTTTTCCTTCTCCGATTATGCTATTGGTGTCAAGACTAAGAACTCTTCCCAGCTCTAAATCCTAAAGATTTTCTCCTATTTTTTTAAAAGAGTTTTACATCTTACTTTCGGTACATGGTCCCTTCCAGTTAGCTTCTTTTAAAACATGAGAGTAAGGGTGAGTTTGTTTTCTCTCTTTTTTCTTCCTTTCCTTTTTTCTTTCAGCTTTCTTTCATTCTATCTTTTCTTTCTTCCTTTCTTCCTATAAATATCTAATTATTTCAACCCTTTTGTTAAAAGATTATTTTTTTGCTTCTTTATTTCGCCACTTTTCCAAAAATCAGTTAGGCATGTTCGCATGGGTCTACTGATAGGTTGACTCCTCAGTTCAGTTAATCATGGATCTCTTATCACTTGTTCACCAAAGTGGCACAGTTTGGTGACTGTAGCAGTAAAATAAATCTTGAGATTGCACATAATGATTAATGGAAGAAATTGTCTTTTTTTCAAATATGTTTTTACCTGTTCTTATTTTTTTGTTTTGTCTTTTGATAGTTTTTGTCTTCTGATTAAAAATTTTGATAAAAAATTTAGAAAACTTTCTGCCTACAAAATATTTGCTAGAATTTTAAAAGGTGCTTCAAGATTTGTTTTGCCTTCTTGTGGTACTGGGAATTGAACCCAGGGCCTTGTGCATGCAAGACAAGCACTCTACCAACTGAGCTATATCCCTAGCCCTTAGAATTGTGTGAAATTTTTATATTAACTTGGGGACAATTGGATGTTTATCACGTTGAGCCTTCCAAGATGTGGATATGGTATTTCTCTCCATTTATTTAGATCTTTTTGAGTTATTTCATCAACACTACAGTTTTTAGCATATACATCTTACACACCCTTTGTTAGTTTTATACTAAATATTTCTTTTTTGTGTGTGTGCTGGGGATTGAGCCAGGGCCTTGTGCTTGCGAGACAAGCATTCTACCAACTGAGCTATGTCCACAGCCCTGTATTAAATGTTTCTGTCTTTTTTTGAGTGATGATAAATGGTGGTATGTTTTAAATCTTGCTGTCTGTGCTCATGTTAGTACATAGAAATGCAGCTGGGTTTTACATGTTTATCTTACCTTGAGGTCTTTATGAAACACATTTTCATTCATGGCGTTTATTTGGTTGGTCCCTTGAGATTTTCATGTAGACAACCATGTCTTTGCAAATAGAGATGTTTTATTCTTTCCTTTCAAATATGTTTGCTTTTTTTTTTTTTCCTGTTATTTGCCTGGAATAGAGTGATTACTGTCTTAATGTTTTTTTTGTGTGTGTGTTAGCCTGTCCTGTTCATGGGTCTTTGGCTCTAAAGAATGAGCTTTTGTTGGGGTTTTTCTGCCTGCACAGGTTGATGTTCCCATATTCCTGGATTCTGTGCTACCTGGGATACATGAAGCAAAAATAAGAGGGCATTCCCCCTATTTCTCTGGATCCCATGCTCCATTGTCAAGGTCATTGGCTGGAGGAGACACGACCTTGAACAACATGGCATTTGTGTCGGGAGGATTTGTCTTTCATCAAGCTCCCGGATGCGCTGCCGGAGACCTTCAAGAGGCTGAGGGAGAACCCAAGGCCAATGGCACAGAGTTCACAGGGGCCTCTCACAGCAGCCACGGGTCATCAGACATCTCTTTTTGGGGGGAATATTTGCCTCCTTCTTGTCTGGACTTTGTTTTGCAGACACTTTACGACCATAGGAAGAAAACCAGGCGACATGGAGATCCCTAGTGGAGGATGAAAGGGCCGGCGCCTGAACATCTGCATCTGAAAGGTGCACCCTATATTCTAGAAAAGTCTGTATCTATTTTTCTGAGTCACTGTCACCATATTTCGCACCATCCATTGAGCCTTTGATTGTCTCAGGCTGCGTTTTTTTATTGGATTATTGCATTTTCTATTATCTTAAACTGTTTGTCATCTGTCTCCTGCTTTATGTTGGCCTGATCCACTCTATGACTCTTTGGCTCCAATTTTTAATATTTTGATTTTCAGGTTTACTAATCATGCTTCCTAAATTGTCTTCTGATTGCTGTGATACATGCTTCTTATTTTATTATTATTTTTTAAAATTTATTGGTTCTTTTTATACAATCCATTTTGATGTGATTACACGTGCATGGAATGTACCTTATTCAAGGTAGAGTCCCATTCTGATCCGTGAGCCTGGTGGTGGGACTGGTTATGTCGTATGTGTATGTGGGAAAACTACATCATATTCATTATGTCTCTCCTTTGCTTATCTCTGCCCTTCCCTCCACTCCCCATGGTCTAATCTACTGCACTTCTATTTTCCTTGTATTTTGCTTTCCAAATGAGTTGTCATTGAGGACATGCTTTTTGTTCCTTGGCAGTCCCCAACCCCCAATCCTGTTTATATTTTCCTCTGCTGCCCGCCTCTCCCAGGTTGGCTTCCATCCTAGCCCACTTCCCGGTATCTCTCTGATCAATGGCTATTCTTCTGGAAAAAGTAGAAAATTTGCTCCTCACTGTACTGCTTCTTGATGTGCCGAGGATACAGTTTGCATGAAATATTGCAGCTGCTCTTTTTTATACCAAGCAAGGTTCTTCCCCACATAGCCAGCTTGGAATTTGCTTTCCTCGACCACACTGAATACTCTCCTGGATGGAAGGTGCAGTCAGTCATCTTGCCTCACTTTGGCTGGTTTTGTGAGCTACTGTAAATGCCAAATCAACCACAGCCAGCCCTTTGTGTTTGTCAATCCAATGCTCTCCACCCTACTGGGGCTTCTCACTGGGCTGCAAATTAGAACCAGTTGTGGGCGACCATGGTGTCAAATCTCCCTGAGGCTCTGATTTATTGCCAAGTGGAGAAATACTGGCATCTGACTTAGTGGAATTGCCTGCTAGACCCTGGCCAAATGTTGCCTTAACGGGCTTCTTTTGCAGTGGTGTAAATTTTAACTTCTATACCTTCATCCATATTTTAGGAGACAGTTGGCCCGGCCTGCATCAGGAACGGTTGGCCAGAGCCTAGCTGGACGCAGAACACTTTGCTTTGCTGTTTTTCTAGCATCCTCCACTGCATCTCCTTCAACATCCAATGCCACACATTATCTGCTTAGCCATGCTGTCAGTGGAAGTTGGACAAACCAAGCAGCCGTGAAAGCCCCGCCGGAGGCTGGCCTGGGGAGACTGGAGAAGGGGTTAAAGCAGCTGAGGGATGAGTGCTGACAGCATCGCAGGGCAGGAAGGGAGTCAGGAGTCATCTTTCTCTGAGCGGAAATCAGCCAAATGTTAATCCTCTCTGGCACATTTTCCTA